>NC_141535.1:212255000-212600000 GCF_021556685.1 Rattus norvegicus | reverse complement strand
ATAGTAACTAAAACAACAAAAACAAAAGAAAAAAAAACAATAAAGTAAGCTCATTAATAAACTTGCTTTTGCTGTTTTACAGAAGAATCAATCACTTTGCTGACAGAATTTAAAATTTTGGCCTGATTTCACCCTGCTCGTGAGCCTCAGAGCTAGAGTTTCATCCAGGGGATCCGTGTCTGACTGCGTGTCTAACCACCCGTGCACAGAGGAGGTAGCCACAGATGTGGGGCGGGGGAGTCTTGGAACAGTGGGAGCAGAGGAAAGCTGTCGGGAGGAATAAGACATCAATGGTCAGAGGCTTGGAGCTTCAGAGAACAGAGGGCTCAGAAGGCCAAGGAGGCTTCAGAGAGGTCTGCTGTGTGGTGGTTGGAGCTCACAGTTGTGTGTAGATGACAAAGCTGGGGCTGTAGGCAGCGACCTGATGTTTGAGGCCTTGTCACTAAGTATAGTTTCTGTACTGAAAGAGGAAGTTGTCTGTGACAGACACAGTTGGTGGCCTATCATAAACCTCTCACCCTTGACTTCCTGGGCAACAGAACTTCTTTGGGTTTTGGGGGTTTTTTTTGTGTGTTTTTGGGTTTTCTTTTTTCAAGACAAGGTTTTTCTGTGTAGCTTTGGCTGTCCTGGAACCTGCTCTGTAGCCCAACTAGCCTGAATCCACAGAGGTCCCTGCCTCTGCTTCCCAGGTGCTGGTATTAAAGGTGTGCACCACTATCATAGGCCTTTTGCTTGGTTTTGTTTTGTTTTGTTTTGTTTTGTTTTGTTTTAAACAGGAAATCTGCACTGTCCTTGGCCCTTGCTTTACCGAGGCTGCCACAGAGTACCTGTTGCCTAGTCAGTGACTTAGGAAGACATTAGCAGGTATAGCTGTTACTAAAATCCTTTCTCTGGGAGAAAAGCAAACAATGTCTACCCCTCCTCCCACTGACAAACCAAGTACAAGTCCACCATAGTTTTACCTGAGGAAACCTATGCGTTCATTAGGCTTACAGAGCAATGGCTGAGGGGACACAGGCAGGAACAGAGGTGACCTTAAAGTAGCCACTCTGGAAGGCCTACAGGGATGATGCAGACCAAACCCCATCCCCCTCCCTTCCCCACCTATACCCTCTTGCCCCTCCCCCACAGCCATGTGCAATTAGGGCGGAACAGCATACAGTTGGTTGGGAGAGGTGGCTGGATGTTCAAGTGACGGTCCCATGTCCCCTGCCCCCTTTTCTTCTACGAGGAAAGTTGGGAGCAAATCTCCGGAAGATAGTGGCAGTTTGGCTCAGAGGCTAGTACTATACATAGTCCTAAAGGCAATTTGCTGAGTCCCTGGATAAAGGTCTTGTTCCTGTTGCAGAAACATGGGGACAAAGCATCCTGCCTCCTCCTAGGCCCTGTGATGTGTGGATACAGTAGCCACCCTGATAACTGGGACAGGGTCCATCCAAGGAATGCCAGAGCCAGAAGCAGGAAGGATTTGGGCTTCTGGCAATGGAATCACCTATTGCCTCCTGGGGGTCATTGTCCCCAAGTTACTTGTCATGTGAGATGAGAGTCTTCATGGTAGGAACAACTGCCTGAGCCTTCTATTTCTTGGGACTCAAATGCATTCCAAACGACTTACCATCCAAACGTTTTTAAGCAGTGAGTTCCGGGGTTGACATTAGCCTGTTCTAAAAGTTTTTCCACAGAGAGACGGTAAAACAAGAGAAGCTTCCAGAAGGGGTGAAGTTAGGAGTTCTGGGTACACACACATCTGAACCCTTCCTTTCCCTTCACTCTAGGGGGGACTCATTCTGGGAAATGGGGAGAAGAGCGAACACAGAACTGCGGTGTGAACCCTACATAGTCCTGTCAGGAAAGTCCTTGTGCTTCTGCTCTGTCCTTGGCCATCGGAGCTGGGAAGGCCTGGTTCCAAGCAGCTTCGATCAGACTGGGGGGATGTGTGTGAAGAGAAACAAGCAGGGTATTGAGTATGCACAAAGGCATCCACTGCTCATTGTCCATCCTCCTCTCTCCTTAAAGGGTAGCCTAGGCTACAGAGGCTACCGGTGTGGCTTGGAGGCTGAGCACAGACCCAGCACTTGGGAGGGCCTAGGCTTGACCACCAGCACCATTTACTTTTGAAAAATCTCAGGAGTAATGTTTGTTTAGCAAGTAAGTGATCCCGGGTTTGATCCTCCAGCCCCGCTCAACACTGTAGTTAATACATACACACATACACACATACACACATACACACATACACACATACACACACACACACACACACACACACACACACACACCAGCAAGATCATGGATTTTTGTCTTGTCTGCTCTATTCCTCGTACACGTGCAGTGAATTCTTGATGAATGAACAAACAGGGCACCGTCAGATCAGGCTTAGCCCAACCACCCCACAAGTCTTCACCCTCCCTCCTACATTTTGGTGGCAGTGACTTTGCACTGGCCTTGTGCACTGTTTAGGGCACAGCCAGGACTCATCCAAAGAGCAAGCCCTCCTCTATGTTCCCTGCTGCTGACATCTCTAAGGTGCCCTGTAACAGTCCTTCCCAAGTCCTCGATTTCCCTCTATGTACTACATACATACATACATACAGACAGACAGACAGACAGACAGACAGACAGACAGACATGTGTGACCCTCTTTCCCTTTGTTCTCCCACATCCTCCTGGCACAGGCCCTTCTTTCTTCCAGATCTTCCCCACCTACACTGCTTCCTGGCTATGTTCCTCCCAGGCCTCTGTCACACTAACCTCATTGTCTTCAGTCCTCAGTTCTCAAATGAACCCACATCCATGTGTCCTCTGAAGCATTAATTGCCACCTCTTCATTCTTCTATTTCATCCAAAAAAAAAAAAAAAAAGGGCACCCCTCCAGATTCAAACACGCTTCCCCTGGTGCTTTGTTCTGTGTGCCCAGGTAGCCTGGGGCAACCTCTTTCCACAGAAGAACCATCCAAAGCAAACCTCTATGCGAGGGGAGCTTTGTGGGCTTAACTGTGGACCGCACACCTGGGTTTGCTTCAAGGAATTATCCTCATCCCATCAAAGCTCACAAATGCTAAGATACCTGCGGGGCGTAGCCAACTTGGGCATGGCGTCTCTGGGAGATATGAATGTATGTCACTGTCTCCAGGCACAATTGCTACAATTATATCCCCCACCAACCTCGGGACTACTGTCTCCCTTCATCCCTGAATCAGCAACCTTAGCCAAGGAACCCGGCACTGGAGTCCGTCTGCCTGCAGTGCTTCGCTAGGCCAGCAGGGCCCTGAGAATGAGGCCTATCCTACCGTGCTGTTCTCAAGAGCTGCAGGGTTGCAACTTCTCTCTCCTTCCTGCCAGAGCTGGTGAGCACTGAAAGCTCCTCCTAGCAACAGAAAAGCAGCACATCAAACATCAGGGGGTGCAGCTGAGTGGCAGAAAGCTTGCTGAGCAAGCACAAGGTCTGAACTCCGCTCTCTGCACATAAGAAGATGACACATCAAGTCTCTGCAGAGAGAAAACCAGGTCTTCCCCCTGGCACATTTCTTGCATGAAAATGGAAAGCTCACAAGGCCCTGCTCCCCTGGCTGTGTTCTCTGCCTACCCCTTACCATGAGAGTCAAGATGCCCCTCTCATGCCCTTCTCCATGCTCAAACCTTCAGAGGCATTTCCTGCCAGCTGACACTTTGTCAAACCATGTCAGTCTGTGGGAGCAGGAGGTGGGCGTCGCCTGACAGGTTTCCCTCAGGGCATGGCCTTGTTCTACCCTTTCTGCTCAGCTAATCTGGCCCCTCTATATCTGTGCCTATTTTGGGAGCCAACATCAGCTACCTTTCTGCCCTTGGTGATCCACATGCTAGATCTGATCTGCTTCTCTCACCACTGTTAGAGTGGTGGTGGTAAGGGGGAACAGACCAATTTTAGCTCAGGGCTCTATTCATACATACATACCTCCAGGGAAGGGGTGAATAGTATTGGGAAGGGAAGAGAGTGAAGGACTAGCCAGTGCCCCAAGGCTGCCGGATCCTGCCACTCCTGGGTGCCTGCCTCACCCGTGCTAACGGAGCTCCCCAAGCCTGGATCAAGAGGCCTCTGCCCGTTGTCCTGGCTTAGACAGTTTCTTCTGCCTTGGCTGCTCTTTCTTCTCCTCCGCCCTTGGCTTTTTCCTACACCTGCCTTGATACCAGCACAAATTTCTCCCGAGAGCTCCTGCTGCCGTGGCCAGACCCCTTCCTCACACGTGTATTCAGCTATGCCCTTCTCTCCCCCACAGTACTTATATCCACACGACCACCAATCCTTCGCTTATCATGTATCTGCTTGTGCCAAGGGGTCTAGGTGCTGATCTGAAAGTGACCGAGACACTTGGATTCTCACAGTGTCAGGTAGTACACAGTCCAGTGAGGGAGGAAGACACTCTCAAAGGACAAATACCCTCCAGACGGTGGGTACTTGGAGGAATCAAAATGCTACAAAAAAATGTCTAAGAAAGGGGTGGGCATGTGGGACTGGAGACTGTGAAGAAGTTAGGTATGATCTCTCTCAGAAAGGAATGTTGAAGCTGAAGAGTAAAATACGAGGCAACTAAGACCAGAAAGACAGGTGAAGTGATGGTGTGTGTGCATGTATGTATTGTGTGTGTGTGCATGTGTGTGTATGTATTGTGTCTGTGTGTGTGTATATTCATGTATGTGTGTGCCCACATGAACATGTTTGTGTGCATACAAACTTATGTGTATGTATGCTTGCACTTACATGCACATGAGTGTATGCACAAATATGCCATGCATTGGGAGTGAGGGCAGGAGTTCCTGTTCAGTGTGGACATGTACGTGCCCTAAACCTCCATAGGGAAAGAGACAGGAGAAAAGACGTGTGGCTAGGCAATGTCCCCAGTGAGAGGCAGTGAGCCAGGAGAGTTGGGAACAAAGAGATGATAGACTCCAGGGACGTCATGGCCGGTGTCAGCTCCAGAAAGATGGGCAGCGCACAAAACACCCAGCCCAAACAGGTACCTGGGAGGTGTTTATTGAACAAGTAAAGAAGTAAGAACAGTTTAATAGAGAAAAATGTAAATAGAAGGGGGTCAGATGAGCAGAATGAAACCAACACTCCAAGTTGCCAAGGTAGTTGTGCCACCCCGAGAGCCATGTCACCCCTTAGCTGGCAGAGGTCTACGAAGCAAGGAACTGATACCTCCCCTCAGTCATCTTGGAGGCAGATTCCCAGCTCCAGTGAATCTCAGATAATAACTGTCCCAGACAACTTGGAGAGGTACCCTGAGTCAGAACCCCTCAGCTAAGCTACTCCTTGACCCACAAGCAACAGAGATGATAGATTTTTATTGTTTTTGCGTTGTTTTTGGTTTTGTTCTTTTTCCACAGCTGAAGGCCGAACCCAGGACCTTGCGATTACTAGACAAGCACTACCGCTGAGCTAAACCCCCAACCCCAGATTTTTTTTTATTGTTTTAAGCTGCTAAATCTGGAATAACCTGTGAATCAACAACAAAGCAGTATTGGCAGGTTTTGCGGGCATGTCAGTGTATCCGTGTCCCACCTCTTCCTCCCGACGACACTGAGAGATAGAAATGATTTTCTGTGTGCTTGCTAGGCAAGCATTCTACCAACTAAGCTACATCCTCACCACCCCCCCCCCTTTGCCATAGTATTAAAATGCCATTGTCTCCGCCAAGAAACCTGTAATCCCATTATTTGAAAAGCTGAGACAGAAGCATAAAAAGTTCAAACGGGCTTGGGCTACATGGTGAAATCCAGGCCAACCTTTGCTACAAAGAAATCCTATCTCAAAAACAATCAGGGACAGGCAAGATATCAGCGGACGAAGGCGCCTGCTGGACAAACCTCACGAACTCAGGATGATCCCCAGTGGGAGAGAGGAAGGAAGAGTGGAGTTTCTCTCTCTTAGAGATGTGAAAAAAAAAGAATTTCCCAAAGTCCTATGGCTGCCTCCAAACTCACCCACCCCATCATTCTGCCTCCTGATCCCCACCCTCAGCCAGGTATGTCTGAGACAATCTCCTCTTCTTTCCCCACTGTCTTCAGAGACCAGCCGGGCTACCTCAACAATAGTTGGTCTTAAACTTAATGATAAGATTATGTGATCACAGGGCGGGGAATGGATGAGGTTTTGAAAACTACCACTGCCTGCAAAAATCCAGATCTTCCATAACTTGCTAGAACTTGGCAGAGACAATGGCATTTTAACAGTATGGCAAAGGTGGGGGGGGGGGGGGATGAGGATGTAGCTTAGTTGGTAGAATGCTTGCCTAGCAAGCACACAGCAATGGGTTCATCCTCATCACTGCGTACAAACGGGCTTGGTGGTGCAAGTGCAGGCCTGTAATATTAGCACTTGGAAGGTAAAGGATCAAAAGTTCAAGATCATCTTTGGCTACGTGGCCAGGTTAAGCCGGCACTGGGAACTATTTCAAAAACAAACTGAGAAGCGGCTCTTACAAAACAGTAGCCATTGAAGGAATTTTAAAATGGATGTTATTTCTAGTTAGATTACGAAACCTAGCCAGGTGGTGGCAGTGATGTGGTGCAGGCCTTTAATCCCTGCACTTGGGAGGTAGAGGTAGGTGAATCTCTGGGTTCAAGGTCAGTGTGGTCTACATAGTGAGTTCCAGAACAGCCAGGGCTACACAGAGAGGCCCTGTCTCAATCAATCAATGAATCAATGAAAGAAAGAAAGAAAGAAAGAAAGAAAGAAGGAAAGAAAGAAAGAAAGAAAGAGAGAGAGAGAGAGAGAAAGAAAGCAATGTGATGACAGAAACTGAGACAAGGACTTGCGGGGCTCATCTGTGGAGGTCTATGATAGAATCGTGGCATGGAGAAACAGCTGAAGCCCAGAACAGACACTTCTGGGTATGGTCATAACCTAGTTGAAGCTCTATCCTCAGTCTTAGCTCATCCTAAGGCTGCTCTGCCTCGTCTGTATCAGCGATGCACTGAAAGGTTCAGACCACCATCGTTAGTGATACGACTTCTCCTTCCTCAGCCTGCAACCTCCCTCCAGTACAACTCAGGAGGCCACCGTTACTCTAAGGCCATGGAGGGACAGCAGGGAGGATGACCAGATTAATTCTGAGATTTGGGAGTGGAATCTTGAGATCTGCTTAATAGGGATTTAGAGCTAGGAAGAGAAGCCCTAGTAAAATAACGAGTTTTAGCACCTAACCCAGAAGCCATTACCTGTGCTTCTCTGTGCTTTCGTCTGACATGGCTAGTTTCCAAGTCTCCTCCAGGAGAGCAAGGAGAATACTTGTCTCCTTCATCAGTGGTCCAGTGGCAGTATGTCACCAGTGAACTGTATTCCTGAAACCATTACTGCTAACTGAAATCTTTCCCAGGGACCAGTAGGACACATGTGCTCTTTGGCCTATTTGGGGATGATGCTTGTCTAGTCTGGAAAATCTAGGGCCTCTGTCCAACCTCTTAGCAGCAAAAATGGAGTATACTACCTCAATGGTCCTCTGAGCACACTACTCAGCTTCCACTAGAATCCATTCACTATCATTTTTCTGACCCCCCCAGTTTGATGTCTGATTTTCTTTAAAATTGTGTGTGTGTGTGTGTGTGTGTGTGTGTGTGTGTGTGTGTGTGTGTGTGTGTTGGGAAATCAGATGATAACTTTCAGATGTCAGTTTTCTCCTTCCAGCATGTGGGTCTTGGGAATTGAATTTGGATCCTCGGGCTTGGCAACAGGTCAACAGGTTTCTTTACGAGCTGAGATTTCTCTCTATCCCAATGTCTACATTTCTTCATCTTTGAAATTGTTATTTTCTTTCCTTTATCCACACCTTGATGCTCAGTATAACTTGGTTATTTGCCTGGCTGAAACCCAACACATATTTTAGGAAAAGAAGTTCCAGCTCCTAAAAGTTGCTCCAGATTTTATCTGCCAAGACACTTTTTTGGGGGGAGGGGGTGGTGTATACCCTTGTTTGTGGAAATCATGTAGTTGAACAAATGAAAACAATTAGCAGTTCAAACTTCCTAAGAGAAAAATCTTTGGGAAAACCTTGGCTTTGAATTCCGATGTTTTCAGGCAGAGGAGATAAGTGGTAACAGGCAAGGGTACAGGCTGTGTAGGGGTAGGGCGGGGAGACAGGGAGTTGCAACAAATTTAACAGATGCTGTATCTGAACTTTGTTTCTCCAGGACCTGAGAGGTCTTGCTTTCTTTATTGAGGGATGACTGCTAGTAACAATATCAAAAGCCAGTTGTCACATTTACACTGTGCCTGGACTGAGGTAAATTCTTGCAGGCACTAGTCCTCACAGCACTGTTATGGTTTCTCAGACTGGGAAAAGACCCTCAGAGAAGTTAGGAATCAAGTCTTGAACCCAAGAGGCGGAGCCAAGGCTTGAACATCAGTCCATGATCTCAAAATCCTACCAGATATTTTGTTTCTTCTTCCTCTCTTTGTTTTGGTTTTTGGTGTTTATTTTTTTTCCTAGACACTGTTTTCTAAGAATCTATCGTTTGCAAGTTTGGGGTACATCTTACAATCAATACAGTAGCCTGTGCTTATTATTTGGGAGCTCAGGCTAAAAGGTACTTTGTTGGTAGAGATTCCCAATTGCAACTTACTACTTTTCATGTGTTAACTTACATATAAAATTTATATTTATATTATATTTATACTGCTTCCTATCCATAGGCTTCATATCTCTCAGGGAATGTGCAGTGTCCTTGGTGACAACTTTATACTTTACCTCTCATGCTAGGCCTGTGTTATACCAGAATACTCACCCACATTACCCTCTAGGGTGAAGCAAAGCTAATGTCAATCGCTAGCAATGCAGATCTTTAGAGATTCAGGAGAATGCAGAAATGCTTGCAAGTGCACCCAGAACAATGTAGCAGCTTGAAAATAATTCTGTTGGACAAACATGAAAATAGTACTGCAGACCCCCTAAAGCTAGGTACTGGGTTTGAACGCCCAAACAAGGTATTGTTGTTGAGTTACAGTTGTCTTGGGGCAAACTCTAGAGAAGGGCAGAGTTGGGCTCTGTGGAAGGTGATTGTAGCCCATCCTCTGGCTCCCTCTGCTGACAGGAAGAGGTTGCTTTTTTGTCCTTGCAGGAGTTCTTGATTCAGATGTATAATTGTTGTTTATTATATTCCCAGTCAGCTCTTAGTTTATAAAGGAGAACAAAACCCCATTAAATTACTCTCCTCATAGATCAAACCAGTACACACCCCATTCTTTCTCATGATAACACATCTGCCCCTCTAAAAGAGACTCTATAGACTGCTTGTCGGCAGAGAAACCCAGCACAGCTGACCTACATCCTGCCCTACGACCTTAACTGTCTCAAATGCTTCACACAAGCCTAGTTTCCCCACAGACTCTGCTAATGTTGTCTCAGTATTGATGTTCATAGATAAGAATGTTTAAGTCTCGGGGTTAGGGATTTAGCTCAGTGGTAGAGCCCTTGCCTAGGTTCGGTCCCCAGCTCCGGAAAAAAAAAAAAAAAAAAAAAAGTCTCAACCAGTGGAAGGAATCCACAATTCTTTAATTTGTTATGTTGAAATGATTACCTACATATCTCTCCTTAGCATATGCTTTTCTCTGTTCCTTCCTCAGAACTTTTGAGTGTGAGTCACAATCGCTAAGCAGGTCAGTCACTGACATCTCAGAATTTGAGATTTTGCAGCAGTGCCTCCAGGCAAAATTTCTGTATATGGTTTTCACACAGAGCATTGACCATCTCTTTCCCTACATGAGCTGTGAACACAAGAACCACCAGAGCACTTAAGATGTCACCAGCGCCCATTTGAAGAAGAGTAACGATGTTTAAGATCCTTGTTATAGAAAGCAGTTTTTTTTTTGGGGGGGGGGGGTGAACTAGGCCTGGCAGCAGACAGAACTCTGTCACTGTGTGTAGAGGCAATCCACCATCAGTGTCACTTCATGCTCTTCTTGGGTGCGCCAAGAATGCAAGACTGATCACTTTCTTTGGACCCCCTTTCGGAGTTGTGTTTGCAAGGAGCAATTTTGAGAGGTGAGGTAATGTCTCCCTGAAGAACAAAGAGCAGGCTTGCTTACCGCTCACCATAAAACATAGTCGTTTCTGAGCTCAGCAATCCTCTCCTATAATGAAAACCATTTTTGTGTGCAAGCATGCATCTGGGGCCCATATGCCTTCTTCCTCAGAGAATCAGAGTTCAGGGAACCAACATAAACATGCTGACCCTCTGGCTACTGCTTTTGTTGTCAATAGTCCACACGTGTTCTGTCAATATCAATAAAGCCGTGAAAGATCAAGTATTTAGCCTGCAAGGTAGAATAAAGTCTGACTCTACAGTTTCCCTCCCTAGCCGGGTACTACTATGTGTGTGATATAACATATTGTAGCTGAGGTTTTCCTTTCTATAATGAGGACGCAGATACTTATCCCATAAAATAAAAATGCCCTCCCCCACTGAGAATTCCCTCTTCCCCTTCAGCGCACCGTGCTAGGCAAAGGCCCTATCCTTTGATGCCGGATTCTGGCTGGCAGGGACCACCCCGTGGGTACAGACTGATGCTGGTTTGGTGCAGAGGTGTCAGCGTCAGGTCGCACCACGCGAGTCCTTTGCAGGCGGGGCCGGGAGAGCCGCACGCTGATTGGAGCCCGATCCTGGGCTTTTGTCTGGGGCAGCCGTTGCATAGCAACCGGGTTTTTATTTAGCTAGTTCCCTTAGCTCGGCTTCGGGGTCGCTCTGATGGAGATTGGGGGCGGGGGTGAGGAAACTGAGGACCCACTCCTTCCCACGCCGCAGCTCGGATTCACGGTGACTCCGCCCTTCTGAGCAAAGAGGTGCAGGGGTCCCACTGGCACCGGGGAGGTACCCCACCATCGCGCTCGGCCGCGCGCCCTGCAGCCCAGGCGCTCGCACACGCGCGCTCTCCACGCGCGCCGTCCGCCTCCGGAGGCCGCCCACTCGGACGCGCGTGGGGAGCGCGCGGGCATCGGCGGCTGCGCGGCGGCCGCTCCTCGGCGGCGTAGCGGATAAGCTCCCGGGAGGATGCCTCGGTACGGGGCGCGTCGCCCCCCTCAGGCCACCAGAGCCCGGATACCTCAGAAATTCGGCTCTGGGTCTGTGGGGAGCGAAATGCAACCCAAACCCCGTTTCCCCGAAGCACCGCGCAGATAAACACGCACAAGCACGCACACAGACGTCGTCGGCCCGCACTCGCAGCCGCAGGTCCCGGCCTGAGGGAAGAGGCCGGGGCCCAAGATGGCTCGCCGCCTTCGCCTCGCAGCCCCGGGCGCGGCCGCTCGCCCTCGCCGCTCGCTCGCAGGTGCGACGGAAGTGCCCGGCGTCACCGGCCCGGAGCGACGGCGCAACGGCCGGTCTGGGCCTGCAGCCTCGGTGGCCCGGGCCGGACGGGAGCGGCCGCCGGACACAGCCGGTAGGCGGGGTTGCGGGGCAGGCAGGGAGCCTGGGAGGGACAGGCGCGGTCCGCGGAGGACGACGGGCTCCCGCCGAGCTCTCCGGACCCGCGGCCCGCAGCCGCCGCCCTTCAGCAGCGGCGGTTCCCGGGCAGTTGGGTGCCCGCCGGCCTCGCCGTTACAATTGGAGGTATCTTAGGCGCGGCGGCTGGGCTCCGGCGACGGAGGCAAACGAGATTGAGTCGGTCCCGGCGCGGGGCCGTTGCCTCTGGCTTAATACGGCAGATGCGCGGAAACTCCAACAGGTGGCTCCGTGGCGCAATGGATAGCGCATTGGACTTCTAGAGGCTGAAGGCATTCAAAGGTTCCGGGTTCGAGTCCCGGCGGAGTCGCGACGTTTTAATTTTGTCATCGGGAAATTTTCTTTGACTTCTATCTTTTATTCCTTTCCTTTGTAATCTAAAACAGCTTAACTCCCCGCACAGCCACAGACCACTCCGCTGCGCTCCTCAACCCTTAGCTGCAGCTCTGGGGGTGGCCTTCACACCGCATTAACCTACCCGGGCCGGTCCCAGTGCGGAGAAGAGGGAGGCAGTAGAGAATCCAGGAGCTGGATGTAGGCCTAAAGGAGAGCGTGGGACAGGCCTGGGTCTGGAGTGACATCTCACATCTGGAGCTTGAGTGGTCACCAGCAGGATCGAGAAGACAAGATGCGTAGGCTAGTCCGAAGACATTAGAAATACACCACCTCACCCCACCCCACCTCCGGAATCTCAAGTGGATCCTTTAAAAAAACAAACAAACAAACAAAAAAAAAAAAAAACAAAAAAAAAAAAGCCAAAATCTCGATGGTCATTTAAGGATGCCATTTCGGTGGATCTGAAATGGAGCCCAGAAATCTGCTTTTCTGAGGTCGCCAGAAAAAAGAATCGTTTTCTTATACGATTTTAGTGCAAAGTTTGTTGTAGGCACGCCCTGCCTGCCAGCTAGAGGCAAAAGTTGCAGTCTTGTCGCCTTCTGACACAGGGATAGCGTTCCACTTCACCAAATGTCAATATGTGTAGGAATGAATGGAGTTTTAAAAAAAAAAAAATCACTGTACCGATAAAACCCCTAATAAATGTAAACCGTAAACAAAAAAAAAAAAAAAATGTTGGTAAAGTCCTGAAAAGAGTAGACATCCTTGGTATTCCCGAATCTGAGACTTGAAATCCACCCTACAAGCCAGCAGTGAATAATGGCGACTTTAAAATGTTTTCACTTTTGTTCTTTAACAAAGCAGAAGTTAGTACTTTCTGCACACCGGTTAGCATTCCTGATCATATGTAGTATTATAAAACACAGGTTTGCAGCGTTTTACTCCTGTTTCGGTGAGTACAGGTAGAGCTGCACTATGCCATCGTATGCTGTTGATATAATAGCCACTAATACTGAGACATTCAGACACACGCCTTGTTCTCCCCATTGCCGTGCTGAGGGAACACCCCGTTGTTTGTGCACAAGTGTATCTTTACAATAGATTCCTAGGAGGCTGCACTGCCGGCTCAGGCTTGTTCCGGCGCTCCTAATCTGTGCCTACCTTGTAAGGTTTGGCAGCCTCCCTTCAGAGGATAGGCTCTGCTCACTTTATCTCCCCAGCAATGCCTGTTTGCCCACAGCTCTCGTCCGCAGACTCGTAAAAACTGTAATTGAAGTTTTCACCCACTTTTCCATGCACAGATCATTGTATTTTCTGGCCTGCGATTTATCTGCCCTTTGGTTGAGCTCATTTTTGTAATGTCACTCACACCCACTTAGGATGGCTTTAATAAGATGTTTGTATTAGTTCGTAGTTCTTTACCTAGGAAAGAAAACAGCCTTATGTTTTTAAAAATTGCTATTTATTTTCCAGGTTACTTGTGTGTTTATATATGAAATTTTTTCATCTCACAGACATTGATATATTGTAATTTATCAGTGTTTGCTAGTTTCTAAGTTTGAAGACCCCCCCAGAGTGTTAATTTCCTTTTAATGGTTTTGTCTTTACACCTTTGCCCCATCTGAAATATCTTCTATAAGTATCTTGAGCTAACAGACTGCGCTTCTAGAACATCCCTGAAATATCTTCTGTAATGGGAGTTCTGCCCCAGAGTTCTGGTGTTGAACCTCTGTGTCTTCTGTACTAACTTGAAATGTCACCTCATTGTCAAAGTCCATTCTAAAGTCCTGTGCACACTTGTGTTTCTGGATTTTCTAGTTTGCTGCGTTGGTCTGAAGTTTTTATGTGCTACAGTTTAGTGGGGTCGGGATTTTTTAAAAAAAAGTTTCCCCTGCATAATCATGAATTATACATTAATATTATAATAATAAAGTAGCTTGGTCAAGGCTACACATGCTGTGATTTATAAATTATAAACAAGTTCCACTTGTTTGACAACATGGACTGTGGGACACAAGCGTTCTGACCCATTGCTGGGGAGACTAAAGTGAGTCTAGTCTCTAGTTGGGACATTAGAAATCTTTTTTCTCTGCCAAAGCAAGATAAATTTAAGTTCATTTTGACTCATGGTTTCGGAGGTTTTGGAAGAGGAACTACCAACTTGTCCAAAGAAATGAGAGGTAAATTCTGAACCCTTTGTGTTCATTCCAGGCCTGCTCTCAACAGCGTCTTCTGAAAACAGTGGAGTAGGCAAAAGGACAGGATGTTTGCAGACCTAGGTGTTCTTTATGACCTCACCAACTGAGAACTAGCAGAGATTGAGGAAGTCACACAACAGGAATCCAAGGAGAAACTGTTACTAAGGGAAAATCGAGTTCCCCAACACTTATTGCATATGTAAGCCTGCAGATCACCTTAGCCTGACGTCAACTGGTCAGCACCATCACCACATTTACTCTTGGTTCACTAACTTTGGGACACACACAGCCAGGTAGTATGTATCAGCTTCCTGCTCGATTATGAGACATAACCCCTCTGACATGTAGGTTCTGGTAGCAGCTGCCTGGGTTACTTTGCAGAAACTTGAGTGAACTTTTGCTAAGACAGAGTCTCCTCTGGGTTCTACAATACCCGATGGATAAATACAGTAAAATAAAATAAGAAGGCTTGGCATCTGTCTTCCTATAGTGTCTGCCCCTTCTGCTGTCTTAACTCCTGGGTTACCTCTACATGTAGATAAATGTTTATCATTTAAGAAAAGAATGTTTTGGGACTGGCTCAGTGGTAAAGAGCACTACTGAATGCTCTTCCAGAGGTCCTGAGCTCAAATCCCAGCAACCACATGGTGGCTCACAACCATCTGTAATGATATCTGATGCCCTCTACTGGTGTGTCTGAAGACAGCTACAGTATACTCATATAATAAACCAAAAAAAAAAAAAAAAAAAAACCAAGCAAACAAAATGTTTTGTCCAAGACTAGTATAACTTGGCCTGTTGCCTGTTGGAACTGGTGTTTCTTCTACCTCTTGTGTTTCTAGGCAGCTAAGGCATCTACAGTATACTATGAGGCCAGAATGTTTGATGAATAACTCAGCACTTCCTGAGCAAAGCTGACCACCAAATTAGCCCACCAAAAAAAAGGATAGTGGGTGTGTGTGTGTGTGGTGTTCATAAGAAGCATATCTTTTGGAAACATTTGGGACTAGTGGACAATAGTCCATGGGACCGTATTTCAGTCCATCCCAGAAAAGTCAAGTCTTCTGTTTGATTTTGTAAAGCTAGCCCCACAGTCATCTCTCTGGTCAGTGTTATCTCTCTTTTATGCTGAAGAACAAATAAATATAAGCTCTGCTTTGCCTGTTGATGTTCATGCCGTACGCTTGGAGCCTGGCTTGAAGGCCCAGATTTAGAATCTGGAGGTTGAGGCAAGGGCATCACCGGTTCAAGGTCTGCCTGTAAAAACACCCCATTTCAAAGGTCTAAAGAGGCCTGGGGATGTAGCTCAGAGCCTGTACGCTACGCAGAATGCAAAAAGGCAAATATTGTGACTTGGTCTCATTCCTGTTGCTCCCAAGCCATGAATCCTGCTGTCTAAATAATCTGTTTAGTCTACAGTTACTTGACTTGGAGGCAGAACACCATGACCAGGAAAGCATGGAACAAAGCAGGTGACACCAGCAGACAGAAAACGGGCAGAGGTAACAGAAGCAAGATAATAGATGTCCCAAAAGCCTGTTCCCAAATGCCTGCTCACAGCAAGGCCCTACATTTCCACAATCTAATAGTCCATCAGAGGATTCGTCCAGAGATAGCTCAGAGACCTCATGACATGATCTCTCCCCAAAGCTCTGCACTTACCTAGACATGTAGCCCAGCTTGAGCTCAAACTGTGCAGGACAAACTTACGTTTTTGATCCTCTTACCTCTGTGAGCGCATGTACAACCAGTTCATGTGGTGTTAGTGATGAAATCCAGGGCTTTGTGAGTGCTGGGCAAGCTACCAACTGAGCTTCATCCCCACTCTGCATTTGTTGGCTTCTGTATTCAGGCTTCAGTGATGAATGGGTTCTCTGGAAGCCCTCCTGCTAAATTACTAAGCCACAGGAGCCCAGCTGATAAGCACCTGCTGAACCTCTCTTATTTACAACTGGAGCAGCTGGGTGTGGTAGAGAACCTTGATCGAAGCCCTTGGGTGGCAGAGTCTGGTGGTTCTGTGAGCTTGAGGCCAGCCTAGTCTGTCTAGTGAGTTCCAGGACAGCAATAGATGCATAGTGAGACCCTGTCCAAAACAACAAATGAACAAAGCCCCCCCCCACACACACACTTTAAGAGTCCACCCAGGGCCGTATTCCAAATGTTTCATACATCATTGCTGAGTATGGATTTAAAGGCCATGGGAATCGTCGTTAGCTGGGAAACCATGTGATGTGTTTTGTGTCATTCCTAGGCTGCAGTGTAGACCATGGACTGAAGCTATTGAAGACCCAAAAGAAAGAAAATGTTGAGAGGTGGAATGAGCTTGGTGGTTGAAGAGATGGCTGAAGATTCACACTTGAGCTGTTTCCCAAAACTAAGTGCTGCAGGAGAGCAGAAGCAGCTACCTAGCCTGCCAGAGACATGCTGTTTCTAGGCTAGGGTGACTGCTGACACAAGGAAGCAAAAAAATTAAAAATACTGGAGCGTGTGATAATGATGAGTTCAGATAACGCATGGGTTGAGTTTTCGGTCCCTGGGACATGCTGGAGATGTACTGTTGGTACGTAGACATGACAGAACATGATGAATGTTCTCAGAATGGAAGAACATGACAAAGAAAAGTTGGAGGTGTGAAAAGAAGGAAAGACTTAACTCTAAGGAGAGACTCAGGCTTTGGACTACTGCTCTTTTGGAAGATTTAAAATAAACTTTGAATGTTAATAGGTGACTAAGTTATTTTTAGGTGATTTCATTTACTTTATGGAATTATTTTGTTCAACATTCCCTACTTTGCTACAACTTAAATGGAACATAACCCTGTTATTAAACTTAAGGGAGGAAAGGTTTATTTTGGCTTTGTTCCATAGGTTGTCATATGTGGTCACATGGCAAGAATTCCACACCAGGAAAGAAATGTGCAGAACCAAAGATAGCCACCTCTTGGCTGCAAAGAAGAAAAGGTAAAGAGGCCAGGGACTTAATTCCCTCTTGCAAGGACTTGTCCCCAAAGACTCGATTTACTAGGGCCCAGCTCCTAATGGTCTTATCACTTCACATTAGGCCTTTGAGGTAGTTAAGACAAACTATAAGTTGCTAATAAAAAAAGTTTTCAAAAGGTCAAATAAGTCAACGGAGACAAAGTATTAATGGAAATGTAACGAGTCAATACTCAAAAATGTTATTGCTTTGAAGCAGAGTTATTCGGCCCTCTAGCATTCACAGGACAGAAAAATCATAGAGCAAGTTTGCCCCTTGAATCTTAGTCAAGGAATGTTTACCAAGAGTATACTGCTAAGTGTGTAAAGAAACTTTTCCCCCTCTCCTCCCGCCTGCCATTATCACAGAGGCAACGCGTATTACTCAAATACTTCTGTTTTAATAAAGGAAGCATAGATGCTAGGTTGCTTATGACTCTAAACAGTGAAAGTAAAATGTTGACTTAATAGTTACTGAAATATAAATAACACAAAAGAGCTACAGCCAAGAAGCACCAATAGGTCTCGACAGCACTCCTTGGGTACCAAAAAGCAGGTCAGGTCCAGGGCCTACCTAAGCCCTGGTAAACTGAGTCATTTGACCTACTAGCCAGTGAAAATCCTGTTTAATCCTGTTTTGTTTAGAACAAAATTAATCATTCATCCCATTCCAGTTGCTAAGAAAAACTCTCCTCTCGCATCTTTACCCGGTTTTCCTAGGAGGCCTCAGTTGCTTCAGGCTTGTTTGATGTTCACATAGTTCTTTGTTTCTGCTTCAGGAATACTTTTACTCACACAGCGTAGCTTGTACACGGGAAGAACCAGGCATGTATGTGTGTATGAGCCGTGTCTGCATCCTGGCACTTTTATAACTGAGTTACTTCAAACATTCTTTCTGCACTTGGTATTTGAATGTAGGAGTGCTCTGTCTGCATGTATAGACAGGCCAGAGTGGCCTGATACCTCTACAAATGGTCATGAGCCACACTGTGGTTGCAGGGAACTGAACTGAGGAGCTCTGGAAGAGCAGTGTTAACTGCAGAGCCATCTCAGCAGCCCTCAAAAGTTCCTTAAACAGAACTGATTTTGTTTTAATTGGACAAACATTAAAATAGCTGATATTCATTTTCCTTTTAACAGTCTAAAACCAGACATATCATCTGAAACATACACCTACTTTTATTCCAAGGGTCACATAATTGATTCTGTCAGTAATTTTTATTTCCAAATAGAAATCACTATTTACACATATTATATAAATTATATGATAATCTTCAGCAAATCAAGATCTATAAAATATTATGGTATGCTATGTAAATTTTAATTGCGAAATTTCTTCTTTTTTCGGAACTTCTTTCCTTCTGCATTTGCTGCTTTTTCAGCCATGATTTCCGAATACTTCCTTCGATTAAATCTGAAAGAAAAGACAAACCTTTATGCTCTAACCTAAAGCATGATGTATAGAATATATCAGGTATTAGCAGTTAATACAGCTTAGGGAGGAGGCTCGATCCCCAAATGCTCTACACTGAATCCTCTTGTAGAAACCACATTGCTACCAAGTGTCAGGAGGCTGAGGGCAGCAGTGCTCTCTGTCCTCAGTTTGTATTCACTTTATTTGGGTTTTGAGATTGTGTCTTGCTGTGGCTGGCCTTGAACTTCCTTTACTCAGCTATGCACTGGAGTTTCAGAGCCAGGTGTAGTAGTGAGCAGTGGAGGCAGGGGCAGAGGCAGTGGATCTCTGAGTTCCAGGACAGCCAGAGCTATATAGTGAGACACCCTGTCTCAAAACAAAAGCCAAAACCTTAACAGACAAAGAGCAATGATTTTCACAAGAACAGTAAAGCTCTAACTGCCCCTCACTCTGTTCCCACGAGGGTGCAAGCGCAGGTGAAGGGCTAAATGACAGGTGGTCTAGCAGAGAGAGAGAGGAGGCTCTGGCTTCCTCATGCCGAAGACCAAATTATTTTTGTTGTGGCATTCTCATAAAAACATAGCCACCAAATGGAACCTACAAACTTCTGGGTACTTAAAGAAAAAAATACATATTATAAAATGTACTACCTCCTGAACTCTGAATCAGCCAGCAGTTCTTCCACAATGGTCTTTTTCCTCTGTTTCTTGGGAATCCGTGAATGGTAGAAGTCGGCTGGATTATCAACAATGGTTCCAACCTAAGAAAAATGGAAGGAAATAAATCACGCAGTACCTGGATGTTAGCTCGCCCCACATTTCCGTGTGGAGCTAAAGCTTTTTTGTAGAGAACAGAAGGCACAACCTATTTTACATGTATTAGGATTATAGCATCTTATCAGAGCAAAACCAAACCTCTTGTTAGCCAGCACACTGGTACTTCCCCTATTAGAGTGCACAGTATGCCCAAAGTTTATAACCTGCTAAACAGTAAACCTGATGAACAGCACAATATACTGTAAACTGTGCTTTCTAATTAAATGATGTACACTTAAATTCTACACACCTATTTGATTTTGGAGCTTATCAACACTGCCAGCTTAGAACCTGTTTTAAAAAAAGGTCTACATTTGTTCATTCAGCTGACTGCGGTCATAGGCTGATCACTATGCACCAGGCACTCTGCTTAGGTGATGGGGAAAACAAGGACCAAAACAACCCAGTCTGGGCCAGTAAGGGTCACAGTCTTAAGGCAGAGCCAGACAGACTAAAAACATTACAGTACAAATGACATGCATGGAACAGAACACTATACATGGCTCTAAAGACAAAGTGACCTAAAGGAGTTAAGAATGACAAACATGGCATTTAAACTTGGCTCTATATAGTTCAAAGTTCACCAAGCAAACAAGGGAGAATAATGTCACAGAACAGCAGAGACTGGGTAATATAAACCCCATTTGTCTCCACTTTGAGGACTAGGCCGGATTTCAAAAGAGTCTATAAAGCACCAACTTTAGGAACAATCATAAAATCCAGAACAAGATCATAAAACCTCTCCCAAAGAACAGCTTGGGGATAACCACAAGAATGGGGTTATCTTGTCTCAGAATGGGCCGTCTGCTCTGGACAGCCCTATTTCATCACATGGCTAAGTGTTTGTGACATAGGAATGTAGACCACTGATAACCTGTGATCCCCTAGCATTCACCAATGAAATTTTAGATTACTTAATCCTTCTAGAGAGTTTCCCCAGTTCCCTATAAGGAGGCCTGCATGCCTTTGTCTGGGGTTGCCATTTTGGAGAACGGTTGACCCCCACATCCTGGATGTGTCTATAGAATAAAGGATATTTGTTTTTGCATGCTCCGAGTCTGGGGTCTTCCTTATAGTGCAAACTCTGAGACAGGTGAGTACTGAGTGTCGTCAAGGTTATAAGTATAAGGGCTTGATAAGGAGTTTGCAAGCTAGTTTGGGTGTACATGGTTCATTTCTTTTGATGCATCACAAAGGAAATAAATGGATTACCCCAAAAGTCACTAAGAATTAAGTTTCTCAGAAGTACAGCCTGAAAACAAATATTTAAGTAAATTACAGAATACAGACCAGCTACAATGAAACCAGAGGAAAAGACACTTGGAAACTTATAATAGCCCGAATGAGCAGAAGAGGGTTGAGAAAAGTGGAAATGTCAATTTGCATGTTCACTGGGAGACACCCACAAGCCTCTCTACCTTACAAAGGAAAAGGAAAAGAATAATTTCCTCTCTCTGCATCTGAATGACTTTTGCTCTTAGGTTAGTACCATCCACACTCCTGAACACAAAGACTGTTAATTAATTAACAGAACTACCCTCGATCCCAGCTGCCGTGATTAATGTTGCCTCTTTGGATCGAGGACCCACTACAAAATGGCGGCTGTCTGAATTGTGTCCTAGACAGTACAGAGCCTAAGCAGGCACAGACCACAGGCTTGGTGTGCACATGTAATCCTTATGTTAACAGTAAACACAACATTGCTAAGCTACTCTCCACAGACCAGAACTACTACTAAGTATCGTACCTGGAAGTACTTAGGGAAGCCATCTCTGTCATTTTTCTTATAAAACCTCTTTGGGTCCATGCTTGCTCTCATCTTTAAGGCTTTGAGGTCATTTTTCAGTTCGTCTGTCAGTTCCGGAGCTTTCATGCCAAACCAACCATTACCAGCTGTTTTTTGTCTCTCTTTCTGAAATACAAGTGTTAACAAAACATTTTTTAAAAAAGATTTATTTTATTTTTATGTATGTATTCATGCATGTGTGTGCAGGTACCTGTGGAGACGAAAAGAGTTTTGGATTTTCTGAGCTGGAGTTACAGGTGGTTATGAGATACATGATGTGGATGCTGGGAACCAAAATTTGGTCCTCTTTAAGAGCAGCAAGTGTTCTTGACCACCGAGCCATCTCTCCAGCCCCCCAAATAAACACTCAACTTTGTAAGAGAATAGAGACTGATTTCCCCTTAGGCACACTGCCTACTGTGCTATAAAATCCCCCAGAATCATAAAACAGAAAATGTGTGAATTACTTGGCATTGGTAGTGTATATCTGTGACCTCAATACTTGGGACAGATTGAGGTTGGATGATTGTGGATTCAAGATAGCAGCATGGGCTACCACAGGACTGTGGGGAGAGTTTACAAGGGCAGGAATGTGACTCAGATGTAGAGATCTTGCCGAGCACACACAAGTCCCCGGGGTTGATCCTTAGCACTGCATGAAATGGACCCGGTAATGTGCACCTGTAATCCCAATCCCGACCTAGGATGTGTGAGACACTGTCTTACAGAAAACAAAACTCAAACACTAACTTTACAGTAAGCATTAACCCCCAGGATACTTAAAAAAAGAAGAATTAAGTAAAAAACAAAACATCCAAAACACATTTTGGCAGAGCATCAGTTTCATAAATGAAGGCTCCCTGGTATGACTTTCAGGGAAAGAAATGCACGGCTCCCACTTTTTGTCTAAGAGCTCCTACAAGAGGTAGTGTATAGGGGCTGGGGATTTAGCTCAGTGGTAGAGCGCTTACCTAGCAAGCGCAAGGCCCTGGGTTCGGTCCCCAGCTCCGAAAAAAAAAGAACCAAAAAAAAAAAAAAAAAAAAAAAGAGGTAGTGTATAAAATCAATTTAGAAGCTGGTAGGTATATAAGCATTATTTTTCATTCAGTGAAGTCTTAAGGGTCTTAGAAGCTACTTAACTCTCAAGTCCAGAACTTTATATTATGTCCAAGACAAACAAAAGTGCGATTCTTTTGAAAACTCTACCTAACATTTTCATTCATCCAAAATTGAGTGCCTGCCACATGCAGTGTGCTCTGTATCAGCACCTTTTGTACCGGTCTATTAGTCCAAATACTAAAACAAGGTTTGCTCCCATTCCTCCATTTGCCATACAACAATGTATCTAAAAGCCAATGATGTGGACGGTGACCCTGAATGCTGGCTGTCACTGTTTGAGGTGTATTTTCAAAAGCTGTACTTACAGGGCTCAAGGCATGGCTCAGTGACAGGGCACATGCTTACATGTGCAAGGCCCCAGGGTTCACTTCTGAACACAAATCACTATATGTGCATTTGGCTGCAAAGACCTAAAAAGCCATGCTAAACATGCGGAGGGAACCACATTTATGGCCCTTAACATCTGAGAACTCTGGACCAATCCACAGATAAAGCTTAAATGTTGCAGTATAACATAACCTGAAAATAGAAAGACGAAGCACATATGAGCAATCTGAATATTAAATCCCAACTTACCCTGCGCTGTTTCTGAAGCTGATGCTTTGACTCACTATATGGTGGGACACAATAGTTTTTTTCAAAATCAGGTGTGATGACAGCTTTCTGCAGAAGCTACGAAAATACAAAATAATTATTTTCTCTTTCTCCCCATTTAAACTTGGGCTTTTACATTTTGTATAGGCAAATCCTCTAATCTGTTCCTGAGTGACTTTTAATTTTAAGGTACTCCCTGTCAAACCTCAAGGCCTTGCTCTTGATCCCTGGAACCTATAGGGTGGGGACACCTGGCTCCTGCATGTTGCCCTCCAGCCTACACCAAAAGTACAAATGTGCCCGCATATATACACACAAAATTAAAAAATACAATAGGACTCCTGGGATTAAGTAGTGGATGAAAAAGAAAACAATGCTGCTCTTGAATTTATTTCAAGTAGCATCTCTTACAGATAAAACTCTATTCATAAAGAATAACTTCTAAAATGACAGAAAAAGAGCAGAACATGTCGGTCTGGCCTTAGTAGGGACAGAATGATAGGGTTTTAATCCCAGAACAGGGCCAGCAGGTGTGGGCCTCCAAGAATGTAGATTCGCCTAAGGCTTGGTTGCACAAAGCACATTTTACATTCCACCTTCAAGGAATGACCTGTTAATGACTCCAAGACAATCAGAATCTAGGAGGCGAAGGTGTGGCTAATGTCTCAGCAAAATGGTAAATGCTGGGACCTTCAGGACTGCCCTAAAGACTGGAAAAGAACTCTAATTCCTCAACCATGCAAACTATAAGGATGCAGCATGAATCACGAAGCCTTCCTGAATGCAGCTGCGATAAGCCGGCTTTCAGAAAGACTAAGAAAGGAAGAAAGGGAGTTAGGGAGCTGGCCCCAAGAGCTTTGTTTGTTTGGCGGTTTATGCTTACAAAGGCAGGTAGATTCCTAGTTAGGACCGGCCAGGGACAGAGCAAGGTGAGGACGAGGTGTGGCAGAAATGGTAATTTCTGGCTTATCTTCAGTGCATAACAGAGGCCGGCAGATCTCCGGAGTTCCTTTGCAAGGTTAAAAGGAAATGTGCACTTGCTGTTGCCTAAGAATTAAGGTGCTGGGGTCATTGGATGCTGATTCATAGGATAATCTGACTGGATTGATATGTAAAATAAAAGGCTAGGTTTACGATCTGCAAGAGTTGAGCTATCCAAAGACCTTTTAGAATAGCAAGAGGGAGCTTCTTGAGAGCTGTCTTGAGCACAGAACATCAAGAGAAAGCTGTCTAGAGATGAAATCTCAAGAGAGCAGAAATAAGAGAAAGGAATCTGGAAAGCAGAACACACGCTGCCAGCTTAGACCCACTGACTTCCCACTGACTTTGAGTCGTTTGTTTCTGCCACCCTAAGACACTCCTTCTCTCAGAGCCCCTTTCCAAGCCAAGGCTGGTCCTTGGCAAGAAAATACATGTTTTGCCTTAGGAAAAGTAGTCATTTTCCAGGGACTGAAGATGGGACAGTTCATGTAGCTTACCTCGTTTTTCTTTTTCTCTTTGATCTGGCTTAGTGTTTTCTTGTGGGGCTGCAGCTTGTCTGCATTAAAATTAATATACAAGCCACCCAACTCCTTGATGTTTAGTCCAGGGTCTATGCTGCTACTTGTCAATTTCAAACTAAAAGAGAAAAAGATCACTTAGATGAAGTAATTACGACAAAATGGAAACAAGATTGCATGTTAAAAATCACACATGCATACAGAGCATCACATCTTTATAATGAGTTCCTGAAACACTG
This sequence comes from Rattus norvegicus, assembly GCF_021556685.1. Classification (NCBI taxonomy): domain Eukaryota; kingdom Metazoa; phylum Chordata; class Mammalia; order Rodentia; family Muridae; genus Rattus; species Rattus norvegicus. The sequence continues at coordinate 212,575,550 of NC_141535.1, read as the reverse complement.
AATAAACATGTCTCATTACAAGTGTCCAGGATAAATAATGAATCAACACCACCAGAGAAGAAGTCCTAACAGACTCCCACGATTTTCTAAAGGGATTAAGCATGTAACATACCCTCGGATTTCACAAAGAACTTCCGGAAAAGCAATTCAGTTCAACTTCACACACTGAAGGACACAGTTCAGAAAGACCTGCTGTATCTCTAAACACATGACCCTGTCAGTCCCTGGACCTCACAGGGCGGAGACACCCGGACACCGTAGGCTGGCCTCTAACAACAATGAACAACCTCGAGACAGGGCATCCTTTTTGTTTGCTTTCCAAGACAGGGTTTGATGTATGCCCCCACTGTAGGGCACCTATTATGACAAGTCTTAGATGGCTGCCGACATTTCTAGTGGCTAATGCCAAACAGGGCCTAATTCAGGAACAGCAGTTTTAAACAAGAAGACAACTGCTAAAGAAAACTCCTCAAACATTAGAGCTTTCAACAGAAAATGGACGGGATTATAGGTGACTATTTTCTTCATATTTTTCTGTATTTCTCGATTCTTCTACAATTAACATAAAAAATTATGTTCCTCTTGTTTTTACTTTTGTACATTTATGAGTTTGTATGTGTATGTGTGTGGTGTGCATGCACATATGTGCATCCAGAGTTTGACTTTGGGTATCTTCCCTGACCATCCCTACCTTCTATATTTAAGCCTGGTCTCTCGAAGCCAGAGCTCACAGACTCAGGTAGTCTACCTAGTTGGCTTGCTTGGAGATGCCATTTCTACCTCTGGAGCACTGACATTACAGGCTCATCTGTTATTTTACTTGCAGGGCAAGCTTTTTACCTCTAAGCCATTTCCCCTGTTCCCACAGATGATTCCTAACAGATTACCAAAGAACATTTTGGCTACCACTGATGAGAAAAATATAACTGCCAAAGTTCTCATAAATAAATACAAGGGAGATGTCAGGGGGAGCTCACCCACATTCTGATGTATATACTAGTAAACTTCTGTTTGTACTTTTATGGCAAATCAACCACTTGACAAATATATCAAAAACTTAACTAGTAAAAGGATGAAATAAAGGCTGCTCCCACAACAGGGACAGGTTCATCTTATACGTTTTTGGTCACAGGAGTCCTTGAGACTCGACAAAACAACATAGGCTATTACCATGACTCTCAGTTGCCCACCAAGAACAGACTCTACAGCTTAATGTTATCACAGGCTAAGATGGAAACATCTCTCCTGTTGCAAACTTTCAGTGCTGGCAGGTACTATGTAGGCTGCCTGGGAAGAAAAGCCATCATTGGTCTTACTCAACTGGGGACCTACTGACTTGCCAGAGAAGCTATGCCTGTCTATTTGTGTACTATTACTGAGATAACCAACCGCTAATTGGCTTTGAGACCCACTTACTCAAATTCATACCTGGTACTGTAAAGCCAAACCTGTGGTGGGTGACAGACCCTAGTGGGGAATTTACTATTTTTGCTAGACATGCTGAACCCATTAAAAATACTTTCTAAATGCTGAAGTTTCTGCTCATATATGAGTCAGTTTTTCCCCCCCTTTATCTTTTTGGCAATGGGTAACAGTTACTCCTAAGCCTCAAAACTGGTCAAAGTGCTGAGAATAACTGTCTCAAAGTGGTCATTTCTAAATGGGACATTTATGTCACCCCTTCCAGAGAGAATGTAAAAGAGGGAGGAAGAAAGACAGGGAGCAGTGACATGGAATACTGCCTTCCAGGTATGCATGGTAGCTGCACCCAGAACTCACAGCAGCTATTCATTACCTGCACAAGACTGCAGCAGTCAGTATTTTGGATTTTTGTTCTTTAACTTTTTAGTGATCTTGGTGAGTTTCATATTGGGTACAGGGAGATGAATGAGACTGAGGTGCATGATATGAAACTCAACAGTCTGAATTTTGTAATGGAATGTCCAAGAGCTCATGATGCCCCACCTCTCCCTGAGGACCTATAGGCAGTTAGTGATGACTGGGGGAGGGAGAGACATTTTCTTCAATAGTATAGCACTAGTAAGCTTCATGAGCTTGTAAATAACCCCTATTCCATAGTCCCATAAACATTAAACTCACTGGGCCGCCTGTGTCCCCAGAAGCCATGAAAGTAGAAAGAGCTGGGGAAAGGGACATCAATGAATGAGTCTGAGGGACACTAAAACCTCAATACAGTACATACACATATAAAAACATGAGACATTATTATAGTGTATGTTAATAAAAATTATTTTGGGGGTTGAGGTCTAGCTCTGTGGTAAAGGGCACGCTTGTTATGCTGCAGCCGTAGGCGGGCTCCTCAGCACAACCTCTCCCAATTTCCTTTCAAAGGTAGTACTTACAGCTTAGACTTGGTGCTACTGAGGAAGTCTTCCTCATCACTAGATTCATCCTTCTTCTCATCACCGTCTGATGAGTCTTCACTATTTTCCTCCTCTCCCTCCTCATCTTCTTCTTCTTCCTTTTCTTCCTCAATAGCAGCCTCACTTGGAGTCTTATCTTCCAGGTAAAAGTTTTTATCAGCACTCAATCCAGGAGTTCTGTCGATTACAAACAGTGCACTACCACAGGCAGGATCTTCCAAGTCCTCAGCTGATGCCTCCTTTTGGCCACTGTTTTCAACAGGACACAAAGTGTCCCTTTCATTCTCACTGCTGTCAGACTGTTGGCTTTCATCACTGCTAAGAAATAATAGAATAGGACTATCTGTATGCCGAGACATGCTGAGTTCAGACTTGCATGGCATGGCATCACGTTCAAGAGCGACATCCCTTTGGCTGCTCTTGTCCTCACTGACACCTACACTTGCAGGCTCATCGTTGCTATTACCACAATCACTGAACTGTGCCAAGTCACTCTTTTCTACGTTGCCCCCTCTCTCTTTATTACATCTTTCTATTTTCACAACTGCAAACTTGTGCTCTAGTGATTTCATTACAGCCTCCTGCTCTGGACTTGAAGCCTGGGATGTGGCTTTACGTGGGATGCTTGAATGCTTCAGAGACACTGACTGCTGAGGGCTGGAGTCTTGAGCTTTGGAAAGACTCAGCTGGGAATCTTCCTCATTAACTACTTTTTCCTCTATTACTTTGGGGTCCTCCTCATCCAGATTCTTACAATTCTTTATGACTTCTGTAAGAGATACAACATCGGCTTGTTTTTCCTCTTGGATATGCAAATTTTGGTTTTGGGTTGTCAGTTTTTCCCCTGAATTTCTGTGAATGGAATCGTCAAAGTCATTATTATACGTTTCACTATCAGAAATAGTCGGCATATTTATCTGAGACCGCAGTCTTGCCGATGACAACTGAGAGGGCTGTTTAGCTTCTGAGTCCTCTGAATCCACAGACGGACCCACGATTGGCTTTTTATTTCCTGGTGTAATCTCAGTATCTTTTTTCTCAGCTTGGAACTCTAATTTCTTCTGCACATTCCTGCCTGTTCTCCTCGGTGCACTCTCCAATGATGAAATGCCTGAGCAGGACCACTCAGCATCAGATATAGTTTCCGAATATGATTCTTGGCTTGAATCTCTTTGAGATTTAGCCTTATTTCTGGTTCTTCTTTCTGTGGAAGGTACAACCATAGAAACCCCTGAAACATGAGACTCTGCTTCAGAAACAGCTCCTTCATCCCCAGATTCATGTTGAGGGAGTTGAGGGATTACTTTCTGCCTTTTCCTAACACTGGACTTCGGGGTGGGCACAATTACAACCTGACGTTTCCTAGTTACTCTTATAATGGGCTCTTGGACCTCTAACACAGAAGAAACCCCAGAAGCATGAGACTCCGTTTCAGAGGCCTCTCCATCAGAAATCAGTACAGTGATCTCCGCTGGGCCTGCGGTTCTGCTGTTCCTGCTGCCAGAGAGGGCTGAGTTCTGCTCCTCAGCAGACTGCGATCCAGCAGTGCTGCCTTTCGATCCCGATTCTTTTTTGCTTTCTGGATGTGTTCCAATTCTCCGAGGAACAGACCTCTGAAAACCAATAACAAATACGATATAGTTTAGATAGGGCAGGGACAAGAGCAGAGGTGGCATGGCCTAGGGAGCAACACTTTAGAAGGTACTAATCAAAGCCAAACTCACGATAAAATACCTATTTTTTTACTTGCCTCATCCTAGGCTTCAGAAAGCAGAACTAAAAAGAGAACTTTCTCCACTTAAAGAACGAGGGGGAGGGGTTGGGGATTTAGCTCAGTGGTAGAGCGCTTGCCTAGGAAGCGCAAGGTCCTGGGTTCGGTCCCCAGCTCCAAAAAAAAAAAAAGAACCAAAAAAAAAAAAAAAAAAAAAAAAAAAAGAACGAGGGGGAAATTTTTAAATCATTTACAGAGGCTCAGGGAGCGAGGGAGTTAAGTACTAATTGAACACGTGTTTAGGAGTGTGCAAAGTAATCCTGTTTGTCTGGATTTTTACATACAGGAAAGGGCTGCTCTAGATCCCTTACCACACAATCTAAAGAGCATAGCACCCGAAGACAATCAGAGGCTCTGAGAGAGACCACGCCTTCATATGCCGGAGGAGTTAGTGCTGGGCCATTGCCAGTCTCTCCACGTGAAAACGATGCTCCTTCCCATCCCCAAAACTAGGCTCGGTCGAGGTGACTGGAATTACCCTTCCTTGGTATTGTCTCAAACAGTAAACTTAAAAGGCCTCATTTGCCCAAGGCGAGCTACGGACTCACAAGGGCCCTAAAAGAACCCCGGGGCCCAAACAAGTTCTGAACCGGCCGGATGCAGTACCACGCGCTCACGGCTGGGTTCCTCCTCCCTCTCCTCCGCACCCCCGAGCTGCTCTGCCTACTGGCGAGGAGACCGGGAGAACCCGGGACCCATCTCACCTTCCGTTGGGAACTTTCTTGGATCCTGGACCCAGACCTAGTGACCACCATGTTTGCGACTCCGTATTCCCCGCAGTCAGCGTAGCTTCCTCTGTTCCGACGCTTCGGAAGTACGTCAGACCAGGGCCTGGATTAGGTTTCCCCGCGGAAACCGCGGCTCAGAAGAATCGTTCCTTTTCCGGCTCTGCTGCAGTTCTACACAGACATCTCCACCGTAGGGCTAGAGCGGGTCAGCCGGGTGCACTAGACCCGATCCGCTTCTAGTTTTGAGCGTCTCCGCTGTGCGCACCGCAGCGGTAGAGGTCTTCCTCGCCGTTTAACACAAAATGGGAAGTCTCATTTATTCTCCTTTCCATCCGTCTCAACCTGTGCAGTAGTTGTGAGATCTTTGACGTGAGTCTTTACTAAAGGAAGCCAAAGGGAGATTTTATTTAGTCCTTTGAGAAAACAGTATTTTAATAATGAGTATTTTAATAATTTAATAAATGAGATTTCGATATTTGATTGGGATACAAGGGTGTATGTTAAATGCACCGAGGTTCTCAGAGAATCATTAGAAAACTGATTTAACTAAAATATCTCGAGATAAGTATGCTTTTTTTAAAAAAAGTGAAATAAATTGTGGAGAGGGAGAAAAGTTTTGTTTTTTAACTATGTAGAGACTGGCCAGAATCAAAGTTTTTTTTTCCCCTTTTTCTTTTGTTTCGTTGGGCCAAGATCTCTCTCTACATAGCCCTGGCTGTCCTAGAACTCACTATGTAGGTCCAGAACTCACAGAAATAGATCTACCTCTGCCTCACAAGTATTTGGATGCATGGGCCACCGCACCCGGCTGAGGTGTTTTAGTTTTAGTTTTGCTGATGAAAGATAGAGAACTAGAATATGTTGAGCGGTTACAAAAGGGATAGAGGAGGGGGTAAAAGAATTAGTGTTGGATGCAAGAAGAAAATGGTTCATCAAACCTATTTTTCTTCACTTTTAAATAAAATTTATTTTCCTAAAAATCATATGGATGCATTACTTCTACATTAAGTAGCTCCTCTTCGTTCCCCTTGGAGCCAGGTATACGAAACACTAGTCATGCTTACTAAGTAAGGTGGGTTTTTTGGTTTTTGTTTTTTACCTGGAGAATTGTAGTCTCTGGTTTTCACACATATGCCATGAGAAAACAGCCTATCTTTAGGAGTGACATAAAAGTGAAAAACAAGAATACGAGTTCCTACTCATTTGTGGAACTTGAAGACAAAAGTCTTCAAGCTCTTGACACAGGCTAGGCTTAGCGAAAAACCCTATGACAATTGAGGGCTGTTACTTTTCAGTTTAAGTTTTACAGAGTTCTATCTTGTTCTCTCTGCTATCTGGAGGAGGGTCACTGCACGACGGGAGTACGGTGAGGACTATTTCTGGCCAAAATAGCCAGTGAGAGACTGAGGTCTTTAGTCTGAAGAACTGTCTAGGAGAGGATAATGTCTAGGGGTGGAATAATATACACTAAATGTACACTTGACTTTACTAGACATGCCAAAGCCAGGCATGGTAGTACGTGATGTGCAACCTCAGTACTTGTAGTACTTACACAGGAGGACCCAGGCCAGTTTAAGCTATAACAAGATTGTGTCTCAAACAAACAGTAAAAGAAATGCCTGGGTAATTTCCAGAGATAGTCCCAGTCTTACCAACATCAGAGATACGTCTGCATCATGTATACATTAACACTTGCTGTTGTCGGTCTTTACATTTTTCATTAGTGACATCTCACTATAGTTTAACCTGCGTTTCCCTGATAATAATAATGTTGAACATCTCTTAACAGTCTCCTTGGCTACCCAGGGGCTTGTTTTGTTTTTTTTTTTTTGTTTGTTTGTTTTTTTTGGTTCTTTTTTTTCGGAGCTGGAGATCGAACCCAGGGCCTTGCGCTTCCTAGGCAAGCGCTCTACCACTGAGCTAAATCCCCAGCCCCTTTTGTTTTTTTTTTAGAAAAGGCTAAAGATCTCTACATATTCTGAATATAAGACCTTATCAGGGTGTCTAAATATTTTTACCTATTCTGGGAATTCTTTTCATTATCTTTACAGTATTTTTTTTGAAGCACAAATTCAGAAAATTTTGCCCAATCTTTTTATGTTTCAAATACTTAAAAGTTTTTTTTTTTGTATTTTCTTTAAAAAGCCAAAATATTGGTGGTGGTGGTGGTGGTACTGCATGCCTTTATTCCCAATGGTTAAGAGGCAGAGGCAAGTAGATCTCTGGGTTCAAGGACATACTGGTCTACACAGTGAGTTTCAGGACAGCCAGGGTACACAGAGAAACCCTGTCTCAATAAATCAATCAACAAGCACACAAAAGAAGTCAAGGAAACAGTTTTACTTTTAAGTTCATCAACATATTTATTTTGAAGTTAATATTTCTGTGAAAAAGCTTTAAGGTTTTTATTTCTTTGTTGTGTCACTAACACTAAAAAAAATAGAAAATGTTAATAAAAAAAAAACCAACTAGAGAAAGGACAAATTGCTGCTAGGAAGAAAAATCCCGTGCGTTCTGTGGAAGTAGGAGTACTCTCTTCAAAGAGCTGAGGAAAACTACCTGGAAGTCATGTAAATGCTCATTTGCGCATGGTTACCTATATCACTCAGGGGGACAGTGCCTGCCTTGAAGTTGTGGGCCCAGGGTTCAATCTCCAGCACCATTACAAATAAAGATTGAAAATGAAATACATTTTCAGACAAACAGAACCTATAAAGGTTACTGCATGTGCTAGTCAGCTGTCTGATAGTATGACAAACTTCTGACTTAACCTTTAATCTAAGATTTACCTAGGCTAGTAGCTCAAAGGTTGTAGTCCATGTCACTTATCTCTGTCCCTGTAGGCTGATGGCAAGACAAAATGGTGGAGTGTGTGACAGCAGAGTTGTTCACAGGGAAGATGAGATGAATACAGAGAAGAGGAGCCAGGGTCCCACCCCTCTTCAAGAATTCCAATGACCTTACCCCCACTAGGCCCCACTTCCTAGTTTCTACCATCTCCCCACAACACCCTCAGCTGAGGACCAAGTCTCTAATACATGACCCTTTGTGGGACATTAAAGATCCAAACCATAACACTATTCCGAAGATGTTGGTGAAAAAAATTACTAAGGATATGAAAGGGAAAGGTCAATTTAAAGAGCACAGTGCAAGAATCCGGATTGAACAAAGGGATGAGCTCACAGAAGTACTTTATCCCAACTTGTGTGTGTGTGTGAAGCTTTAGTCTTTTCTATGTTACTTTTCCAACCTTACCCAACAGACCATCAAGTCTTTTGTATGTATAACTGTGTTCATGTGCCTGTGTGCCCATACATGCATGCACAGACCAGAGGTCTTCACTCGCTACATTTCTCTTAACACAGGCGGCCATCTTATTTTTTGAGGTAGAACCTGTAGCTTGCTGAGTTGACTGCTTCCCACTGTTGGATCACTGTTCCACCGCCATGCCTGGCTTTTTGTGTGGATGCTGGGATACACACACACACACATCCTCATGCTTGTGGGAGGTATCCATGAAGCCATCTCCCCAGCCCCAGGTGAACACTTTGAAGATGCTTTCATTGTACCAACATGCTTACATATAAATGTCTCATCATTTGACAAAATATTTACAATTCAGAAAAAGAAAAATCACTACCCATTGGGGATTTAGCTCAGTGGTAGAGCGCTTGCCTAGCAAGCACAAGGCCCTGGGTTTGGTCCCCAGCTCCGAAAAAAAGGAAAAAAAAAAATCACTACCCACAATGCTCAGCACACCTTGTCCCAACCTGATTCTAAAAGTTGATTCCTTTAGGAAAGTCTTGTCCTTACCCTTCTGCCCATAGCCTTTTCCCTACATTCCCAACCTTTTCCTCACTTCTGCCATCAACCAATACAGTTTCTGCTCTTCATGCCCTGCTCGCCTGCCCTGTGAATATACTGTGAACTTTTAAAGATTGTTCACGTCTGTAGGATTCTGCATAGTATACAGCACACTATTGAGTGAATCAATAGCTAATGGTTTAGATATTTTTCAAATAACTCATTTATTTTCAGATCATTGTGTTTGATTTTAAATGGTTCAGAATCACTGTGAGGCTTTTAGATGTTCCCATTATTCAAACAACCCAAATTAAAAACATACAACTCACATTTTAAGTAATATAAGCAAAATAAAAATTATCTTTAACAATGCCTTATATTTTGTTTTAGTATTCTACTATAGACACATAAGAATAATTATTTCCATTTTCTGCTTCCCTCAAAACTATAAAATGCTGTTACATATTTTTGAAAAATCAAACTCCTTCATATCCTTTCATCAATTTTATGTTGAAAAGAGAGTTATTTTGAAGCACTGGAATTAGTGTTGGAAAAATAGGTTTAGAGTCCAAAGCTGGTGTGTTTGCGAATAAGAACACAAGCTGACAAGTGATTTAAATTCCTTAGAAACCTTCACAGTTCTCCATATGTACATGTGGCAGAAGGATGAATTGCCAGCCAATATACATCAGTGATCAGTTGCTTACATTTCAAAGATCAAAACACTTGGTGGGAAGCCTAGAAGGAAACACTTAAAGACATATAATTAAGAACTCTTATCTCTGAAAAGCAAGGTCCACATTTTAGTTACTGCTTGGCTCTGAAATACAAGTCTGAAGTATTCATGCAAAGTAGACAAAATAGCCTTATGGTTTCCACAGAGAATCTGAACTACTATGCAATACAGAAGAACTTCAGTTTTCACTTTACATTTGTATATTTTTAGGAATAATTCATAATTTATTTCTAAATTGTACTGTCTAATTTCAAATAGTTCAAATTTAATGTGGTGCTTCAGGTCCTAGATGTTACCATCATTGCTTCAAACGAAAGCATAAACTGACATGTCCAGATGAGCATTTTTCAGGACTCAACATCTATTAGCTAGTTCTATTCACGTTCTCGCACTGGTCGTCCTTAAATGGATGCTGTATCAGAGTTCTGCCGTCAGTATGCTCAACAGGGGCAGGGTGTGAGAGCACACACCTTTAATCCCAGCACTAGAAAGGCAGAAGCAGGCAAGTCTCTATTTGAGGCCAGCCTGGTCTATACAGCAAGCTCCAGGACAACATAAAGACCCTGTCTCAAACAAACAAAAAAGGTCTTCAGACTACAGCACGTGAATCTAGCTTGTAAGAGACCTTGGTCCTGATGTCTACAGTTTCTTTGGTAGAATTTAAGGTAAACATGAGGAATGAATCCCAAGTCACAGAATGCTGCTGAATAAGGGGCCACTCAGTTTTGGGAATGATACTTAAAACCTTTTTAAATGTTTACTTAGAAATTATCCACAAAATCTTTCTGCTTTGGGTCACTGCATTCAAATATATCTTTCATATACAGCACTGATAACTTAGCTTTTATTTTAAAGCAGTTATTCAGGGAATATTTTTGAAAGAGATAGATGGATGGATAGAGATAACGATATAGATATGTAGAAGAGTGTGTGTGTGTGTGTGTGTATTTTGCCTGTATACTGTGTACGTGACTGGTACCACTAGGTCAAAGACGACACTGGATTCCCTAGAACTGGAGGTACAGATGTTTATGGGTCTATGTTGGTGCTAGCATCTGAACCCAGACCCTCTGCAAGAGCAGCAAACGCTCTTAACCACTGAGCCATCTCTTTAGCCCTGAAAAGACTCGTTTTTAAAGGTTATCCAATAATGTAAGGATTTGGAGTAAAACAACAATAAAATTGCTTTAAAATTTCTTCTGTGCAAGATCCCTTCGCATCCATAACTGGGCTTCCTTCCCGTTGAGATTTGAAGATGTTCACAAACACCTGGATGCATCAGCAAGGGGAGGCTTTGTTTTTGTTTCTCACATCCTTAAAATAACCCTTCAAAAACGTTTGTGTGTGTGTGTGTGTGTGTGTGTGTGTGTGTCCTGTGTTTTAAAAACAATGGAGATATTAAAGCTCTCCTTCAGAGCAGCTTAGACACCTCGCTGCACAGATTTTAAATACAACATATATTTAAAGTATATGCTACATGAAAACATTGCCAAATTTAACAGTTACCTATATATCTAGCATTATATACAATCAATATAATTATAGGCTCTTAGGTCAAATTCTGTAAGTTTTAGTAGGCAAATCAGTTGATTTCATGTACTTCTAATTGAGAATACCATCCAATCAGTAACCACAAAGTCTCACTTAGGAAAAAGATCTACTGTACTGGTTTAACATAGAACTCTAGTTCTTTTCTCTAAGTTGAAATTTCTGAGCAAAATTAGTTTTACAAAGGTCCATGATTTAAAAATACTGGCATACAAGTTAGCTTTTAAAGAAAAATGGAAACTGAGTTATAGACACACATGTATAGATTTGAACCATTCAGTGTGCTACATGTATGGATCATAGCCTCTTTGCAATTTTCTGATTTTTAATGTGACATTACAACTAAATGATTCTTCCCCCTTTCAGCCTTTCCTGGCTGTATCCCCTCTTGTCAGTAACTGATAGGCAGACCATCAAAAGTTTTACTTGTCTGATTCTTAATTCGTCTCTCTAGAGCCCACAGTGCTAAGCGTGTGGTGTGAATCCAATCAACGTGGTGAATCTTCTTGAGCGAGCAGCAACACTGAGAGTGCACAGAGAGGTCCAGGTCTGAAGGGAAGAGCAGTAGCTGCTGTTAGACACTGCCAACAATGATGTTAAAGCAGCAGCCTCCTTCTCAGATACACTCTGCCTTTGTAGGCAAGAGGTGGAACAAACATGACCAGAGCACATGGCCAGTGCATAGCTATGCTACAAGCAAGAACACACGGATTAAATTTCCATTCATGGATCAAAGAATCAATTTTATTTACATTACTAGTAGACTGCTATAGTTACTCTGAGATAGATTATTTTGTCAACGACAGGAAAAAAATCTCTTCCAGTATGTCTTAACAACTGTAATGTAATTGCTTAGTTATAGAAGTATAGAGTAAGAAGCAGCTACTGAATTTTAGAAATAAAAAATATGTATATACATCACCCTGATGCCTAAGCCAAAATATATCTTAAAACAAATTTTCTTGATTTCTATTACTCATAAAAATAAAGGAAATATATTGCAAGTATTTTTCTTTATAGACGATTTCAGTTAGAAACCAAGAGTTTAATGAAGAGAATACAATGCTTCCTGTGAGTGCGCTGCTGCAGACGCCAGGGAGGTACTCAAACTCAACACATTGCCAAACCACCACATTCACGCCTCAGTGACGCTTTTTGTAGGCGAGAGCTAGATTTTTTTTTACACATCTCAATTTTATCATGAATTTTTATCTTATGTTCCAGATAAATACAAGGCCCCTGAGTTGTGAGCTTGAGCTGTAGTTAAGAACCCTTTCTTTTGGCTTGCAAAATGTATCCTTTTGACTTGATGATTCCTCTGCTTTTCACGATGACCGAGTACCTCAACAGCCACAGTGGCACCCACTCCTGGGCTTCAATGTCAGGGATGCTTTCTTGAAGAGCTTCCTGGAAACTTGCCTCAGAGAGCAGTTCTAAAACAACAACCCCAACTTCAGGTTAGACTTCAGGACAAGAGCTCCTTACTGCGTAAGTATGCATTTAAACACAGCAAAACTGAATCCAGGGCCAGGGCGTGCCTGCCTGGTGTGCCCCTGGTTTTGTTTCCCTCAGCCATTAAACAGTTCCGATGGCACAGCTGTGCCTCAGCACGTGGGAAGGAGGCTGAGGACCAGAAGTAAAGTCATTCTTGGCTGCAGTGACCTCTAGTGCAGCATGGCTGGAGGAGAGAGCTATTTCAGATAACACAACAAGACTGAATGGATGCATATCCTCTAACTGAACCACAATCCTAAAAACGACCAATTCTAAAAGTCACCCTTGTACCCCAGCCTGTTTTAACTCGTAACTTCTGGTCACGAAGCCTGGAAGGTGCACAACCGTGAGATAACACGAGGGTAAAGCGAACCCTATTTACAGTATTTGTACTACTGTGTATTTATTTCATCAAGATTTTTTTCTGGGTGTGTTCATTTATACACACATAACTCATGAGAGAGACAGACAGACAGACTAATTCACACAATAGTATACTTAATTACATGGAAAAATATCAGTAAGTGCAAAAAGGTGTAACTATAGTAGGGTTTGAAGTCACACCATTTAACTCCCCCATTAGTATATTAGGTATATCATAATGTATTCCTCATCACTGGCAAAAGGAAATCTACTTTCTTTTTTTTTTTTTTTTATTACTTTGAACCTTTGCTTTGGCCACAGAACAATACTTAAGTATATTCAGCATAGCATTATATCCATTGCTTTCTTTAAAACAGAACAAAACAAAAAAACAAAAATGTGCCATCTAAAGAAATGGTTTAGTTCATTCTCCTGCTCCTGCATAGGACCCTGCCAACTGGTTTACAAATCCACCACTGCAGAGACAAAAATACAGACGTGTATGTTTTAAGTTAGCAATAGTATTCCCATTTAATAGTACTGTACCTTGATCACAGCACACACTTAAAATTAATTTCAACATTTGATGTCTTTTTCTTAAAATGTGTGTACTGCTGGGGATCAAACCCAGGACATGTGCACGCTAGACAAGCACCCTCCCGTCAGCCTGCACTCCCAGCCCACTAAACAGTGCCTTCCAAAAGCGCACGATCAAAGCCCAGAGATGAAAATACCAGTGTTACCTTTTGGGTCATTGTGAGTCAGTAGCTGTATGTCAAACTGTTTAGCAAATGCAGTCAAATCTGGTGGCATCACACAGCAGGAGGCAAGATTAACTTGATTACTATTGGGTTTTACCTAAAAGTGGAAATAAAATGAACTGTGTTAAGTTAGGTCACACAGAAATAGAAATAGAAAGCAGAAAGCATCAAGCGAATATTCACGGTTGCTAAGAAACAGAAGCAGCCTATGAGTCCATCCATCAACAAAACAGGTAAAGAGAAACTGATCAACATAATAGAGTCTGAGTTCCATAAAGGAGATGAAACTGATATGGGCAGGAAAATAAACAGACCAAGAAGTTAATGTGTGCACTGAAAACAGCCAGGCTCAGAAAGGCAAGGCTTCATGTTTCTCACACATGTGGGACGTTCAGTGTGATGTGAGTGTGTGAGAGTGTGAGTGTGAGTGTGAGTGTGTGTGTGTGTGTGTGTGAGTAAGTCATGAAGCTAGAATGGGGAGAAGATATCTTGGGGGATGAAAACGGAATGGAATGCAATGAGGAGAAAGGAGACGCCCCACAGGGAGAGCTGAAAATCAATTAGAATATGGCACAGTGACAAATGTACGAAAATGCTATACTGAAGCCTATTGCTTTGCGCGTGTAGTTAAGACAATTAACTGTACTTTTGTCTGCACATATGTGTGTATACTGGTCATGTAGAAGCCAGAGGTTGATATCAGGTGTCTTCCTCATGCATTTTCTACCATATTCTGTGACAGGGTCTCTCAACCCACTCACTAACTCAGCTGGAGTCCATCAATCCCTGCGGACCCTCCTGTCTCTGTCCCTTCCAGGTGCCGGTATCACAGGCAGGCATTGCCTGGCTAAGTGTTTTCATGTGTGCTTTCTGTGTGCTAGGAACTGAAGTCAGGTGCTCATGCTAACACAAGCTCCTTACTGAGCCATTTCCCTAACCCCCACTTTTTAAAGAAAAGAGCAATAAATTTTAGAATATAAAACTACATTTGACAATTCTTCATTTATAAAATGCTTTTGTCTGATCATCTATATTAATATATGCCTTCTTAATCCAGGTTAGTGATAACAAGGAAAGAAGCTCTAGGAAGACAGAAAAGCCATTAGAGAATTACACTTACTATTAAGATTCAAAATAAAGCGTACCGGAAACTTTAGCAGTTTAGCACATCTGCCTCTAAAGCAGCTATACTAAGAGTAATAATGGTTTAGCAACAGGGACTGTGTCTTTAAGGTAGACACTGAGTGTCAAGGTACAAACTGAGGCTACTAATCAGGCATCCAGGCAGACTCCTGACTAACTGTTCTTACTTCCTGGATCAGTACGTCCCAGCTGCTTCTTGGCCACTTATTACTACCACATCAGTGAGAGAAAGGACAGTGTTTTCTACGGTCTTCCGATTCTGAAAGGCCTGAGGAAGCAGCTGAAAATGAAATAAAAGGAATAAAGACAGAATACAGAGAGTAAAGGCTAAGGTGCTGTTAACCTCCCTTGTAATTTTGTAGGTTCTTAGAACAAGTGTCAGGGAACAATGGTTTTATAATACCTTCCCCGTATTAGGTTCTATAAACTACGTCTGTCTGATCATCTCTACATAATAGAAAATGTTACATGTATTTCCTTACTTAAGAAATTACAGCTGTAACACACAAAATGTAATGTTCCTTCACATGCAAACTGAATGAATGGCTTTACTTCACTAGCTCTGAAAACCGAGGATGTAGTGTTCTCTTCATTCCTTTCAAGTGGAAGAATACTCAGCTCACTTGAGCATTTGAAACAAAGCGCTAAGCTCCCGATGCTTTAGATGAAGCCTGTCTCAGAGCTCCCACATTGAGGTCACCCCACAGAGACCAGGGACTAGATGCAGGATTCTCCCTGGCCATAGCAAATGTCACGTTCCAGATGGCTTTACCTGTGCCCACTGGTACAGCTGCTCCAACTGTGTTTTGTCTAGATCCGAGGTGCCTATAGCAACAATCTTCTTGCTCTGAACTAAGTTTTCTAATTCCTCCCAGTAAGGCTGCAAATGCTCCAAGGAAAGATTAACTCCATCTTCAATCGGAGGGGAAGCCATGATGACAGAGTCCAGCTGTGCAACTCCAAGGACTGAGCATGCTGAACCAAAGACATAAAAAGGCCAAGTGTATGTTACATACTAAAAGCTGTTATTACCGTCTTCAACATGGCCCACTGAATTCCGCCTGTTACCAGCCACTCCTAACAATAGACTTCTGCATAGTTTGTCATTTAGGACATCTTCAGGTGCCCACTCACCTACTTCTCTACAGCAGGAGTGGGTTTCTGACCTGCCCTCTTCCTTTATGTTTAACTAACCAGCTGCTGAAAATAATTCCAAAGTACTTGCATTTTGCTGTCTCTGATTATAGTATGCCATCTATAGTGTAATATTTAAAGGGTTAATAATGGTTAAAGAGAAATTCTATCCTTAGATAACACTAAATACACCTTTTACAATTCTATCAAAATATCACTGTAAGTGAAGACTTACTTTATTCAAGTCTTAAAAAATTAGTCTAGAAATGTAAACAGTAAAATTGAAATCAGCTTATTTATATACATTGGTTATAACTAATTCATTTAAGATAATTAAAAATCCATTATTATGAAAAAAAATTTTGGCTTACCCATGTCAACTGCATTTCTAGTTGATGATGAAGAATTCGATCCTACAATGAACAGTTTAGCTGGAGAACAAAAAGACCGATTACTACATATCTCCACCCCTCATGTGTCTGCTCTCACTGTGCAGGATTACGATAGGAACTGGGTTCTTTTCCTGTTTCTGTAATTGCATAGGTCCACTTTAAGCCGGACTCATGCATTTTAACTGTAAATTCTAAATGGCATGCTAGTTGTCAACATAAAGAATAAAACAAATCCACGTATTACAGGGCAGGGTAAATAAACAGGACTAAGTACAAGGGAGCGTTTTTAAAAAGATTTATTTTTTTTCTGTACGCGAGAACACTGTCCTATTGCTGTCTTCAGACACACCACAAAAGATCCCATTATAGATGGATGTGAGCTACCATGTGGATGCTGGGAATTGAACTCTGAACCTTTGGAAGAGCAGTCAGTGTTCTTAACCACTGAGCCATCTCCAGCCGTCATAATGGAGCATTTTATATGTCTTCTACAGTAAGTCAAGTCTAAGGAAGCTTCAAAGTGTGTAATGAGAAGAAAACTGAAGGAAAAAAGTCCACAGTATAAAGCATTAAAATAAGAGTTGTTAAAGCTGTGGTTGGCTTATCTTTTAGAATTTTAAATTATGTACATGTGTGCAAGTGCACATGAGGGCCAGTGTCCTCAGAGGCATCAGGAGGATGTGAGCTCCCTGGTATGAGAGCTGGGAACCCAAGTCCAGTCCTGGGTAAGGAATCTGTGCCCTTCACTGCTGAGTCATCTCTCCAGCCCCCTTGGTTTATCTTTGTGTGTTAAACATCTTGTATGTGTTTCTGCACAGTAGCTATCTTAAAGTTTTCTTGGTAATACTATGCTTATTACACAAATGAGGAAGGTTAAATTAAAAAACAGAAACCAAAAAGACAGCAAGCAGTCCTATCTCTCAGCACCTTCATGTAGCCTTTTCCTGGTTACCCTTCAGAGCTGTGAACCAAACTCATATGTATGGATGCAAATACAACCCTGGGTGACAAAGCATTTGCCTTACATGTGTGAAGCCCTGGCTTTGGTGCTGCTCCTCTCACCACAAATAAAATCCTGGCACTAATCCCTGGTCCCTAAATTCTGTCATCTGAAATGGCCTTTTCTCCCTCTGAGAGCTGGGGTACCCTGAGACTGAAAGAGAAGGGCTTCTTAGGGTTGAGCATCATATTCCTACTAAACTCTAGTTAATGGTGCAGGAATGGAGACAACTCGGAGGAGGCTGAGACGATGACGACTCTGTCAGCTACCCAGGAAGGCTGGCTTTACTTCCTTTCCTACATAAGCAGTGATGTGAAGTGAACAGAAGAATCAGGCTTATTGCCCAGACAACCTTCTGTACTCCCAGGCAACCCGAGCCACTGCATACCAGAATGCCAGGAAGGGAAGATTGATGGTTGCTTTCCTTAGACACAGTTCCTGACTGTTCCCTTTATCTGTTTCCCCAATTTAATCATTCTGTTGCTGAATACAGTCAGTCAGAGGCTCATCCCCACTGCATGTCACCATGCTGACGTCCTGCAACTCCCTCTAAAGACCTGATGCTACATTACATGAGAGTCTGTTTTCCACACCAGTGACTGAGTCATTCACTGTCAGAAGGAAGGATTTACCCCCACCCTAGCCCCTTCACCATCCACTGCCCAGGAGAGGGTACTGAGAAGGGCGGAGCTTACCAGAAACTTTCATTTCTTCTCTTTCATCAGGGTTTATCTTTTCCACTGCATGGGACATGGTACATTCCAAAACATCTGGAAACTCCTGCAGGAAACACAACATACAATGAACATAAAATCAGCACTGTTGATTGTAAAGTTCCTTACTGTCCTAAGCACTTCAGAAGGAAAGAACTCATGGAACAACAAGATTCTTTATGAGGTCTGGTAGACTTTACAAGCACAGTACAGACAGAAA
The DNA here is from genome assembly GCF_021556685.1 of Rattus norvegicus. Taxonomy (NCBI): domain Eukaryota; kingdom Metazoa; phylum Chordata; class Mammalia; order Rodentia; family Muridae; genus Rattus; species Rattus norvegicus. The sequence goes on along the minus strand of NC_141535.1, from coordinate 212,557,359 downwards.
GGTTAAATATGTGCATGTATGTTTCTTTACCTGGAGTAAAAAGGTCTCATTTTGACCAGTTATTCAGAAGTATTAATGACAAAAAATACACATAGTAAACAAGTGAAGAGCATAAAGTTCTATGAGGGTCAGAGTGGCTGGTACAGAGGTAGGTTTACTTTAACATTAATCAGTGAAAATCACCTGTCTTGAGTAATACCATGTTACAATCTTTTTAAAACCTTCTATATTAATTACCAACTGTCTTAGTTACTGTTCTATTGCTGTGAAGAGAAACCATGACCAAGGCAAATGTGTGTTTGTTTTTTTTTTTTTTTAATAAGAGAAAGCATTTAGTCGGGGGCTTGCTTACAGTTTAGGGGTAAGCCATGATTCTGATGGCAGGAAGTGGACAGGCATGGCACTGGAGCAGTAATAGAGCCTTACATCCTGATCCACAGGCAGCAGGCAGAGAGGAACACAATGCAGCTGGCACGGGTTTTGCAACTTCTACATCCACCCATGTGTATTAGAGGATGGGAAATAAGTCCAACAAAAATTCAAGGTCCTTCTATGTCAGTGAAATTTTTAGGAGGCCACTGGTGTGCAGAGATATTCCTAAGGTGAACACAGGTAACTGCACCCGGCCCTCCCATTAGTCTATGGATTCTGGGGACAGCACATTACTCATTTTGGGTGTACGGCTTTGGTCCATACACTAAGTGACAAGGAAAGCTGCGAGCTGTGTCCAGGGCCTGGAGCAGGAGAAGGCTCTTCAGCAGGTCCAGGCTGCTGTGCAGGCTGCTTTACCACTTGGATCATGTGATCCTCAGATCCAATAGTATTGAGGTGTCCGTGCCAGACAGATAGGGATGCTATTTGCAGACTTTGGCAGGACCGACTGGCTGGTTTGTGCGTCAACTTGACTCAAGCAGAGAAAGAAGCCTCCCTTGAGGAAATGCCTCCATGAAATCCAGCTGTAAGGCATTTTCTCAATTAGTGATCAAGGAGGCAGGGCCCGTTGTGGGTGGTAGTCCTGGGTTCTACAAGAGAGCAAACTGAGCAAGCCAGGGGAAGCAAGCCAGTAAGTAACAGCCTTCCACGGCCTGTGTGTCAGCTCCTGCTTCCTGACCTGCTTGAGTTCCAGTCCTGACTTCCTTTGGTGATGAACAGCAATGTGGAAGTAAACTGAATAAACCCTTTCCTCCCCAACTTGCTTCTTGGTCATGATGTTTGTGCAGGAATAGGAACCCTGACTAAGACACCCGTAAAGATGAACAGCAGGGGAGCTCCTTAGGATTTGGAGAGAGGCTCTGTTATCATCTGCAGACAACTGTTCTCCTTAGACAGACAGCTCTTAGCCTGCTTTGGACCTTACTGTAACTGAATGTTTTACGAAGGACCACCAAGTCACCATGAGACCCGAGCTGCCCGTCATGGACTCAGTATTATCTGGCCCACCAATCATCAAGGAGGACATGTACAGGAGCAATGCACTATCAGCTGTAAGTGGAATATTCACAATCGAACCCAAGCAGCTCCTGATGCCACCACCATCAAGTTACATGAAGAAGTTGCCCAAATGTCTATGTTTCTACTTCTGTTACAACAATGCCTTCTGCTCCCAAACACAAACCTTTAGGCTCATAGCATGAGTCCTATGACAAACTGACAGAAAGAGACACTAGACATGGGCTTCTGAAACCTCAAAGCCCACTCTACAGTGACATACATCATCCAACAAGCCTCATCTCCAAATCCTTCCTAAAAAACATATGAGCCCATGGGTCAGTCTCATTCAAACCACCACAGGAATTTAAACAAAGAGAAAATCTTATCATTCACTGCTATTTTAAAGTCATCAAGTTTTAACCTGTTAAGGCAACATAGCTGCTTTTTCCTCAATATATCTTTTTTTTAAAGAGCATTATAGGTTCACAGCAATACTGAGCAGGAAGAACAGAGAGTTCTTCCACCTCTGCTCCCACACATACTTTGCCTCCCCCACTATCAACATCCCCATCAGAGTGCTTCACCATGATCACTTAGAACGATCCTCTCCAGATTGACTTCTTTCATTTAGCGACATGCATTTCAGGTTCCTTCGATTATTTTCTGGCCTGGTAGTTCATTGCTTTTCAGGACTCAGTAACATCTCACTGCCTGCATGCACCACAGGTTTCGTGTCCATTTCTCTACTGAAGAACATCTAAGTTACTTCAAACTGTTGTCAATTATTAATAAGACTGGTGCAAACATCCAGGTAGAGGATTTATGTATGCATAAATACTCAAGATACCAATGCATAAGACTGCTGGGCTGTATGACAACAGTATGTTCAGTTTTGAATTGCAAATATTTTAATTTAAAAAATTTATTTTCTCGAGTATAATTTTTAAAAAGGCAGGGGCCATCCCAATGAATGATCTATTAGAACAATGATAAAAGTATAAGCAGCATCTAGCAGTCAGACACGTGCTGCCTGAGATTAACAAAGCGACGATGTCTTTCTTGAGGTTCCCGCACACATTGCAATAGCTAGCACAATTCAATACAGGGTGTCGACAGAGTCAGGCAGAGAAAAGAGATGGTTATGTCACATAAACAGACAACCAATTTCTACAGCAGCTATATGGTTACAAACAGTATGCAGATTTCCAGCTGCACTAGCTGGTTTTGTGTGTCAAGTTGACACAAATTAGTTATCAGAAAAGGCGTCTCCGCTGAGCATATGCCTCCATGAGATGCAGCTGTAAATTGTTTTCTCAATAGGTGATCAATTAGGGAGGGCCCAGCCTATTGTGGATGTTGCTATACCTGGGCTGGTGGTCCTGAGTTCTATAAGCAGGCTGAGCAAGCTATAGGAAGCAAGCCAGCAAGCAGCACCCCTCCACGGTGTCTGCATAAGCTCCTGCCTCTGTTCTGGAAGCCTTGCCTTGCATTGGTGATGAACAGCAATATGGAAGCCGAATAAATATTTTCTCCCCAACCTGCTTTTTGGTCAAAGTGTTTCATCATAGCAATAGAATCCCTATATTCTTTGTCTGAAACAGGGTCCTACTATGTAGCCAAGGCTACTCTGGAACTTTTGTTGTAGCCCAGGCTGTCTTCGAACTCAGTCCTCTTGCCTGGAGCTTCCAAAGGATTAGACATGTACATGATGCCTGGTTGTTCTTCCCACACTTGTAAAGCAGTATGTGACAAGACAAGCAGCTGCAGATAGTCACTGTGTGTTAACTTTCCTGAAAATAGCCATGGACTGACATCTCATGAAGTATAACTTCTTTCTGTTTTATGAGAAACTGACACTTAGAGTTGTTCCTAGCTGGATTACTGGGTGATAATTGTGCTTATTCTAGACCAAACAGTAACTGGAACAAAACACTGATGGCAGGAAAACTGTAGTGGGAACTAAGCAGGAGAAAACCTGATTCGGAACGGACTAGAGACTAGATATTCTGCTTTATGCTCAACCCTACTAGACCTGACCGCCATTTCAGCAAAAGAGCCGCAGAGCTCTATGGCCAACCATCTGCTGGGCCTCACTCAGCAAACTGGAAATCAACTTCACATCTGCTTAGGCCTGCAGGATTTCTGCATTCACATTTCACTTACCCTGACCAAATCAGGGCTGATTTGGGAGCTCCATTCATTCAAGGTCTTTTGGATACAGTCTCGAAGCTGCAAAGAGAAGCATTTCCAGAGTCATTATCAGCCCTTCACACCTCGTACTTCAGTAAAGATGCATTAGTAAGTGGAGGAGGGGAAAGAGGTGGTAATAGAAAAACCAAACAAGCCCATGTTTACTAAGACTTTTTGTTTCCTACAGTATAAATTCAAACCTTGTTTTATTTTATTCTACATAGCCCTCCCTGTCCTGGAATTCACTATGTAGAGCAGGCTGGCTTCAAATTCAACAGCTCTCTACCTTCTCTCCCTCCTGAACGCTACATTAAGGCATGCATCACCATACTCGACCCTGAACTCATTCTTGGCTGAACGTGGTAGTCTGATTACTTTGATGGTGATTTTGTACCAGTGATACTTTAAGACATTAAAGTATTCATAATTTATTATTATATGCAATTATATACAATATATCATATACAATTATTTCAAAGATATTGTTATAAAAGGACCTGGACCAGGCTGTAATGGCCCCAAGTTATAATTCCGATATCTAAGAGGTAGAAGCAGGAGTACCCCAAGATCTGAACTAAACCACTGAGAGCTTAGATCTACGCATCGAGAGTCTGAACAGAATTCACAGAAATCACTTTGTCACTGTGCTACAAGGAATGGGCTGCAGAGAAGGTTCAGCAGTTAAGAGCACTTGTAGCTCCTGCAAAGGCCCACAGGTTAAATTCCCAGCACCTACATCAGGCAGCTCACAACTAGCCCCAACTCTAGTGCCAGGGCACCAGTATGTGCTTCTGGCCTGGGCAACCACATGCATGTGGTGCACATAAGACAAGCAGCAACATATATACACGTTGTACATAAAAAAATAATTTAAAAAAATAATTTTTAAAAAGCAACAAAGAATAATATGGTCAGAGGAATGTCTACACAGACTCTCCCGTGTTATATTATTAAAAATTCAAACCTAGGACTGGAGAGATGACTCGGTGGCTAAGGGCTCTGGCTATTCTTCAGAGGACCAAGGCTCAATTCCCAGGACCCACAAGCAGCTCACAACTGTAAGCTCCAGTTTCAGATGCTCCAACACCCTCTTCTGGCCTCCATGGGTACCAGGCATACAAGTGACATATATGTAGGTAAAACACACACATATATATATATATTACAAAAAAACAAAAAACCCCATTGGTTCTGGGATATAGCTCAGAATCAAAGCAGTTGCCCTGCATCACTGAGGCCAGCTTTTGGTTCAGTCCCCAGCATCAAAACTCTGCATTCAAATTCCTGTCCAATCAGAGATCTGCCAAACACTGTCTTAAGAACAGACAGAACTTTGTTTTAACATCCAAGTAACTGCTGTATAATTCTATAGCCTGAGAACCACCAGCACAGATCGACTTGCAGCACTGACACCCATAAGTTAATTCCTAACACACAGACGTCTTACCTTAACTTCAGTGTTTCTATTAAATATTTTTATTCTAACATCACTGCATGGTGTAAAATACACTTTGTATTTATCTCAATGTCAGTGACAGTAGTCTCATATAAGATGCATATTTACTTAATGAAGACCTGACAAAAAAATATAAACTGCTCTTCATCCCTACACAGCAAGCATGCTGGGGCTGCTCTTCTTTAAAGATTTATTTATTTATTATATATAAGTACACTGTAGCTGTCTTCAGATACACCAGAAGAGGGCATCAGATCTCTTTACAGATGGTTGTGAGCCACCATGTGGTTGCTGGGATTTGAACTCATGACCTCTGGAAGAGCAGTCAGTGCTCTTAACCGCTGAGCCATCTCTCCAGCCCTGGGGCTGCTCTTCTATTAGGGACAACACACCATGTCATTAGTCACTAAGCTTTTTTTCTTTTTTAGCTTTTTATTAGATTTATTCACTTGATTTTATGTGTTTTGCCTCAATGCATGCATGTACATCATGTATGTGCTTGGTGCACACAGAGATCAGAATAGGCACTGGATTCCCTGGAACTGGAGTTAAAAATGGTTGTGAACCACCAAGTGAGTGCTGGAAATCAATCCCAGTCCTCTGCAAGAGCAACAAATGCTCTGAACTGCTGAGCCATCTCTTTAACTTCTCACTAAACTAAAAACCAGAAAAATAACACAAACACTGTTATATCCTTCTACTGTATGGGGCCAGTCAAAGGACAGACTTTTTTTTTTTTAAATTTTTACACTCAAGGTTTTATTCTCCTCTCCACCCTCAGACTGCTCCACATCCCATACCTGCCCCCAACCCTCGTCTCCACAAGGATGCTTCCTGGGACTCCAGTCTCTTGAGGGTTAGGTGCAACTTCTCTGACTGAACCCAGACCAAGGAGTCCTCTGCTGTATCCAGTCTCTGAGAGATCTTGGAGGTCCAGGTTAATGGAGACTGCTGGTCCTCCTATAGGGTTAACCTCCTCCTTAGCTTCCTCCAGCTTTTCCCTAATCCAACCACAGGGGTCAGCAGCTTCTGTCCATTGGTTGGGTGTAAATATCTGCAGTTGACTCTTTCAGCTGCTTGTTGGGTCTTTTGGAGGGCAGCCATGGTAGGTCACAGGACAGCTTTTAAGAATCAAATCTGTCGGGGGCTGGAGAGATGGCTCAGCGGTTAAGAGCACCCGACTGCTCTTCCAGAGGTCATGAGTTCAATTCCCAGCAACCACATGGTGGCTCACAACCATCTGTAAAGAGATCTGATGCCCTCTTCTGGTGTATCTGAAGACAGCTACAGTGTACTTATATATAATAAATAAATAAATAAATCTTTAAAAAAAAAAAAAAAAAAGAATCAAATCTGTCTTCCATATAGGTCTCAAGAATCAGGCTTAGGTTGTCCTGCCTTAAGCCATCTGGGTGGCCTGACCTTACACTTATTTTTGATCACTAATTAACCAACTCTGGCACAACCAGTGATTAAGAACCAATCACTGCTTTAAAGATAGCCAAGGGGCACGGTGGTTCACATTCTGTGAGCAATCAATGACAAAAGAAAACGAGTAACTAAAAGCCCGAGCTGCAAATGACTCACTATCTTACAACAACTCACTATCTCGATATGACTGCTTAGAATATGATAAAGACTCAGACAACACGAATTTTACCACTTCTTGTTCAGACAGTTACAGGGGGCAAGCGGGTACCCACTCAAGGTAAAAGGCACGTATGTCAAGTTCTGCAGTCTACAATAGTACATTATGTGCTATTCACAACAACTTAGCTAGATTCAAGTCACAAGATCTGCATTGCTATGCAAAGCATAATTAAATTAAACACAGGTCAGACAAAAATTACAAGTCAATATGTTCTTTTGTTGTTTATTGTCTTTTATGTTTTGGAGTTTTTGGTTTTGTCTTTAGCTTACAAAGTACTGAGTTTCATTATTGTGTTTTTCAAAACAAAATCTGTCTCTGGTGTTTCTCTCCTCCTTGTTCCTAATCCCTCTCCCTTCACCCTCAGCTCCTCTCTGGTGGTTCTGATACACATGGCCTCTGTCCTTCCCCATCATGGCCACCAAGTTCACAGTGTATATTCATTCTCACAGCTCCTATTTACAGAGTGTGTGTGTGTGTGTGTGTGTGTGTGTGTGTGTGTGTGTGTGTATGTGAGTGTGTCTGTGTCTGTGTGAGTGAGTGAGTCAGTATCCTCTCACAGACTAGCAATGCTGAGGCAGCAGAGCTGAATAGAACTTAACAATTCTACAAGCAGTACTTAGCTCAGATCTTGGAAACAGTCTAAGGTGTTTTTCCCTAGTAAGATGCCTGGTTTACATATTAGGGCTCTGCTGATAAATTCCCCAATCCAAGAAGTTAGTTTATCTTCCAGGTAGTGGCCTGTTTTCTGAAACCATTTCTTTAATCAATGTTGGATTCTGAACAAATTACAGAAAAGTTCCAAAGTTAATTACTTAAGAAATTCACTAGCTTTGCCATAAAAATAATGATTTTTAATCTTATAAATTACATATTATCTATAATACCTTGTATTTTTCATTTTCTATTCTCTCTATTCTTATGATACTCATATAATACCACTAAAGATAAATATCACCACACCCAGCCAGTCATTAGATCTGGAATTATATAGCTTTTAAAAATTACCATATGCAGGGCCATGGTGGCAAATACTTTTAATTCCAGCATTCAGGAGGCAGAGGCAGACAGATCTCTGAGGCTAGCCTTGTCTACAAAGTTAGGACAGCCAGGACTACACCAGGGTTTGTTTGAAACCCTGTCTCAAACAAACAACAAAACTATCACACAGTTCAATTGTTCAAACACCCACCATGCATGTCCTTCAGGGTGGAGGAGTTGTTGGGTCTGATTTAGCCCCAGGCTGACACCTGTTTCTACTTCCCAAGAACATCAATTACAGGTGAGTACCACCAAGCCGTTTTCCTATCCAACTTCTGACACTGCAATACTACAATATTGTCACTTAACAAAAGTCAACTCCAGAATCACACAACAGAGTTACAAATAAATGTTTTGAGTATATATACACAGTTGTGTTTTGGGACATATATGTTTAGGGAGCTGGAGGGAAGGTTCGTTGGTTGAGAGCACTGGTTGTTCTTCTAGAAGACCAGGGTTTGATTCCCAGTGCCCACACGGCAGCTCAAACCACCTGTAACTCCAGTACAGGAGTTACAACCTCCTCTTCCGGCCTCCATGGGCACCGGGCATCCACGTATGTGCAGCTAAACACCCACACTATAAAATAAAAAGAAAACAAGTAATTGAACTCTATTAACATGTGAATTTGTTTTAGTTGGGGTGATTTTTTTTGTTTTTCGTGGCTCCTCTTAGGAGGTCAGCTGCATCAAGATCAGACATCAACAACGAATGTGAACTTTGCACTTTTTATGGGAATACATAGTCACAGAAGTTACTGCCAATGATCTGAGTAAGGAGTGGAAGAGTACTATGGTCTTAATCAGTGCTGGAATGGCAAATGAGTCTTTCATGAAGCACATTGTCTTGTCCCACAGCAGTGTGTACCTGCAAGGGGTAATCTTACTGTAGACCTAGACCAAGCACCGCATTGAGAATGTGCAAGTCTGTTTAGGTGGTGATGATGATGATGGTGACGACGATGACGACAACAAAGGTATTCCCAGACTGCCAGATACTAGTGTGCTTCAGCAGTTGGGACCCAAAAGAGCTAGTAGAAGCCTCAAACTTTTCAATTCCTCTAAAGAGGATGATTTCCACCAGATGTTTTCATAAAGCGCTTAAACAAAGATGAGAAGAAGCACCCAAGGTTTAGCGTCTTGCTAGTCCATGTGACCATGTGATGCAACACGATCACTAACATACTGCTTTGAAGAAACAATGCACTAAGAAAAACAAGAAGGGGCTGCAGAGTTTTGACCAGGGAAATGGAGGAGGTCAAAGAATGCCAGGAATAAACTGCCAAGAGATTGCTGAGAGCTTCTACTTGAGTCCCAACAAAAAAGAATCCCTTTCTAGCCCATCTCCTTTGTGTCAGCTGTGGAACCACAGAAATACTTTCTACCATGGACCCCAGGGGCCACACTGGGCTGAGATTTATGCTATCCTTCAAGTCCAATCTAGTCTCTCACCTTAGAAGCCCCTCCTCCCACCCCAGCTCTGCTCCCTAGGGTCTCCTCTTGGCAAGGATCCAGGACACAGCTAGCTTTTTTCTATTCCCCCTCTCAGCATTTTCTCTGCCCATCACCATTCCTCTCCAGCGTTCTCAATCTGTGGGTTGAGACTCTCTGGGGGTCGAATGATCCTTTCACAGGGGTCACCGGAGACCATCTACATGTAAGATATTTACATTACAATTCATAACAGTAACTAAGTTACAGTTATGAAGTAGCAACAAAAATCACTTTATGATTGGAGGTCACCACAACATGAGGAACTGTATTAAAGGTCAGAGCATTAGGAAGGTTGAGAGCCGCTGCACGACCCACCAGCCCACAGAAACACTCTTCCAGAGACTTCCTTACCACCAGACTACGGATGGCTAGGACCCAGAGCATCAATATCAGTCGAAGAACAAAGCATGCGCTCCCAAGGACAAGAGCAGAGAGCTACACCACAACACCTCAGACATCTCAACTCCAACAGCCAAGACCACATGGCTCCTCCGGAGGCCAGCAACTCTACTGCAATAGGCCCTGAGAAAAGTAACGGCTGAAGCACAAAACAAAGACTTCAAATAGCAACTGTTTAAGGACCTTCAAGAGGATATGAATGAAGACTGTGAAAATACAGTTGAATGAAATAATAAAAACTGTTCAGGATATGAGAGTAGAATTTAACAAAGAACTAGAACCACTTTAAAAAAAAAACCCAAATTAAAATAAAATGCAAAATGAAAAACTTATCAAAAAAACCCTCAGTGCCTTGTTCAACTTCCATTCAGAGTGGCTGCTTCCGAGAGTGGACAGGGTTAACTCTGAGACTAAAGGGGCAATGTTTGGAGTGGAAGACTTCGGAGCACACAGTCCTAAATGGGATGTCTCTTCACCCCCCTCCTTAGACCACAGGGATCCATGCAGAATAGGAGGTGGGAAGACTGTAGGAGCCAGAGGGATGAGTGACCCCAGAGAGCCAGTGTCATCTCCACACAATAGGACTGAATGAAACACATGTGAACTCACAGAACAGGGCAGTGTGCAGAGGCTCTAGCCAGATGGGCTCCTAGGAAGAGAGAGGTGTCCTCCCCAACCTTAGTGCTAATCTGCAGTTGATACCAACTGATAAGGGGTAAAATCAGTTCCCCCTGTGGAGAGCCACTGGGTTTGTCAAGCATTCTCCAGGGCAACACAGTAAAAACTCCATGGTTCTTCTGTAGATATTTGGTTTTGCTTGGTCCAGTTGTTTTGTCTTACTGGTCTTCTGCTTGTTCATTTTGAGGTTTTGTGGCATTGGGGTTTTGTTTTGTTTAATTTTATTTTTGAAAAAGAACATAAAATTCAATGAGGGGGATCTGGAAGGAATCACAGAATGGGAAATATGATCAAAATAAATAAATTTATAAATACATAATACATACACAAATATACAAAATACATAAACTAATAATAAATAAATAAAAGTAAATTTTGGGGGCTAGAAAGAGGGCTCAGTGGTTAAGAGCACTGACTGCTCTTCCAGAGGTCCTGAGTTCAATTCCCAGCAATCTCATGGTGGCTCACAACCATCTGTAATGGGATCTGATGCCCTCTTCAGGTGTGTCTAAAGACAGCTATAGTGTACTCAATATAAATAAACAAATCTTTAAAAACATAAATAAATAAATAAAATTAAATTAAAATAAATACATTTTAAAAATCAAAAATTAAGAATCTGAGAAAAACGCTCAGGCCTTGAAAAAAATAGTGGTTATTTTTGTTTTGTTTTCCGGTTTCCTCAATCTCTTTAGTGAAGTTGAACTGTTTTAAATAGCACATCCCATTTTGATCTCTGGTTGTTAGGAACTTCTTTATGCAGGCTTAGGGTCTGGCTCAGGGGATGAAACACTTGCCACAGAAGCATGAGGTCCTGAACTCAGATCCCAGCACCCAGAGAAAAGCCCAGCATGGTGGTAGGTGCCAGTAGGTAGTGCTGGGGCCTGAGGGAATGGACACAGGCTAGTCTAGCCAATCCCTGAGCTCTGGGTACAGTAAGACACCCTGTCTAAAACCAAGCTAGAGTGTAGCAGCAAAATATCAGACATTAACCTCTGGCCTCTGAGCTCACACATGGAAGAGAAGTCTCCATGTACAAACTGAACATACTCCCTGCATTCTAACTAATCTGCTGTGGAGTCCTTAAAGTGCATGACATGACTTGGGGCTCTGCCTCAATGTTTCTTAGGCTTCCTACTCTCATGAAGCATCCTGAGAAAAACACCAAGGACCATAAGTAATCCTTTGAACAATGTCTCTCAAACTGTACACATTAGTGCACTTAAGAATCCATTTTAAAGAGCTAAAGAGATGGCTCAGTGGTTAACAGCATATACCACTCTGGCAGAGAACTCAAATTTGGATCTCAGCATCCACACAGCAGCCCCCAACCACCTGTAATTCCAGTTCCAAGAGGATCTTGCATGCTCACACACACACACACACACACACACACACACACGTGTATAATTAAAAGGTCAATTATGTTTTTATTTTATGTCCTAGAACTTGCTCTTTCGACCAGGCCGGCCTCAATCTCAGAAACTCTCCTTCTTCTGCTTCCCAAGTGCTGGTACAAAGGCCTGGCCACCATACCCAGCTTAAAAGTCCAATTTTTACAAAGTGTAACAGGATAGAAAAAACATCTCCCACATAGTATGCAAGAGTTAGTAATATGCTTTCATTTCAACCTGTTTCTAGTATGTTGATACACACACAGAAACAGAAGCATAGGAACTGAATGAATAAAATGCATTATTTTCGGTTAAAAAAAAAAGTTGAAAGCCTCTCTGATGATGATGGTTGAAAGATGCACTGAAATTCTCAAAGAATAAAAACATTTAAAAAAACAAAAACAAAAACACTTTGCAGGCTACTCCAGTGTGCTGTGGTGAGATAAGGTCCACTTATACTGAACTCAGTGCTGGGAGAAACTACACCAAGATGCAGAGAGAGCTTTGAGAGAAGTAGGCAAAGGGGCAGTTCAAACAAAACATACCAACCTAGCTGGAACCTGAATACAGGCGAGGCCAGGGGGTTAGGTGCCTAAATCTGAGCAGTGCAGGCTCTCAACTTAAAATCAGAAGGACTCCAAGCGCTGTTTACAATCTGCCTCATCAAAAGAACAGAAGTTTGTCTCTGATCACAGACACTGACGTTCCAATATGACATAACTTAGGAAATGCATTCTTTAATAGGATTCGTTTACCTTTCTGATGATCCAGTTGATAAAACGCCGGTGTATGGAGTATTTTCACACACCATCGTTTACTTACCTCAACTACTTAATGAGGGGATATTACTCAAGGTTAAGGTTATGGCGTTTTTGGTTTTTTGTTTTGCTTTGCACAAGAACCTTCCCCCCAAACTGATCATTTTTGTTCCAGTGTGTTCCCAGGAAAACAGTCTCAAAGTCATATAGCTCTAAGTGTCAATGTTTCTTTTTAAAATTATTTCTATTGACCTTATGTGAGACAGGATCTCACATCGTAACCCAAGCTGGCCTCAAATTCTACAATCTATTGCTTTAGCCCATTGAGTCTGGGTATTAGGAGTCCACCACCATGCCCAACTTATTCCCAACACATAATAATTGCACATCTGTTTTGTTTAAGTAGTAAACCTGATCCATATTACCAATTAGTTGCAGTCTATGGAGAACTACTGGCTCAGGAATGGGCCATTAACACAAATGTAATAATACATTTTAATTGTCACTTTCAACTAGTGATTAGGATGGGGGGCGGGGTGTTTGGGTGGTGGGTTGAGACAGGGTCGCTCTGGTTGTCCTGGAGTTCACTATACAGACAAGGCTGGCCTCGAACAGAGACCCTACTGCCATTGCCTCCCAGGGCTGGGATAAAAGGCGTGGACTACATGCCCCTCTTTAGTGGTTAGTTTTGAAGCAAATAAAATTTGCTTAATTTCCAGTAAGTATTTGTCCCGAATCCAATTCAGCACAAAAGAGAAAAACAATGTCAATAATATCAAAGTTAAGCGTATTGTTAGTTCACCTACCAAGCACTAAACTAATACCTGGCTAAGGGAGAGGGAAGGAAGATGAGGACCCAGGGCTGCAGTGGCTCCATCTAGCAAGGCAGCGAACCTCCGTGAATCTCAGAGTTGTGCGATCAACTCTGAGAGACCGGCGGAAGCGCCCCCTCGCCCCTCGCCCCTCGCCCCGCAGTTGCACCTGCCAAGCCGGGATGGCACCCAGCTCACCGCGGTATCTCTAAGGACAGCCGGGGTCCTGCTTGTCCCCACCGTGCTCACCTCCTCGCTGTGCGTGGACGGACACTTTTTCCGCAGGCGGCCCCAGTTGAGCAGGTTCCCGGTCTGCAGGTGCAGGGTGCTGGCCCGCGCCAGAAGTGCTCCGGCCGCGCGGCTGTCGGTGCCCATGGCAGCTGCCGCCCGAGGGGACCGGGCAGCGCCGGAGCCGCGGAGGGAAGGCAGGCGGGAAGACCGCTGCCTCGCAGGGCGCGGCGGTGTCCCCAGGCCCCAGAAGCGAGCGCGAGGCTGCGGACTCCGCGCGGCCACAGCCCGGTGTGCGCTCGGGCCCGAGGAGGCCGGGCGACGACGGAGAGGCGGTCCCGGAGGGAGGCGCCGGCGCGGACGGTCGCTGCGGTTTTTGAGGCCACCACTCCAGCCGCCGCTGAAAAGAGGGAGCTGTTTCCTGGAAGACAATGACTAAGCAGAAACCGCACCCGAGAAAGTGCTTCGTAACCGTTAACTCGTCCCGCGGCGGGCCAGGGGCGGGGCGCGCAGGGCCGGCGGGGCGCAGGCCCGCGGGTGACTGGCCCTCGGCCTGCGGCGGGCGTGGCGCCGGGCGGCGGGGCGCGGGCGGAGCCGCGGGGAGAGCAGCGCGCGGCCGGGCGCCCCCTGCTGGCTAGAGCGCGGCGCGCGGCCTTCGCCACCCGCGCCTGGTAAGAGCTGACGGCGCCCCGGAGCGCCGCTCAGCCAATGGCCGCCGCTCTTCGTTTCTGGACACGCCCTCTTCAAAAGGACAGCCAGAGGTCCCTTCCTCTGAGGCTTTGGACGCTTGCCTGCTTCTATTTCTCAGGAACAGATGTGAGTTCGCGAGTGCTCCCAACCCCGCGCCCTGCTCTTTTTTTTTTTTTTTTTTTGCTTTGCTTTGCTTTGCACAAGAACCTTCCTCCCCCAAACGGATCATTTTTCTCCCAACGTGTTGATTTCACCAGCTTGTTGCTGGTGCTGTACTAAATCCGAGACTACAACTTTTAATTTTTCCTTTTCAGAAGCCTAATCCTTCGAGAGAAAGGCCTAAGCCCATGAATCATTAAACAATACGAATACCACAGGGCAGTTAGTTTTCAGGTAAGTTAAGCATAAGGAACAGATGGGAACAGTTTATGACTCACACTTCTACAAGTTGTGATTCTTCACCGTTCCCACTGGCGTTGACTGCGTATAATAGCAAACTGACTATTAAAGTTTTACTCGGGGAACTTAAACTTTTGTTAAAACGAGTCAGGTATGTCGGAGCCAGATGAGATTTTCATTATAAGGGGGCAAAATCCTTTCAAAAGAAAAGTTAATCAGAGTTGGTAAACTAGTAAGTAGAAGATCTGGAAAGAGTGAGGCTAATGTTGAGTATGTATTTGTTGTGCACAGCCCATGAACAAGAGTCCGTGGAGGAGCAAAGGTTTCCCAGAAGCAGCCCCTCACACGGATTTGCTAACAATAAACTGATTCTTTTGCTGATCTTTTTTGTCATTGTTAGACTTTTGATTATATTCACTTAAGTCCGTGTAAAACTTAGAACTTTTTGGTTAAAACTTAGTGGTCATAGTTCCTAAACTTATTTCTGTCTCTAAAATGATCTCTCCTAGATCCTAGGATCATTTTTAAAAATCAGTTTAGCCTCCAGGCAGTGGTGGCACACCCCTTTAATCCCAGCATTTGGGAGGCAGAGCTGTGTGAATCTCTGAATTGATGGCCAGCCTGGTCTACATAGGGAGTCCCAGGAGAGCCAGAACTATGTAAAGAGACTCTGTCTCAAAAGGAACATAAAAATATTGTTTATTTATGTATATGTATGTTTTTCTCCCTGAGTTTATAGGCACCGTCTACGTTTAGGGTCCTTGGAGGCCACAGGACATGAGATCCTCTGATGGGTGGGAAGTTGTGATAAGTTACTAAGAGAAGGTATGGTGAGCTCTTAGTTCAGTACTTGGCTTATAATAAATGCTCAAGGAGTGAGAATTCATGGTGCTGCGGTCGAAAGCTTACACATGAGTTCTGAGAGTGAACATCTCCAGCCCTCAAAATTGTTGTCCTGTCCTACTCTGCTGTTACAACCTAGCCATCGCATGTTGACAAACTCCTATCAGGAATGCACAGCAGGCTTCACGTTATGTTTCTGAGATTTACTATGTAGACCCTCGGAGACCACATGTGTGGTAGTACATTGAGGAGGATCAGGAATCCAGTGTTAGCCTGAGCTATGTAAGGAGAAACCTACTTCAAAGCAAACAAGGACCGGTGGGCGGAGCAACCTAAGTGCTTCGTTTTACTCTTTACTGGTCCATATTGCAGGTAATTTAAATTCCTTAATGTGTCTGTGCATGATTTATATGCTTTTGATGCCTTACATACTTTACTTAATGATACTGTTGCTGTAACACCACAGTTGTCGAGAAAAGTAATCTGCATTTCTTCTGGGTGTGAAAGAAAGGACTACAAACCAGAAGAACTTGCAAAGTCATTGTGAGTCTCACCTTTTGTCTCAGGGGATTGTGCATGCCGGGCTTCCTCCTTAGGTAGCTGGAAGCTTTGTTTTGGGAGCCTTAACACTCCCTGTATAAACAGAAGGAGTCACTAACACCCAGGGCCTCTCAGTTCTTTTCATTTCCCTTGACATTGGTAGGATCTCATAACACTGTTTATGCTTTCCTTTCAAACCTATTCCTCTCACTTGGCGGGAAACAAGCTCTGCCATTCGGAAAGCCTAACTAACTCACAAGTTCTAAGTATTTAGATCAAAGGAGAAAAGAAAAGGAAAAAAAAAAAAAAAGACCCATGGAGAATTCATTGCTGTAGAAAGAGATAACACTTTCCACCCAGTTTTTGTTTGAGGATTCTTGCTTTTGTTTTTGTTTGAGGATTCTAGCTTTTGTTTTTGTTTTTGTTTGAGGATTCTTGCTTTTGTTTTTGTTTTTGCTATATATGAGAACATCTGAGGATTTAAATTCCTTAATGCAAAAAAAAAAAAAATCAAATATGAGTCTTTTCTGACTGGCATACGTGCTGGCTTGGAGCAGTGCCGCCTTTCTGTTTGGAGCCCTGACACCTTTCGCCTTCTCCGTTTCCTGTGTCCAGACTAGCCCATTAAGATTGTGACATCTGATCCCAGCCAGTGGGGAAAACACAGTCACCACCTTCCTCAGAATAAAAGCCAGGAACTTCCTGCCCAGGTGTGTCTCTCTCCCCCAGCACACTCTATTATCAAGAGTAAACGGTTGTCCAGATACTCAATTGGAGCAATGATTTTTTTGTGTGTGTGACCCCGAACTTATTTCTAGCATTAGCAGGCTACCCGCTGTATTTTCTTGTAAGGTAAAGTAGATTGAAAGTCTCTATTTTTATTTTAACTCCCTCAATTACTGTGGTTTTGTTTCCACGCCAAGGAGTCACTAAGTGACTTCATCTTAAGGATGTGCTCTGTGACAGAGGTAAACAAGTGCCGAGAAATCAGTTTGGACTGAGGACAGGAGAGGCACATGCCTTAAGCATTGTACCCCTCATTGGCATGAACAAGAGTGTGTCTAACGAAGGACCAAAAGGAAGCTTTGGGTTTTGTGTCTGAGGCATGAGTGTAAGGCACTACCTTACACTTGAGTAAGGTAGAATTGACAAAACCGAGAAACTTACAAGACATCTTTTCTTAAAATACCACTCAGTAGATATTTCTCATATATCTAGCATGTGTCAGTTTGAGGACATGCAGGCAAATTCCCGGTTAGTGCACCCTGCTCCCTGTTCCGTTGTAACCTGCAGTCTAATGGAGGAAGCCAATGCCAGTGGTAGAACAGAAGCAAGGCAAATTATCCTGTGGTTGTTGTTACAAAGGGAAGCTACAGATATGTGAAACCCACAAGTGGCTAATAAAATTAAAGGAGGAAAATGGCTTAATCTGCAGTCCTACAAGATGACTTTGGGCATTATCTCACACGGCTTAAGGAGAGCCACAATGAATAAAAGGCAAGAAGATGTGTCGAAACAGTGTGTGAGCCTCCATCTTGCCTTAGTTAGAAAGGAAACAAAAACACTGCCATGACAATGATAACAAGCACTAAGACCAAAAAAAAGAGATAGTCGTTCCCAAGGATTGGGGATTCAAAGGG
The DNA here is from genome assembly GCF_021556685.1 of Rattus norvegicus. Taxonomy (NCBI): domain Eukaryota; kingdom Metazoa; phylum Chordata; class Mammalia; order Rodentia; family Muridae; genus Rattus; species Rattus norvegicus. Next base: position 212,539,719 of record NC_141535.1, on the reverse strand, counting down.
AGATTGGTGCATTGGGACGATGTGAGGGTTGGGATTGAAAAGGGAAATTTATTAATAACCCCACAGGTTTGAGTCTAACAAAACTGATGCCATTAATGAACCCATTGTCTAGTGCGGTCATGTAAGATTGGCTGGAGAGCTGCTGTGTTATAATATTTGCAAGTATTAAACTGGTAGGTGATAGAGGAAAAGGATAGATATACTACTTTTGTTTAGGCTGTACGGATGGGTAGTTTGACTCTGAGATAACACTTTGCTTAAAGTTGGGGTGTTCGTATTGTTATAAATGGATGCGTCTTAGTAGTTCTTACATAATTTCTTGGCCAGTTAATTAGGAATTTTAAGCTTCTATTACTGGATTAATGTAGTGTTATTAATGTACTGTTTGGTTTAAGTTATATTTATAGTATATAAATCTTCAAGTAATTGGGCATCAAGTGAAAGGAGGTAGATGTATAACCATCAAAGTATTGACTAGTGCAAAAGATACCTTTGTATTATTAAAGTAGCATGTGAGGTCTTTATGGTGTGGCTATCATGTAGGAACCTAGGGTCATAACCAGTATACTAAGTCCACCTAGGACAATAGTGATGCTACATTGTCCCATAGATGAGAAGAAGGTAACCTGTGATAGACAAACTGATGGCTTTGACTATGGCTTTGTTCATCCTTTGCAAGACAAAGCAAGGAGAGCTTGTGACTGTGGGCTATCAGGACTGTGGCTCCAGTAAAATGCAGTGACGTTTGGCTAAGAACGACTGTAATTAGCCGTATATGACTTGACAAGCTCACAAAGGGCGATCTTAAGTCTATGTGGTTTAGACAGGTAGTGCTTGGTATCTGTGGATCCTGGTGATTGAACTTGCTGATCAGATTATTAGATGAGCAGCTTGGAAACTCAGGAGTAGCTTATCAAGCAATTTTAAGTTCAATATAGATTAAAGCTGTGCGTATTCAATCAGTATGCAAAACGGAAAAGGAATAGGACGTCCCTACTATTCAGCTTGGCTCCTTCAGTTGGTGATAATAATTAAGTTGGAATTATGTTACCTTGAAGAAAATATAGAATAGGATTAGGTATTTTGGCAATAAATGCCATGATTAAAAATATCCCTAAAAACTGGGTGTGGTGGCACATAACTGAATTCTCATTTAGAGACATGAAAATGAGGTGTCCAAGGCCACCTTTGGCTATGTGGTTAGTTTGAGTCCACCAGAATCCATGAGATTCAATTTCAAAGCACAAACAAGTCAGACACGGTGACCCATGCCTTTAATCCCAGCACTCAGGGGACAGAAGTCTAGGCTAACCTTGTCTACAAATCCATGAAGCAAGGGCTACACAGAGAAACCCTGTCTGAAAAAACAAACAAGCAAACAAACAAATAATACAAACAACACGCCTTAAAGCAACTAATATTTGCAGACTAATTAATATTGATTAATAATTAATGTTGAGTATTTGTCTTATTGCTGTAACAAAATGCTTAAAATAAAGAAGAAGAATTTCTGGGCATAGTGGCTCATCCATTTAATCTCAGCACTAGAGAGATGGAGACAATAGATCTTTGAGTTCAAGGCCAGCCTGGTCTACATAGTGAGTTCTAGGCCAGCCAGGGATACACAATACAGGTAGGGGGGAAGAGAGAGAGGGAGGGGGAGGTTATTACTATCAACTGTATTCAAAATTGGTAAAGGAATATGGAAATTTGGATTCTAAATTAACTGTCCCTGAATAGGGCTTTACCCCAAGATGAACACAAAATTGGAAAATATATTTGCCATTAAATGAAGAATTATTCATCAGAGAGAGCCACAGGCTTCAGGAACCAGAATCCAGAGTCATAGCTGGGGCAGAGATAGTAGATAGCAGAGGGACCTCAGGCATTCTCTCCAGGAATGTTTAGAATCTATTTGTGGAGTAATGGAGTTGAATTGCATGAAACTATTTCCTATGGCTAGCTCACGTTCCCCAAAGAAAGAGTCTTCTCAATAACTGTTACCTGAGAACTCAGACTTTATAAAGGGGCTATTTTCATAAGAATATTAAAAGATATAAGCTATATCCTAATATTTAGAGGTACAATAAGAAATTATTCCCTTTAGAAGGTATTGAATTGAGATGTCAATATCACATGTTGAATAACTCCTGATTACTACATATAATTTGAATGCTAAGAACCAGAGATTGCCAGCTATATGTGTCCAGGAGGATTGTCTTGACTTTGGGAAGATAGAGATTGGACATCTTTTTTGTTTGCCTGTTTAGATTTATTTACTTATTTTACATATGTGAGTACACTGTCACTCTTTCCAGACATATCAGAAGAGGGCATCAGATCCCATTACAGATGGTAGTGAGGCACCATGTGGTTGCTGGAATTGAACTCAGGACCTCTGGAAGAGTAGCCAGGTGCTCTTAGCCGCTGAGCCATGTCTCCAGCCCAAGAATTCTACTTTTTTTTTTTTAAAGATTTATTTATTTATTATATATATAAGTACACTGTAGCTGTCTTCAGATACACCAGAAGAGGGCATCGGATCTCTTTACAGATGGTTGTGAGCCACCATGTGGTTGCTGGGAATTGAACTCATGACCTCTGGAAGAGCAGTCGGGTGCTCTTAACCGCTGAGCCATCTCTCCAGCCCAAGAATTCTACTTTTAAAACAAATCTACAAGTATATCTTATAATCTCTGAGAACCATTGATCTTGCATACATATTTTCTTGACATCTTGTTAGAGATTTGTTAAGGAGTCTATCTTGCCCAGCATTTTCCCTTAAATATGTGTATCTTCTGAGTCAAGAGTGGTGGTGCGTGCCTATAGTACTAGCTACTTGACAAGCTGAGGCAAGAGGATCACGTGAATTACAGACGAGCTTAGGCAACATAACAGAACACTAACTGGAAAAATATTAGGTTTTTCCTAATGGAGGGGGCATGTGTGTGAATCCAGACCTTAGTGCACATGCGGATGTCAGTAGGCATTGTTTATGAACCAGTTCTCCCTGTATTTCACATGGGTTCTGGGGATCAAGCTCATGTCGTCAGACTTATGTGCTAAATGCTTTCCTTGCTGAGCTATCTGGCTGCCCCATATTTCAATTATAAAAATGATCTAATTTTATTGTAACATATCTGGAATGTGTAGAAAGTAGAAGAAACATCTATACTACTCAACTACTTTTTAAAAATGCATATCTTATTTAACTACCATTCACAGTCTCAACACCTATGTTTCTTTTTTTGTTTGTTTGTTGTTTTTTTTTTAGGCAGGGTTTCTCTGTGTAGCCTTGTCGGTCCTGGAACTCAGTCTCTAAACTAGGCTGGCCTTGAACTCAGAAGAGATCCACCTGCCTCTGCCTCCTGAGTGCTGGGATTAAAGGTGTGCGCCACCAACACCCAGCACCCAGCAACAACTATGTTTCTTAAGTTTGACATCCTAACAAATATTTCCCCATACTATTAAAATTATCCCTAAGTAACGTCTTTCTTTGAGACAAGGTCTTACTATGTGGTGTCCATATGCCCAGGCTGACTTTGAACTCAGAATTGTCCAGTCTCGGCCTCCTAAGCGTGAGGGACTAGGCTGACCCTATGCCTCACTATAGAGTGCTCGCCTACTATACTTCAGGCCCTGGGTTTTATTCCAGGAACTGCTAAAGAAAGAAGGTTTAAAAAGAACAGAGTGACAGGCTGACCAGCTTCTTCTAGCTTGGCAATAACTTTTTAAAGCATAGTTAGTGAGGTAAATTGCAAGGAGATAGATAACTTGACTACTACCTGTTGACAATTTTAAGTTTCCACCTTTTCTATGATAAAATTAATATCTATTCACCATAGAAAAGATGGGAATGCAAACAAGAAAAGGAAAGTGAAGAACAGAATTCTACCATCAGAAACAGGGTCTCTTACTAGGTCCTGGACTCGCTGATTAGGCTGGCCAGTGAACCTCAGAGATCCTCCTCCTGTGTCTGCCTCCCCCGCACTAAGGTGACAATGCGTGTCACTGTACCTGGCTCTCTACATGGATATTCAGGACTGAACGCTCTCTTAGCATGTACCATGAGCCCTTGACTAGGTGAGCCATCTCCTGGCCATCTTTGAGTTCTCAGTAGATTAAATTAGAGGGGGCCACCCTGACCATGCCTGAGCAGTTGGTATTTTTGTTTGTTTACACATCTTGGTAATGATTTAAACAAAGGGTTCCTCAGCCAAAACTTGTTTGAAAATCATTGATTCAGATGAATTACAAAATCCTTTTCCTCCCATCATCCCTGGATAAAAATCCCCATGTTTTGCTTTGTTTAATTAAGAAAAAATTATTACTTGCTGGGAATTTTCTTCCCCTTTAGTTTCTTTAAAAATTGACATTTAACCACAGATCCAACTGGTTCCCTGGGATCTCTGGATGCACACTCTTGGTGTGCACAATCCACTTTGCTAATGTCCTTCTGATGCTTACTCTGTCCGCAGGGAGATTTTCCGGCTGGTCCTACAACACAGCTCTGTGTGATTTCATCTTGAAGATCAGCAGACTGTTGTTGTAGGTTGGAGCCAGGCCCAAACTTGCCTGTTGTGAGTTTAATGGAGAGAGAAACAGTGTGCGTTGGCAGGACCCATCTGAACATTTGCCATGAAAGCAAATGTTCTTTAAAAAATAAAAATTAGCCAGCAGACTAAAACTTAGCAAATTATTGGGTAGTTTTTATGTGGAATGCATTGTGCTGGACTCTCGGGATGAAAATCATCAACCACACTATGTCCCAGGGAACCTATAGCAAAAATCGTCCAAGACCAGTAGATTAATCTACTGCTTGGAGAAGCTTGCATACCTGTTTGCCACTAAAGACAAAAGAAAATGTGTGAGCCATTTTGACCTTGCTGGGGATGAATGTAGTTTAGACTTGACCTTTGACATCTGAGTCTGAATTTTCTGGAATTATACATTAATTGCTCACTGGATACAGTGTCATGGTTGGAATAGCAAATGTCTTCCACAGGCTTGTGGTTTTTTGTTTGTTTTTTTTTTTTTTTTTTTTTTGGTTCTTTTTTTCTGGAGCTGGGGACAAACCCAGGGCCTTGCGCTTCCTAGGTAAGCGCTCTACCACTGAGCTAAATCCCCAGCCCCCCGAGGCTTGTGTTTTGAATGCCTGGTCCCCAGCTGGAGGTGCCCCTTTGGAAGGTTGTGGTCATTTGGGGAGGTGGGGTTAGCAGGAGGAAGTAGGTGGCCAGGGCAGACCTTTATGGGCGTCTTGTTCCTTTGGACTGAACGTTTTGAAATCGTAAAGTAAATCTTTCCTCCTTCTAAATCGTCTCCTAAGGTGTTTTAGTCACAATACCAAGCAAACAAAAACAGAAGGCACATTACAAATTCTGTAGTCCTGGCTCGTAGTGATTTGCGTTTTGTACGGACACATCATGAAAGCAAGCATTCTTTCCTCTGTCTTTGCAAGCCACCTGGGACATTTTTTTTTTTACTTTTTTTTTTATTATTATTAACTTGAGTATTTCTTATATACATTTCGAGTGTTATTCCCTTTCCCGGTTTCCGGGCAAACATCCCCCTTCCCCCTCCCCTTTTTTATGGGTGTTCCCCTCCCCATCCTCCCCCCCTTGTTGCCCTCCCCCCAACAATCTAGTTCACTGGGGGTTCACTCTTAGCAGGACCCAGGGCTTCCCCTTCCACTGGTGCTCTTACTAGGATATTCATTGCTACCTAGGAGGTTGGAGTCCAGGGTCAGTCCATGTATAGTCTTTAGGTAGTGGCTTAGTCCCTGGAAGCTCTGGTTGCTTGGCATTGTTGTACATATGGGGTCTTGAGCCCCTTCAAGCTCTTCCAGTTCTTTCTCTGATTCCTTCAACGGGGGTCCTATTCTCTTTTTTTTTTTTTTTTTCCCCCGGAGCTGGGGACCGAACCCAGGGCCTTGCGCTTCCTAGGCAAGCACTCTACCACTGAGCTAAATCCCCAACCCCGGGGGTCCTATTCTCAATTCAGTGGTTTGCTGCTGGCATACGCCTCTGTGTTTGCTGTATTCTGGCTGTGTCTCTCGGGAGAGATCTACATCCGGCTCCTGTCGGCCTGCACTTCTTTGCTTCATCCATCTTGTCTAATTGGATGGCTGTATATGCATGGGCCACATGTGGGGCAGGCTCTGAATGGGTGTTCCTTCTGTGTCTGTTTTAATCTTTGCCTCTCTATTCCCTGCCAAGGGTATTCTTGTTCCCCTTTTTTTTTTTAAGTTTTTTTTTTTATTAACTTGAGTATTTCTTATATTCTTGTTCCCCTTTTAAAGAAGGAGTGAAGCATTCACATTTTGATCATCCGTCTTGAGTTTCATTTGTTCTAGGCATCTAGGGTAATTCAAGCATTTGGGCTAATAGCCACTTATCAATGAGTGCATACCATGTGTGTTTTTCTGTGATTGGGTTACCTCACTCAGGATGATATTTTCCAGTTCCGACCATTTGCCTACGAATTTCATAAAGTCATTGTTTTTGATAGCTGAGTAATATTCCATTGTGTAGATGTACCACATTTTCTGTATCCATTCCTCTGTTGAAGGGCATCTGGGTTCTTTCCAGCTTCTGGCTATTATAAATAAGGCTGCGATGAACATAGTGGAGCACGTGACTTTTTTATATGTTGGGGCATCTTTTGGGTATATGCCCAAGAGAGGTATAGCTGGATCCTCAGGCAGTTCAATGTCCAATTTTCTGAGGAACCTCCAGACTGATTTCCAGAATGGTTGTACCAGTCTGCAATCCCACCAACAATGGAGGAATGTTCCTCTTTCTCTGCATCCTCGCCAGCATCTGCTGTCACCTGAGTTTTTGATCTTAGCCATTCTCACTGGTGTGAGGTGAAATCTCAGGGTTGTTTTGATTTGCATTTCCCTTATGACTAAAGATGTTGAACATTTCTTTAGGTGTTTCTCAGCCATTCGCCATTCCTCAGCTGTGAATTCTTTGTTTAGCTCTGAACCCCATTTTTTAATAGGGTTATTTGTCTCCCTGCGGTCTAACTTCTTGAGTTCTTTGTATATTTTGGATATAAGCCCTCTATCTGTTGTAGGATTGGTAAAGATCTTTTCCCAATCTGTTGGTTGCCGTTTTGTCCTAACCACAGTGTCCTTTGCCTTACAGAAGCTTTGCAGTTTTATGAGATCCCATTTGTCGATTCTTGATCTTAGAGCATAAGCCATTGGTGTTTTGTTCAGGAAATTTTTTCCAGTGCCCATGTGTTCCAGATGCTTCCCTAGTTTTTCTTCTATTAGTTTGAGTGTATCTGGTTTGATGTGGAGGTCCTTGATCCACTTGGACTTAAGCTTTGTACAGGGTGATAAGCATGGATCGATCTGCATTCTTCTACATGTTGCCCTCCAGTTGAACCAGCACCATTTGCTGAAAATGCTATCTTTTTTCCATTGGATGGTTTTGGCTCCTTTGTCAAAAATCAAGTGACCATAGGTGTGTGGGTTCATTTCTGGGTCTTCAATTCTATTCCATTGGTCTATCTGTCTGTCTCTGTACCAATACCATGCAGTTTTTATCACTATTGCTCTGTAATACTGCTTGAGTTCAGGGATAGTGATTCCCCCTGAAGTCCTTTTATTGTTGAGGATAGCTTTAGCTATCCTGGGTTTTTTGTTATTCCAGATGAATTTGCAAATTGTTCTGTCTAACTCTTTGAAGAATTGGATTGGTATTTTGATGGGGATTGCATTGAATCTGTAGATCGCTTTTGGTAAAATGGCCATTTTTACTATATTAATCCTGCCAATCCATGAGCATGGGAGATCTTTCCATCTTCTGAGGACTTCTTCAATTTCTTTCTTCAGAGTCTTGAAGTTCTTATTGTACAAATCTTTTTCTTGCTTGGTTAAAGTCACACCGAGGTACTTTATATTATTTGGGTCTATTATGAAGGGTGTCGTTTCCCCAATTTCTTTCTCAGCTTGTTTCTCTTTTGTGTAGAGGAAGGCTACTGATTTATTTGAGTTAATTTTATACCCAGCACCTGGGACATTTTTTCTCCCTATCATTGCATTCCCTTCCCATTATTATTAACTGATTTTTAAAACTCTCATTTAGATGTGAAGCTTAGGAAACCTCCTCCATTATACATGCCTCTGTGTTTTCCTAAAACAGCCTGTGTTTGCTGTTAGGAGAAGTGCTTCTTCTTTATTGTATTAGTCCTGCTCATTCCTGCTTCCTTGTGTTGTGCCGAGATGACCCTACAAGTGACTCAGACACAGAAGTTAATGCTAGCTGTAGCCACTGATGTGCTTTACATCTGTGAGCTTATTTATTTATTTATTTATTTATTTATTTATTTATTTATTTACATCCGTGGTTCTTGCTGAGGTCCAGCCCCAGCGGGGTTCAGAACCTGAAGGAGGATCTGTGGGATGAGGAAAGAAGACTTTGACCAAGGGGTGCAGTTCCCACACTCTGGCACCGAGACAGCTCAGGGTACCTTTACTTACGCATTGTTTTCTCACAGCCAAAAGAGTTTCACGTTCATTTTCTCACTTTCTCACATACGATCTCTTTCAAGAACTTCCTACCTTTGACAATAATATACACACTGTAGTTTCCCCCTTCCTTCTCCTCCTCAATCTCTGTGGTTTCCTGTAACCTATGAACTGTATGAACAAGGAGGAGACACAGCTTCAAAAAGCAGTTAATATCGGACTCAGCACATTGGTGTATAACCAAGTGACCGAGGTTGTTAGCAATTATGGTTACCGCATAGACAAATGATAGACTACATACCAAGGAGATTCTGATTTAATTATTGGCATCTAGCATCTCCCATATCCTAATCAAGAGATCTAATTCTCCTAATGCCCAATGGTCTCAGTAGATGAGGAATCTGAGTCAGTTCCTCATCCTTGCTTGGCTCACGTCTAAGTATTCCTATTAGATCTTGGAGCCACGGATCCAGCAAAATCTCTAACTTTTTGACAACCATCTAATATTTTTGGGGGAACAAAATATTGGTGGGCAAATTGTTGTTAGCACTAAGTCCCCATTGGAAGAAAACATCCAGATGTTAGCTAATGTACTCAGACCAGGGCCTTGTGTTGACCCAACGGCATCATCATCATCAACAGAGGAGTCCTGGTCTGTTCCGTTTCCACAATCCTCAGAGACAAACAAGATGGGTCATAGTCTGCACTTCCTTATTCTGATTCTTGGGAAATATCTATCACAAACAAAGTAAAAGTAAAGACTTCTGATAGCAAATCCAAGAACACAAACACAAGTTAAAAGCGAACCAACATTCCCTTGGGAAAGGCCAGGAGATTGGGCATGAATATCCCCACAGGTCCTTGCCTTGTGGGGACCCGACTTATCAGGCCTTGCTTTATTTACACTTTTCCCAACAGAGGCTGGGCCACCGCCAGGTTCTCGTCACTTCAAGAAAAGTACCACTGCCCAAGTTACAGAATGCTGTTCCCAGGACCCTATATCTAACAAGCTGGGACTCATCCAGGGAATGTCTCCAGAGCCTTCAGTGTCAAACCAGATGCCTTTCCATCACAGAGAGCTTTCATAGAACTTACAGTCCCGGTGGGGAGATTGGCTTGGCATGCAGCAGACATCAATGCATAGTCACTGGAGGAGTAGATGGAGCCCTGGCCACCCCTAGAGAATAGGGCCTGTCACGGAGACAGGATATGAACTCAGGCAGAGATTTTAGAAGGACAGTTTCTGGGCTGAGGTCCTGGGAAGAACAGAGAGTCCTGCTGTCTGGGGGCTGAATGTGTGGGCTTTATGTTCAACCACAAGGCTCTAGCTTCACAATTGGGATGTTTGGCTGTGACTGAGACACTGGAGATTTATCTGTTTTGAATCTTGAACAGGTCACTCAAAACACTGTAGCTTTAAGAGAAAATATATTTGATTTGTAAAAGAAGTTTATTTTTAAAAATATCTCTACACAAATAACAGAATTTGCAGCATTATCCCGAACAAAATGTTCAAAACACAAGGAAAGATCAACTTCTTTTTTGAAAGGATTTTGAGTCTAAAGAGCTTTCATAGCAGAAGTATCAGGAACTGGCCCAGTTCTCCGTGCCCCAGATATCAGAAAACATGGCTACAAAGGCCAGCCAAGAAGAGCTGTATGGGGTACCACCTGCCTGCTCTGCCACTCTCTCCCCGAGTGCCAGGGGCTGGCGAAGTTCACAGCACACACTCACAGATGAGCATCAACATACAGATTGGTATCTTGCAGATTCCCTGCCCATGGCCCGTTTACATTCTTCTCCTTGATCACTGAACTTCACAAAAACAACCCACCACTCACTGATCTCTCTGTGGGAAATGCTGTAGCCTTGTGATCTATACTAACTCTGGCACCAGGTCATGGGACTTGGGACCTGGCTTCCGCCAATTTGCTTTTATTTGTTTGATTGTTTTTGCTTGCTTTTTGTTGTTTTGTGTGTTTTGTCTGGTTTTTGTTTACCTGGGAGCGTTGTTTGTTCTTGTTTGGTTGGTTGGTTTTTGTTTGATTGGTTTGGTTTTTTGTTTGATTGGTTTGGTTTTTTGTTTGATTGGTTTGGTTTTTTGTTTGTTTGCTTTGGTTTTAGAGACAGGATTTCTCCACATAGCCCTGGCTGTCCTGGAACTCACTCTGTAGACCAGGCTGGCCTCAAACTGAGAAATCAGGCTGCCTCTGCCTCCTGAGTGCTGGGATTATAGGTTTATATCACTGTGCCCAGCTTTTTTAAATTTAAAAAAAAAAAATTTACTTTTATAATCTAACGTTTCTGGGCTGTAAGTTTCCCATGTGTTGTAGAGGTCACAAACACAATTTTGTGGTGTGGGGTTGTCATGAGAGTAACTAAAGAAATGTACATAAGGCAGTGGGCACGGGGGTGGGCACAGTGACAGAGCAGTGACAGACACACCCAAACCCTTCCTTTGCCCCTGAGTCTCCATGGTATTCCCATGATGACCCTGGATGGAGTTGAGAGTGGCCTTGCCCTGCCCTCTGTAGAGCGCACAGCCACAATGAGGTTGGACAGAGACCGGGGTTACTAGCCTAGTCTTTGTGTCTGCTGGCAATAAGGAAGATTCTTTCTGGGCTGAAGGACAGGATGTGCTAAAGCAGTGTATCCCCGGCTTATTGATTAACCAAGTCAGGGGAACTTTAGCTGAGGACCCTGACTTAACATACGGGTCGTTAATCTTCACGTACCCCGATGCCGGCTCCATCCAGATCCTTTAGGTTTTTCTAAACACACACAAAAATGAAGCCAATCCAAACATCGATAAAGTTTATTGGCCTCAGTGCTGGCATGGACAACTGAGGACCTGCCTTTTCATTCCAGATGCCACCTTTTGTCACATGGTTGGATGCTGCTCCCGGCCTCCTGATATCCCTGCCCCCACCCCTAGGCCACAGGGAATTTTTTTATGAGATTAAAATGTAACTATTGCAAAAGCTCTGGCTGTGAGTGAGCAAGAGCTTGGAAGGGCAGAGCTCCCACCAACTTAAACCAGGGCCCGGGGTGAGGCCTGGCATCTAACGGCTAAGCTGGCACTGTCAGGGTGGAAAGAGACCACAGGGTGGGCGGTAGGGGAACTTGAGCTTTATGCTGCCATTGTGATCAGGGGACTGGGCCGTCTTTGCAGAGGGCTCTGCATTGCTTTTCTTATCACTAAAGTCTTCGTTGTCTCGTCAGAGGCAGCGAGAACCCTGGTAGGTAGGGAGTGCTGTGAAAAGACCCGAATCCTGTGCTGCGGGACTAGGCTTTGGTCTTCATAAAAACTGACTGGCGAAGGTACCTGAGGAAATCCTTGTGAGAATGGATGCGTGTATTCTGAGGCAAGAACCTCAAGACCTTGGGGTGGGGAACAGTATGCAGTCAAGAAGAAACTGAGTGGCAGAGGTTATACAACCACGCAAGAAATTGCAACATGTGCCCTCTTCCCTAGCTGAGAGACGTGCGAGCTAATAAATGTGTTTGCTTTCACAGGACTCGGGCGCTAGGCTGCTGACATATCCCAGTACCATGGGGCTGGCTATTGTTTGGTACTGGAAGAGGCCAGTGGAACCATGGTTCCTTCCTGCCAGAGGAAAGCTGTTCCTATCCACTCTAGAATTGCTTGTTTATAAAAAGTGTCAACTGTGAGGACCTTTGTGAACTTTTGTCCTGTAACACAGGATGTGACTGTATGCATGTATATTTGCATCCGTGCGTGCAGGTGTGTGTGTGTCTGTGTGTGTGTGTGTGTGTGTGTGTGTGTGTGTGTGTATCATTTGTATGCACAGTGTCCACAAAGGCGTGAAAGGGACACAAGGTTTCCCAGAATCAGAGGTGCAGGCAGCGTGAGCTGCCGGATGTGGGTGCTGGGAACCAAAGCGGATCCATAGGAGAGCAGCGAATGCTCTTAGCCATGGAACCATCTTTGCAGATTTATCCGCCTGCCTTCTAAACATGCCACAGAATCCTTTGTTATTCTTATGCTTAAAAAGATTCTTTGGGGTTAGTCTCATGTCCTGTATTCAGAAGCTGAGTTCTGTGCCCCTCTCCTGACTACAGCCTGATCTTGGAGCACTGTATAACCTATGTGCTGTCACACTCCCCAGTAGTCCCTGGTTGGTCAATAAATGGCTGGGACTTGTGACTGGGCAGAAAGGAAAGTGAGGCTTAAAATCAAGAGAGGGGTCTTGAGAGAGACCACCCTGGAGAAGAAGAGAGAAAACTGACGGAGGAGTAGGCTGCCATCAGACAGGATAGACAGAAGCATGTGGCCAGGAGAAGAAATTCTGCCTGCAGCCACACATGAAGCCGAGCTAGCCCTGTAAGACTCAAATAGCAATGCCATGGGTGTAGCTTTAGATTTTAGATTTAACGATGGTTCTTAAATGGTCTAACCTCTTTTCTAGCCTACCACCCACCAAAGGTAGTGGAAAAGAAAGGTTATTACGGGGGGGGTGGACCTGTTTAGACGTTGTTCTTTGCTGCAAATCCCACCTGGGTTGTCAGGAAATCAGCAGTTCAGTTTTCAGGTCGATCCATTTGAATATGTGTCACGAATATACCAGTAGTCCAGTTCTGCAGTGTCAGGGTAGCAAACATGAGTCAGCAGCGGTGGCACGACCTAGCAAAACCAGCCAGGCCTCAGACGAATCAGCAGAAGTCAGCATGAAGAACCAGGACCACCAGGGACACCAGCAGGAGTTCTTTGCTGTATCTCTCTCAACAAATCAGATCAGCAAATATGAGAGACCAAGAAGCATTGTCCACTGAGTCCTATTTACACTCCCCCCAAACCACGTGTCCTCCACAGGTCTTGCCTCCTGTGTGTCTGGCCTCAGCACATGAGTCTGTCTTAGCAAAACTCCACGAGTCTGGCTCAGCTGACATCACTCTGCCAATAGCCCCACTCCACTAAGGAATGGCAAGGCACACCAATACCATCCAGGGTCATCCACCATCTGTTGGTTCCTTCTTAACATCATGGGTCCTTTCACCTGTGTCTGCTTCAGTGAAACGCTCCTTCCCATGTCTGCCTTAGTGAAACATCCCCTCACGGTGTCTGCTTCAGGCTTCAGGAAAACACTCCTTTCCGTGTCTGCCCCCAGCAAATCCATAACTACCTGATACAACTGACTTTCCAAAGAATCCTGAAGTTTCCACTTCACACGGCTTATGGCTGGGATGTAGAACCTGCCCAGCATAGTGCAAACAGCTTGTAAAAAACAAGACCAAGTCTTTGTGTCTTTTATTCGTGAGCTATACAGGAGAGAGTGGGGCACAACCCGCCCCATGAAATAACAGGATTTCCCCCTCCCCTTCATCAGTTGGATCCTCATTGGTTGGAATGCCATGACATTGACTATCTGTGTGTGGAGGCAGTGGTGTGTGTGTGTGTGTGTGTGTGTGTGTGTGTGTGTGTGTGTGCAGGCTCTTGCACCCATGTGTGCGAGGAATTAAGGAGCTGAAGGAATAAAATGAAAAAGTAATCATATTCAGGTGCTGCACGGAGATGTTTCAATGTAACTCAGGTACAGGGACCTAATAAAAATCCTTCCCCTCTGAGATAGGGACTACGTATCCTTGACTGGTCTGGAACTCACAATCCCCCTGCCTTGGCCTCCTGCATCCTGAGATTCAACCCTTAGACTAATTGTGAGGCTTCCAACATAGATTGTGGCAAGTAGAAATTGAAGGGTTTATTCAAGAGACCTCCTGAGACTCGACATTGAAGCAGAGAACCCAGGGATCCCCAGATGGCAAAGGTTACTGACACATAACAAACAAATGGCTCTCCACCACGTCTGCCTGGAACTCATATCCAATTCTGCTTAACAGAGTCTAGAGAGGACAGGATAGGGAGACTCCACCTATAGCACTGATATTTTGTCTTCCATGAACTTTCCCAAGACTTGGACACAGCAAAGTAGGATCCAACACAGGAGAAGGACAGAGAAGTCGCCCCACAGAGTTCCGAGGATTAGACATGTGGATTCATGGAAGCCCGGCTTTGGGCTACTTCTGGAGTAGCAGGGATGATGCCATAGGAAATGGCTGGACACTCAATACGGGCAGTCCAGAGGGACCTTTTGAAGTCCAGAGGATGATGTTTTGGGGGAGGGAGTGGAGAGGAAGCAGGGAATTCTCCTTTCTGTTATATTCACTTCTGGGGTGTTCAAGTTTTCAGATAACTTAAAAGGAAGTATTCTCATTTAGAAAACAAAAGCTGCACAGGCTACAGTTTCTGCTTCCGGGGGCTGAGACTTTCTCTTTGGTGAGGCTCACGATTATGTAGTGCATAGTAGACCTTGAAGGGGAGCGAAGCACAAAGCAGCAGGAGGCTCACAAGCTCCCCTAGCTCCTGAGTCTGAAATGCAATCACACCCAGGGGTAAAAATTGGTTTGGTGACCATTGTGAGGTGCCACGATGGGCTGTTATCTCTCTCGGAGACACCTGCTTCCAGCGCAAACCGTCAAATGTTAGTCCACAACGATTTAGAGTTTCTCACGTGTGCTTAGGTTGCAAGAGATGCCCAACTGCTGTCATGAAAACATCTGCTCTTGATAGAGGCTCACGTGGTCTGTCCCACTTTCCTCCCTCTCCCCTGGCCCCCTTTCAGCTCTCCAGCCAGCCACTAAACTAGGTATAATCATCTTGTAACCTGGAGTTCCTTGATCCACACTTACCTATGGCTCATTCCCTCACTGTGTCGCTGCCCTTGGACGAGTCCTCCCTGAACACCCTCTGAGTTAAACACCCTCAGCTCTGTTCCCAGAGCGCACTGGGGTCATCGAGGAAGCAAATGTATAGAATGTTCCCTGACTGCTTGCAGGGACCCTTACCATACTGTTGGCTTGTTGTTGGCCAGGGCTACAGTGTTTACCACAGTTGCCTCTGCCTCTGGGCAAAAGGCTCAAAAACCATGTGTTCAGTGAGTAAGGTGTTGGCCTGGCATCCTTGTCAAGTCAGGCACAGGACAATGTGCTACACTCCCCTCCCCCCTGCCTCTTCTTCTAGAAGTGAGCTTGTTCAAATGTCTTCTACTGAAAACTTGCATGTGAGAAGCACAGAATGCTGACTGGAGTCCTAGAGACTGTAGACTCCCAGCACAGAATTCTCAGAGTCCGTCTACTACGGATGAGTAAGGGTTGCAAAGCCCAACTAAATAGGCTCGAGGACTAAGGTTCTTGTCTGTGACTGTGAAAATCCTGCCATTTTGCAAGTCTGAATGTCCCCAGAGTTAAATACAGGGCTTGGGTCACTCACTGGCTAAGACCCTGGGAGGAGGGGAGAAGGCAGCTGACTCACCTGAATAGAACACAGGGGCTTACACTGAACCCTGAGCTCTACTGTGGATATGGCTCAGTCCAAATACTCTGCCTGAAACAAGAGGGGCAGGGGGCAGGGCGGCGGGGGGGGGGGGGGGGGGGGGAGGGACCCTCTCTGTATAACCCTGGCCATTCTCTAACTTATGATGTACACTAGTCTGGTCTCAAATTCACAGAGCTCCTTCTGCTTCTGCCTCCTGAGCTGCCAGGTGACCTTAAATAAATAAATAAATAAATAAATAAATAAATAACTCCTAAAATCAAGAAAGAGAAAAGAAATCAAAAGGTCTCAGCACTGCCTCTTGATTATTTCAGCCCTACTCACCCATGCAGGGCAATATCGTGCTTCAGTCACAAAACAGGACCCCTCCAGTGTCACAGACACTCAGCTTGTCATTCTAGGAAGGGCTGTCTGATGGGATAGCCTATCTTGCTTTCGGCAAACAACTTCAGAAAGGAGAAATGTTGGTTAGAAATTGCAGGACAGAATTCCGTTGCAACAATTGCATCCCTAGATCCTCACTCCACCATTATAGAGTCACAACCAGCTTTTCCCTCTGACAGACCCCTCGGTTTCCCAAGGGAGAGAGACTGCCCCACTCTATGCGCACTAAAACATTGCAGTCCTTGTCTGTTCCGCCTTCTATCTCTGAAATCTAACACAGGGAGCCAGGGAAAAAGACATTTAAGACGTAACTCTTGCCCTTTGGGGTTGTGGAATGTTACTTTTTGAAAGTCCTGGCCACCTTCAGAAGAGGTGAGGCCTACTGTGGAAGAGTCCTGGGAAGCTGAGTCCTGAGCATCGGAAGACCTGGAGTTTGAAGTGGAGGGAGGTTGGACAATCAGGTAAGATGGACATCGCCTTGCCTTCTCTACTCTCTGTCCAGTGCCTGGCTTTCTGACCAGTGGAGTGACCAGGTTAAAAGAAGGCTAAGTTTGTGAAACTCCAACTCCATGGTATAGCCATGACCATACTGTGGCCCATGGACTACATGCAGCCACAGACAATAAACGTAACCCAACACAAAACTCACTCGAAACATTATGAGGGCTTTCTTGCTTTCTTGCTTGCTTTCTTTCTTTCTTTCTCTATTTCTCTCTCTCTTTCTTTCCTTCTTTCTTTCTTTCTTCCTTTCTTCCTTTCTCCCTTTCTTTCTTCTATTTTGTAACTTGATCACATGGTTCTCTAGTGTGAAATTCAAAGGTGAGAAGTGATGTGGCCAAGGGTTGAAAACTCCTGGTATGCGCTTTCAGAAAGTGGATGGACAGGCTTGGTTGGAAAGCCGTTACTGTAGCCAACACCAACTACTTATCAGGGTATTTAATCATCGACTGCAAGAAACTAGACCACGATGCTAATCCAAGTGGCTTCAGCTCTCTAACACGATATAATTGGATTTCAGGGTAAATAGCTTTGTGGCCTGCACCCAAATACCCCCTGGACTTGTGTTAACAAGCGCAGGTTCTGTCCTGCAAGGAGCTCCTGCAGCCCAGACTAGATGGGAAAGGGATCCATCCGCTCTGTGCTTCAGTCCAGCCCATCCTACAGAATCCAGAATTCCCTTCACAGCCAGCAACCAGTGCATACACATTACATTTCTATCTGGAATGTAAGCGATCCAAAAAAAAAAAAAAAAAAAAAAGTTCAAGACCACTCAGATGTGCCCTTCTCAGAGGCCTCTGGTTAGCAGATCTACCTTCAGTCCTAAACTTTGCAGCCCATGAGCCACAGAGGGTTCTGGGAGCATTATCAAAGGATTAGGGCCTCTTGCTGAGTGAGCAGGTACCCAGGGAACTTTCTGCCACAGTGACTTTTCTGAAACAGATCTGATCATGCTACCTACAGCTGTGTTTGGAAAGTTACCACCCAGCCATTAGCCTGAGTAGGGAGGGGTGGGGAGAAATTCAGATTCCTGACTTAATCCTCTGACCGGTTGAATCTGAACTTCTTCATGCAGAGTTCGGGAGTCTGCTGTTAACACAACCTTCCCTTCTTATTCTTCCACTCGATCCAGTTTAAGAAGTAAAGTATACCGTAGGCTGAAGCCAGCTGCAGATCACAGCACTCAAAGCCTGGCAGGATGTGGTTCTGTTTGTCACGGTCTCCTGTTTGCTGCAGGCACCCGTGAAATCCAAAGCTCTATGTTTAGCCACACTATGCACCTCAGCAAACTTGTTCGAGCGTCTTTCTTACTCTTGTGGTTTAAAATAGCTTCCGCGTCATTGCCCAGCTTCCCTCTCCCTCCTGTTATTATTATTTTTTTTTTGTTCTTAATAACTGGCTTAGCTGTTTCCTCTGCATGAGGTGTGTCTTCTCCACTTACCTTTTACACACATGTGGAATCATAAGCATTTGGTACTCACTCCCTTTGTTCCTTCCTTCCTTCCTTCTCCAGCTGGACTATATGCCCTACAGACTGAAAGCCATGTCTTACACTGAGCTGTTTCTTGGCCCTGAGTAAGAGCTTAGAGACAAGTGGGAATGAATCAAGATCTTGTTAGAGGCCCCTGAGCTTAGTGATCTCAAATTCTGGTCTCTAAAAGACAAGGCACTAATACACAAGAAATAAACACAAGCTATCAGAAAAACTACCACGTACAGTTTACTAGAGATTAAGTTGGGCATCACGTATGGTATAGATTCCAAACAGAGGTGTTATTAGCAATAAAGCCATACTCGGGACCAGGGTTGCACCTGTAGGGATGGTGGACAGAAAGCAGGGGTCCGAGTCAGCACTGGTGCAGGGGTCTGAGTCAACACTGGTAAAGGTGCTATCAATTGAAGTTCTTAGCCAGGTTTGGGGGGGGGGGGGGTAAGTTGGGGGAGGGGAAAGCTACAAAAGGATTCTCTGAGACCAAATGACTAAACTTTGTTACGGAAAAGCGTAGGGCCAACCCTACACCAAGGTTTCCATTCTGTGGCTTGAGAGGAAAGAGAAACAGAGACAGAGACAGAGACCCAAATGACTTTGATTTTTGTGTGAGTACCATCTTGAAGAAAATATTGAATATTGCCTAATCCAAAGGAAATGGTAGTTAAGCCAGTTGTTAAGAACAAAGGAATAACAGCAAGAGAGAAGGAGGAGTGTCGCGCCCAACCTCGACCAGCAAGGAAGACACGACCAGCGAAGATCTTCCCCGGGGAATCCCCGCACCACATTTAAATAGCTAGTGCTGGCCAATTCTAGCAAGCCACGTGGGGATAGCGGATAGGTTGTACAATGCGGAAGCGACCAGGCCAAGCAGGAACAGCCAAATAAGGACTTGTTTTTCTCAAGGAGCGGAAACCGGCGCCATCCCCGGGGCGCAGGACCTCGAAGCTCCCTACAGAGGAGGAAGGAAGTGGCATCGGGGGCCTTGTAGACCGAGATGGACAGACAGACAGACAGACAGACAGACAGACAGACAGACAGACAGACAGACACTGGCTGACTTCATGAGGTGTACTGGCTTGGTTAGAAGTGGGAGGTTGCAGGCCAGAGCCACAGTATCTTGGGCCACTTTGAATCCTTTCCTGCCCACCTCTACATCAGACTCAAGCATCTTTGTGACCACCAAAGTCTTCAAAATGTATTCCAAGGAGGCTAGTGCTTTCCACAGTCCAAAAGCCAAGAATGACATCAGACGCCATCTGCAACCTAGAACACTTTCCCTACTCGCTGTACCCCACCACTCGTGGCCCCCATTCACATATTCCAAAAGTCCTTTGATTTATGACTTTGATCTGTAACTAGTAATATCTATCAAGAAACCTCTTCTACTGTGGAACGTGGTATTCAGGGAAACCTGAATCCTGGGCTGTGATCACTTATATTTGACTCCAGAATAAAATGTTTTATTCTCTTCGGGGTGAGAGTTGTGAGTTTTTGTTTCGTTTTGTTTTTTTTTGGGGGGGGGCTTTGGTTTTATTTTTTTGTTTTTTTACAACAGTGCCAAGGGACAGTGTTCCTAAGACCATTCATCGCACCAAGTCCTGAAGCAGTTCGAGGTCCATGGTTACATCAAACACCATCACCAAGAGTCGGGGATCAGACAAAATTTGGACCAAGAACAGTGAAGAAATGAACAAGGCAGGGCTCCTGGGCCAACTTAGCAGAACTCATAATGGGGTTTTATAATGAAGGCTTTGTTTGGGGGTGCCAATTAACAGGAAGATCTGGGTGAGTGTTCCTGGCAACATATGCCTATGGGTGGGAAGGCATGGAGGTTAAGAATGTCTTGAAAAAAGCCATCCCAGCCTTCTCTCCCTGACCTGCTATTGATCGTTTACAAAATGGCCACCACCCATCTTGCTGCCCTGACTGACCATAAACGACCCTTTCTGTTGCTTTCTTAAAATGAAGTCGGATCATATAACAGCAGGCCAGTGAGTTTGCTTGTGTGACGCCATAGCAATACGTCTAAGGCTACAAGCCTCTCTGGTGTCTGCAGGAGCCTTTGAGAGCAAACATCTCTCTGACCTTCCCCAGAATATCACCTCCTGTTTTATTTTTCAGGCTTTTCCACCTTAGCTGGAGAAAGAGCCTATGCTTGCCTTTCTGAGTTGGCTGAATCTACTCCCATTGGCCCCTGGGCGTTCTCAGTTGACTCCAAACGTCTCCCTTCTCTTAAAGCTTTTTCAGATCTTTTTGTCATGTTCTTCTATCTTGGCATCTACAGGTCCTTGCACCTCAGACAAAGGTCAATCGAAACAATGCCTACTCCTTGGATTTCTTGTGGAATTACGATGTCACGGGATCCCATGAACGCTTGTGGTCTGGTCCCCCATGTCCTCTCAGAAGTAGGCGTACTTGCCCTTGGTGCCAGGTCTCCTGGAGGCCCCTTCAGCATTGTCTCAGCTCTGTGATCCATCCTCCCCTACCCAGCCAGTCCCAACATCTGTTTCTTCCCAGCTTTGTAAGCACAGCCGCTGTTCCGACTGCCCTGTGCTGTTGTAGGAATGCCACGCTTTTGTGCAGAGCCAGGCTAGTACGCGCATGTAGTGTTGGCTCTTGTTCAGTTGCTGCCTGTTTCTGCCATTCTTTCTCATGAAAGGAGAGCAAAGTGTGAATGTGGGCTGGAGACAGGACTGGGGCTGTTGGGACCTGAGTCTGACCATGACTCTGGCATTCCTGTTGCCCTCAGGCGCTCTCTCTCTCTCTCTCTCTCTCTCTCTCTCTCTCTCTCTCTCCCTCCCTCCCTCCCTCCCTTCCTCCCTCCCTCTGTCTCTCTGTATCTATCTCTGTCTCTCCCCCTCCCTCCCTCTCCCTGTCCCTCTCCCTCTGTCTCTTTGTATCTTTCTCTTTCTCTCTCTCTCCCTCCCTCCCTCCCCCTCCCCCTCTGTCTCTCTGTATCTCTTTCTCTGTCTCTCTCTATGTCTGTCTCTCTGTCTCTGTTTCTGTCTCTCCCCCTCCCCCTCCCCTTTCCTGTCCCCTATCGTGTGTGTGTGTGTGTGTGTGTGTGTGTGTGTGTGTGTGTGTGTGTGTGTGTATTTTTGCTGGTTCTAATTAGTAGCTTACATTGTTTCTCAAGAACATGTTAATATTGCTGAAAATGTTAAATATTGAAAATATCCTTAACCATGTAGATAACTCCGTTGGCAACTCCCAAATTCTTTTGTCTTTATTTGGTTTAGTAACAGTCGGGGCCAGATGTCTTCGTTTGCGTCTGTCTGAGCACCTACAACTAGCCAATTCACTTTTCCATAGCGAAGTAGGATCGTCGGGCATGGGCATTCATTTATTGTGTCTGTTTAAAAAATTTCCCAAGCAAATCCAAGAATGTGGTTATGAAAGCCAAGGCCTGTTGCCAAAGGATGATTGTGTGTGTGTGTCTGTGTGTGTGTGTGTCTGTGTGTGTGTGCGTGCTGCTGGTAGAGCATGTGTTATGTTATGCAACATCTGACCCTTGAGCTCTGGATGCCATCCAAAGAGTAGCTGGGTGCCCAGGGAGTGGCTTACAGCCTTGATGTTTGGTCTTTGGAGTTTCAACTGTTTGTAAACAGTCTCTCTGCTGATAGATCTGACAAGGCCCGGCTGCTCTTCAGACCTGATGATCTTGCTTATAGAGCCTGGGCAAAGTTCTCTGAATGGGCCAGTGAGGAACCAGCTCCAAGCTTACACTAGGGACCTCTGGATATTCCCAAGATCTCTGTGGTATGTTTTCAATGCAGCAACTTCAGCTTGCTCTGCTGGAGTTCCACAAGCTAGGCAGCTCATTAAGAAGAAACACCTTGGACACATTGTACTTAATAGCATCCTTCTGAGCTGAGCAAAAGATCCACTTATTATCAGGTATCCCTCAGGATAGAGGCAGTGTGGAGAGTTCTACCCAACAGCTTGGCGGAAAACAGAAGTGATATATAGAAAGAACCTGCTTGGATACAGGTCAGCTCCTGCTTCATTGGTCTATGATTGGCTAAGTGCTCATCTGCTGTGAGTGGCCAAGACGCAGCTACTAGTTAAAGAATGTATTCTCAAATTAGGTTACAGTTTGTCTGGATATTTCTAAGTTATATTTTTGCTACATAAAAGGCAGCTCTGGGATAAATGTAAGGTGTCATTTGCTCCTCAGTCTTGGGAGACTGGTCAAAGCCGGTGTACCAACACACCAGTTTCTCTCACTGTCAAAATGGACTCATTTGGTTGCAGGATGGAGTAGACATGAATTTATAATACCAAATTACTTGAATGATTCTGTATGTTTTCTTCACATTTTTACGATTTTTGTTTGGTTGGGTTTTTTTTTAAATGTTTTGTTTTGTTTTTTTAAAGATTTATTCATTTATTATATATAAGTACACTGTAGCTGTCTTCAGATACACCAGAAGAGGGCATTGGATCTCTTTACAGATGGTTGTGAGCCACCATGTGGTTGCTGGGAATTGAACTCAGGACCTCTGGAAGAGCAGTCAGTGCTCTTAACCGCTGAGCCATCTCTCCAGCCCTGGTTGGGTTTTTTTTCCCCCTTCAAGATAGAGTTTTTCTGTGTAGCCCTGGCTGTGCTGGATACCCTCCACTCCCCTGTCTGTAGACCAGGAGATCTGCCTCTCCCCCAAGTGCTTGGATTAAAGGCGTGCATCACCTTGCCGGGTCATGCATTTACCACCTAATCATACAGACCATTATTGAATAAAGGAAGGCGTTATTCAAAGCTTCAAGATCCTCAAGCTTAATATAACTATCAGGGAGGCTGAGACAGGAGGATTGCCTCAAGGTTGAGCCCAGCTGGGGCTGTACAGTGAGTTCCAGAGAAACCTAAACTACATAGTAAGATTCTATTTCAAAAGCAAACAAGCAAAGTAAACTAAAGTAAAAATGAAGACTACTCCCCTACTGAAGATGTCTAATACCTTCTTCCCTTTCAAGGTTGGTGCTAGTTTTGACTATGGCCAGCTGTGGGCTCTGGTTATGGGAAGTGCAATCATACCTCCACATTCTGACACCGTGCACATGACGGCCCCATAAGATGAGTCCGGAGCTGGAAAATTCTTGGCACCCAGTGATCTCATAGTAATTCTAAGGTTGCAGTAGAAAACATTTCTTACATATTTGTGGTAATGCTGGCATGATCACCTCAACTCTGTGCCCATCAAATAAAAATAGAGAACCACAATTATGAAATGCACTATTATTTGGCAATGATAATAAATGACTCCGCTACTGTTTCATGCATTTGGTATAATATCCTTTTTATTGTTGTTTTTGCAGGGTGTTTTTTTTCTACATTGGGGGGAAAAAAAAGCTCCCCGTAAAACAGTAAGCCATGTTAGCTTTGCAGCAGCCTCCCATGTCTCCTCTGTCACACATCTCTGGGTTGCAACGGTCCCACCGTGCTCGATTTCATCTCATATTGTTCACCAGGACCTCGAAACCCATGCTAATGTCACCATCAAGAGACCAAAAGGAATCCTAGACTTGGAAACAGAATTAAAAGCAGTAAGGACTATGGAGGTGGGAAATCAGAAATGGTTACTGAGTGCCAGTCAGTCGTGTCCCATTTGCTCAAAGCTATCATCTTGATGAAAAATAAATAAATAAATAAATAAATAAATAAATAAATAAAAAAGAGCAATGGGAATCGTTAAATAATCTGCTTCACAGATTGACCTCTATCATTTAAGAAGTACCCAGTGGGGGTTGGGGATTTAGCTCAGCGGTAGAGCGCTTGCCTAGCGAGCGCAAGGCCCTGGGTTCGGTCCCCAGCTCCAAAAAGAAAAAAAAAAAAAAAAAAGAAGTACCTAGTGATCTGGACGAATGACCAGTCACAGAAGCATGACCCTTGTCAGCACCACGGCAGTCATCACCAAAACACAAGGAGGATCGCAATGCTGGAAGAGAAGGCTAGATCAAGCAACGATGCTGGGCTTGCTATTAACACTGGGTGAATTATGTGGTTTTTAAAGAAGGAGTTATTCACTATGTAGTGTGTACAGAATGTCAGGTCTCTGAATACAACGTGAAGGTGGGTGAAGAAATTTGGAAACTCTGGGTTAGGTGACGTCAGGGAAAAATTATTTACTAGAGCAAATGTTTAACGTAGATAAAAATCCTCTGGAAAATGAAGGAATGCCTGAAGGGATTTTGCTTTTAGGAGGGCTTGTCAGTGTTGGTTTAAGTCTTCCAAAAACAGATTACAGTCTGGCTTGGGAGTACCGATGCAGGTTACATGTTGAAACCCTTTGTGATCTGGCAGAGTGAGTTTCCCCCAAGGCTTTCGAGCATGCCACTGCACCTACACTGCCAGTGTATATCAGGAATAGCAAGTCATGCTAACTCAGCTCTTCTCCCATGATGCTCTCTTGAATGGCCATGCCGGCAAAGTAGAGAAACATTGCTTGGTAGATGATCTCGGGTTGGGGATTTAGCTCAGTGGTAGAGCGCTTGCCTAGCAAGTGCAAAGCCCTGGGTTTGGTCCCCAGCTCCGGAAAAAAAAAAAAGAAAGAAAGAAAGGAAGGAAGATGATCTCTCAAGGGTTTCTCTGATGTTAATAATGTCCCCACACATTGTCCCTTTACTGGCATTCGCATCACAATATCAAAGCTATCCCCTCCCCAAGTCCTATCCCTCCCCCAAAACACCTCTCTCTGCTTTGCCCAAGCCATTGCTGTATCATAAAAACAAAGATGCATCTTGGGGGAGTAAAACATCCATGAGTGGATCATAACTTGCTTGGATTTGAGATGATATCATCAAGGAGTATAACGGTGGCATCTGAAAGAAGACAAGGGCTTCGCCCATGTGCCCATGGTTTAAAAGGGCTTACCAAGGATGAGGAACTTGCAAAACTCTTAGCAACAAACTTGACCTGGGCATGGCTGAGGGTGACGTGTAGGAGCTCCCAAGGAAGTGACTAGTGGAGAGATGTTGGCACAAGAAGAAGGACACGAGATTGAAGAAGAAACAAGAAAATAGAAACTAAGGGAGTTAAAGAGCAGCGAAAAGGAGTAGAAGGCCAAGAAGAGTCAAAGAATGTAGCAGAAGTTTCTATAGCCCTCAGTAAGCCTCCAAAGGTTGGAAGCATGACCCTGAGATCAAACATTTTTATGAGTTGAGAGGAACGTTCAAGGTATGCTCTGTCTAAAAGCAAATCTGTGACAGGGAAATAGGGAACACATGAAGCAAAGTTTTGTGGGCTGCCATGGTGTCTTTCGGTGTTTTCACATTACAGCAATGGCTTGCACACTGCAGAGAGTGGTGTTGGGAGGAAAGATGTCATTCTGATATTGTGATGCAAGTGCATTGCCGGTAAAGGGATGGCAACGTTATCAACAGAGAGGAAAACCTTGAATGATGTTTCTCCAAACATTGCGCTCTGCTTTGCGGGCATGGCACCCCAAGAGAGCATCTTGGGAGAAGAGCCAGTCAGGATGTTCCCAATAAGGCCGTAGTCAGGCAAGGCCTTCCTGAGAGATTCCAGCAGAAGGCATTGCTGTCACAGGAGGTGACAGCTCCCTGTGAGACACTACCCCAAGACTCTCTAGCGAGAACTGTGGGGGTTAAAAACACTGATAGTCTACCCCTGCAGAGCTCCAGGCTTGTGTCTTGATTGTTAACCAAAAATTTTTTAAAGTAAAATAGTAAAAAAAAAAAAAAAAACACTTTATTTAGATATGATGGTTTATGCCAGCACTCGGGGAGTAGAGGCAAAAGGATCAGAAATTCAGAGATATTGGTGACTACATATTGAGCCTGAGGCTATCCTGGACTACTTGAGAGCCTGAGGCTATCCTGAACTACTTGAGAGCCTGAGGCTATCCTGGACTACATGAGAGCCTGAGGCTATCCTGAACTACTTGAGAGCCTGGTTCTTTTTTTTTTTTTTAAGTAGAAAAGAAAAGCTTACAGAATGAGGGTGTAAGAAACTATCTCTGTGAAACTCTATACATTGTGCTTTCATCGGTGTTTTTAAAGTTGAAGGTGTAAAAAGGTTTTAGTGGGGAAAACTACTGTATGATAAGATGAACTTATTATTGAAGAATAATGAATAATAGATGGATATAGGGTTATTGTGGGTCCCGAGTCCTCTTCACTACAGGGCATGGCCGCTATAGGTGGGTCATGGGAGTTGACTAGGCCTGTAGGGACGCCCTGGCCAATACTCTGAGGGTGGGGAAGCGCAGTCTGAAACACAGGACAGTGGAGCTGGTGTGGAGGGTCCCCGGCCGGCCTGCAAGGAGGCCGGGCTGTCTGGTTCTCAGGTTCTGGGGCATCCAGGCGCTGCTGGACGCTGCAGAAGAGAACAGAGTGGGGCCCACAGGCTGGATCCAGCCAGGGGTCGAGGGGAAAAGACGGAGAGCTCAGGCTGGTCCCTCAGGGGAGAGTCCTTGACTTGGTGGTGGCAGGTTGCTTTGACTTGGTTGTGATGACAGCCATGGCTGGGAGCGGAGGGAAGCCTTCTACTGGAGATTAGATGATGGCTTTATAAGGTGAAGGCCTTCTCTGAGGCTCCCTATGGTGGATCCCGATGAAAGGAGGCAGCCCATGGTTTTAAGACATTTATTGTCATAGCGAAAAGTGGATGAGTAAAACCGTACCCCACTTCTCAGGGTGGGCCTGAGAGTAAATACTTTCTGCAGGGAAGAGTGTCTGAGAAGGAAAGGTTATTGGCTAAGCCTCTAGACCTTTAGGTATAGGTACCTCATTAAAATGGAGATCTGTCTTGAGCCTAAGTGACCTGTGGTCATGTCCTCTACCTGTGGAAGGGCTGTGGTTAGTGACAGGGACCTGGTTTCCCAGGAGTCAGGGTCACCAGGGTCTCTAGCCTTAGCTCAACCAGGAATCAGGCTGCCTTTCATGGTCCCACAGATAGATAGATAGATAGATAGATAGATAGATAGATAGATAGATAGACAGACAGACAGACAGGAAGGAAAGAAAAACTAGTGTGCCCTAATGTATGGGGTCTATAAAGTCTACAGGAGTGCAGAAGTCCTGAACCCTCACGTTCACCCACCCACTCATTTCTCTCTGACTCTTCAGTTTGGCAGCCTCTCTTCCTGCTGAGTCCTTAAGCTTCAGACTGTGTTTTCCCAGTGTCCTTTCTGTTTATGCAAACGCACCCTCACGTGTCTTACACTTGCCTGCAGTATCAAGGCAGTAACGTGATGTACCTAGGAAAAACTAGGCTAGCCCAAGCAGTGTGGGTCCTTTGTAGGCTATCCTATGCAGGTTTATATATTCTATGCTAGCCACACAACAATATTGTCTACCGATGAATTTCTCAGAGTGCATCCCACTTAATTCACGACAAAACATTTTAGTACTGAGAGACAGAACTGAGGAGCTGCATCTGAAGCAGTGTGGAGGTGGGGCAGGGGACCCAACATGCCCCACAGCGGCTGCAAATGCGGATGTTTGATCAAATGGCTTGAATTTGTTTGCCCATGAGTCCACATGGCTCCAGAGCAAAGTCCAGCGATAAACTCACTTTTCCATAGTTCATTTTTGGCAGTGCTTCTCAAGCTTCCTCATGCTGTGACCCCTTAACACAGTTCCTCATGCTGTGGTGACCCCAACCATAGGGTTATGTTGTTGCTACTTCATAACTGTAATGTTGCTGCAGCTATGAATTGTAATGTAAAGTTCCCATATGCAGGACATCTGACGTGCTACCACTGTGACAGGGTCATTAGACCTCCACAAAGGGGTTGCAACTCTCAGGTTGAGAAGCGCTGCTTTATAGCAGGCTGCTAAGGTACAGGACCGTATACAGTAAAAGAAAACAACAAAATGGACCTAGTTCAGTGCACACAGATACCCACCCGCACCCTCATAAAATATTCCGATTAAGGGCTGGGCTGGGGGTCAGTAGCAAGGCAGTTACCTAGCACGTCTATGCCCTGGCTTGGCTTTCCAGGACCGAGAGAAGGAAAAATAAAGCAAAACACAAGCCAGCATCACTGTTACCAAGTACAGAAAACCTATCTGTGAGATACCCACAAAAGAGGCATTGCGCTTCTGAGCACTGACTTGTTGAGCCCTGCGATCCACCACTGAGGGTTGAGTGATTGCTTATATGATGTCACTGCATTGGCTTGGTTCATCGTCCAGACAAAGGCAGCAGAGAGGCAGTCCAAGATGCGACATTTTAGATGAAGACAGGAAGGAAGCAGGAGAAGCGTTTTAGGAGTCGCTTGTCTACTGACTGAAAAAAGTTATTTGTGTTTTAACAGACTTTCCATAGGATGTGAGGACTTGTAAATAAGATTTATTCCTAGAGCCACCTTGGATGAAACTTCTGTCCATCTGGTTGCTTCGGACAGGGCTTTGAAATAATCTAGACATGCCTTAGCTACTCGCTCTACTGCACGGTATAATATATGAGGGCAGAGGCATCCCCAGCTCTGGTATAAATGTTCATGATTATCATATGTGGACAAATAAGGTTAACAGGTTTACCATCACATGACAAGTCTAAAACTAGGGTCAGAGGCCAATGTCACTTGATTAAAGGGCTACCATGATTCTCTTCCTAGAACAAAGGCTGCGGTTCGTTCTGATGGGAAAGACGAGGCTGCTGATGAAACAAGCAGGAACCAGAATCTCCATCATCCCACAAATCTGAAAGAGCCTTGACTGTCCTTTGGTTAGAGGCCAGAGGAAACTTTTGGGATGCTCAGACCTCATTCAATACTGGGGGGTGGGCAGTGAGGGAGTAGGGGTGTGGTGCTGGGGGTGGGAGTAGGAGTGGGGAAGTGGGGGGGGGTGAGGGAGAAGGATGGTTCCAGTGAAGCTTTGGGTCATTGCTATTTGGGTGAGCTGTTGACCTTTCCAGGAAAAGGCAAGACTGACTTTCTCAAACAAAATTCCAAAGAAGACCAAGCGAAGTTCAGTGACTATGAGCCATTTTGAATTAGGGGCACAATTATGGGACAATAAAACAGTAGAGGTTAGGGTGATAAGAAATCTTTGTCTCGCAGTTGGTTTATTATTTGTGTACGTGTGTGTGTGTGTGTGTGTGTGTGTGTGTGTGTGTGTGTGTGTGTGTGTGTGTAGATGCACACATGCACCTCGAATGCTGAGCCAACAATGACATTAGGTGCCTTCTTCAACTGCTCTCCACCTTATTGGTGGAGACAGGCTCTCTCACTGGAACCGAAGCTTAGATTGACTGGTTAGCAAGCTCTTGATATCCCCCTGTCTCTGACTCCCCAGCTCTGGGATTATGGGCTCACACAACCACACTCAGCTCTTTTATAAGAGTCTAAGATTCTTGAATGGTTTCTGGTGTACTGTGTAGACCCCCAGAGCATCAAATCCAGGCCCTCAGGCTGATGGAGCAAGTGCTTCAGCCTGTGACACTTCTCACAGCCTCTTGTGATTTTATTAGATATTTAAGTTCATCTATTATTCTTTTAAATGGTAAGACTAGAGGGTTAATCACTGGTACATGGATGTTTAAGTCTTTATTTAGTTACAGGATTTATAACAGTAGCACTTCTTGAATTTCTTTAGATTTTAGTGGATATCAGAGGGCTATAGGCAAAGGTTTAAAATGATTAATTTGTATTCCAAATAAATGGAGGTCCCAGACTTTTAACCTTTTCTGAATCAACTAGGGAAGATTCCCATTTAAGTTTTTAGAAAGCTTGGGATAACATTTTTATCCCAATTTATCCCATTTTATATTTCTGCCAATAGAGAAACATTAAAAGAATGGTTTAAGGGTTGGGGATTTGGCTCAGTGGTAGAGCACTGGCCTAGCAAGCGCAAGGCCCTGGGTTTGGTCCCCAGTTCCGAAAGAAAGAAAGAAAGAAAGAAAGAAAGAAAGAAAGAAAGAAAGAAAGAAAGAAAGAAGGAAAGAAAGGGATGGTTTAAGAGAACTGGAAAAATTCAGATTATTTTTTCATCTGAGGAGAATTTTGTATGCCTCTTTGCCTCAGGATGTAAGTCTCATCCTAACATGTTTACAGAAACAATATTATATAATGTAACATGTGGTTTTCTGTGCATGATCCCAACTGGGCTGGTTCAAGCTGAAGGACTCTCTCACACTTGATTTAACACCTCTGCCACGGAAATGATCTGAGAGGTTTGTTAACTTAGTAAAATGAGTTTATAGTAGATAAAATGTTTTCAGTCTTCACCAGGATTTTGCAGAACACCCCCCCCCCCCACATACACACACAGCCATTTATTTTAACTTTTGTTTTCCTATTCTTATTTAAAGATATGGGGAACAACTTAGCAGAGAATCCCTGAGTTCCCTGGATGCTGATTGTCTCATAGGCTCCCCCTAGTGGAGGGGGCACCACAATATATAGTTCCAGACTAGGGGAGCTCATTGGTAGACTCATAAGAGCAGATCATTTCCTCAGCTATTAAAAACAATGATTTCATGAAATTCATAGGCAAATGGATGGAACTAGAAAATATCCTGTGTGAGGTAACCCAATCACAAAAAAAGATACACGGTATGCACTCACTGATAAGTGGGTATTAGCCTAAAAGCTAAGATTACCCAAGATACAATTCACAGACCACATGAAGCTCAAGAAGAAGGACGACCAAAGTGTGGATGTTTCACTCCTTCTTAGAAGGGGAAACAAAAATATTCATAGGAGGAGGTATGGAGACAAAGTTTGGAGCAGAGACTGAAGGAAAGGCCATTCAGAGACTACCCCATCTAGGGATTCATCCCATATACATACAGCCACCAAACCCAGACAATATTGCTGATGCCAAGAAGTCCATGCTTACAGGAGCCTGATATGGATGTCTCCTGAGAGGCTCTGCCAGAGCATGACAAATACAGAGGCAAATGCTCGTAGCCAACCACTGAACTGAGGACGGGGTCCCTATTTGGAGGAGTTAGAGAAAGGATTGAAGGAGCTGAAGGGGCTTGCAACCCTATAAGAACAACAGTGTCAACCAACCAGAGCTCTCAGGGACTACCATCATCCAAAGAGTACACATGGACAGACCCATGGCTCCAGCTGAATATGTAGCAGAGGACAGCCTTGTTGGGTACCAATGGGAGGAGAAGCCCTTGGTCCTGCCAAGGTTGGACCCCCAGTGTAAGGGAATGTCGGGGCAGGGAGGTGGGAAGGGTGGGTTGTCAGAGCTTCCTGGGTTCCCTGCAGTGTTTCACTCCCTAGTCACCATACACCTGGGCGCCGGTCAATTCGTTCCTGTCTTTTGTTCTCAGTCTTTGTTCCTGGGATTTAGGCTGATCTTCCTGGATTTCTCCCCAGTAAATTTGTTCTTTTGTTACTTCAGTCTTAAGCCCGGGTTTCCCGCTGTGCTTCCTAGATTTTTCCACCTGGTCAACTTGGGGCATATATTCTGTGAATAAAGCTACAGAATTGACATTCTTTTTTAACATGAATGACCCACATATGTGTGCTTTTTAATCCCGCAGGCTTATGCCCACATCTCGGTGCCGTGTCGGTGCGGGCATTGACAGTGGGTGGTTGGACGGGAGAAATGTAAGTTAAAAAATATCCAATTAAAAAAAGCAGATCTATTTTCCATCCTTCTGAATGTTTGCAATGAAGGTGTGTGTGTGTGTGTGTGTGTGTGTGTGTGTGTGTGTGAGAGAGAGAGAGAGAGAGAGAGAGAGAGAGAGAGAGAGAGAGAGAGAGAGAGAGAGAGAGAGAGAGAGAGACTGTGTGTAAAAGAAAGAAAAGATGGGGCTGGAGAGATGGCTCAGCGGCTAAGAGCACTGACTGCTCTTTCAGAGGTCCTGGGTTCAATTCCCAGCAACCACATGGTGGCTCACAACCATCTGTAACAGATTCTGGTGTATCTCAAGACAGCTACAATGTACTCATATACATTAAATAAATAAAATATTTAAAAAAAAAGAAAGAAAAGAAAATTATCTTTTCTTAGGATCTCATTGTAGACAAGAAGGAAGGTCCTTTTGGTCTTGGCCCCTGTAACTGTTGTAGGTAAAGAAATGTAATATGGTCGGCCTTTTAGATTTTCTGTTTTGAGTCCTCTCAAAATATTCAGCTAAGACCCACAAATTCAGGGCTGGGGAAAGAGCCCAGTGGTTAATATGTGTGCTGTTTGAGCAAAAAAGATCTGAGTTTTATCTCCAGACCCCATGTCAAGAAGCCAGGCATAGTAGCACACGCTGTTAATCCCAGTGTTGGGGAAGCGGAGACACGGAGATGCCTGGGACTAGCCGATAGCTAGTAGCCTGCTTGGTAAGGTCTGCACCAAGGCGAGGTTCAAGTGATTGAAGGAGAGAACCAACTCCCGAAGGTTGTTCCTTGACCTTGAAAGACCCCCGGAGTGGGGAGATCCTCACTCAAGTCTCGGGATGACGCAACCCCCCAAGAACTCACACAAGACCGTCCTTGTTGTAATTACATGAGGTTTATCGATAGCAACCAGTGCACTGGGGTCGAGACTCGTATCCCACGCAGGGGCAGTGGAGTTCGACCCCGAAAGGCTGGGAGAAGAGGTATTTAAAGGGAGAAACCACAACCCGAGGGGGCAGGGATGGCGTCATAGAATAACAGTGAAAAACCACAAGGAAGAACTCTGTCCCCCAAGATTGTTTCCTAGGAGAAGCTGTCTCCTACTTCTCAGATTGTTTAACTTCATGGTCCGCTAGTTCCTAGGAGAAGTTGTTTCCTGCTTCTCAAGATTGTTCTCTAAGATTTATGGTCAGCTAGTTTCTGGGAGAAAGCTGTTGAGCTGGCCAATGTAATTATCCATTCTATAGCCCTAGGAGAGACTTCTTGGAACATACAATTTTGGGGCCTAACCTGTTTTCTTTTTTTTCCTGCTCTAAACTTTGTGTCTAGGGGGGCAACTTTAAAACTTTTATCTTTCATTTCCCACTTCTTCTCGTGGCTAGTTCTAATCTTAGAACTATTGTTTTGTATCTTTATAATATTGGTTTTTTTTTTAACCTTGTAAAACATGATATTGTTGACGTAACATCAAAATCTGAACAGTACTCATCTTTTTCTAATGAAGGTAACTAGCTTATTTAACACACAGGGACCTATAATCAGAAACAGAAGCAAAATTAAGAAGGGTCCCATAAGGGAAGATATCAGAGTAGTCATCCAAGGAGATCTACTAAACCAGCTCTCAAACCATCTCTGATGTGTAAGTCTAGGGAGCTTTTTGAAGATCTGAGTGTCTCTCTAGGTCCCAGCTCTCAGCCCCAACGGCTAGGATGTGGCTGGTGAAGGCTGAGACTTGACAACTGTCAGGGTGGTCAGCAGCACCAGGTACAGTCCTTTCTAGCGAGGCTCAAGTGTCTGGGCTCAGTGTCGTTGTACGTAGCCAAGTCTCCAACCTGGAACTGGTGAGATGTCTCAGGGGTCCCCGGGGCATAGGCTGCTGCCAGCTGATTTCTTTCTGTATCACCTGTAGGTCTTTTAGCCTGGCATATAAATCATTATTACTATGACATGTTGGTTCAGTAACATCATCTAATACAGTCAGAGAAGCTGAGGCCCCATATAAAATCTCAAAGGAGGTTAGGCTGAATCTAGAAGGGAGATTTCTTGCTCTGAAGAGAGCAAGAGGGAAGGAGTATCACCCAGTCTGCACCAGTCTCCATGGTTAATTTGGTCAGGGTCTCTTTTAGAGCTTTATCTATTTATTTTATCTGTCTTGAACTTTGAGGTCTGTAGATATAATGTAATTTTTAATCGACCTCTAAATACTTGGCCACACCCTGGCTTACCTTGGCAACGAAAGTAGGGCCATTGTCTGACCAGATTACCTTGGGCATTCCAAATCAGGGGAAGATTTCTTCCAGTATCTTCTGGATGACTATCGAGGCTGTCTCTTGTTTGGTGAGGAAAGCTTTTATCTATTCCTGGAAAGGTATCTACAAACACTAGGAGATAAGCAATTTGGGCCTTTTCTTCTGTTGTACATTCTAAGTGAGGCCATCCCTTAGTCCAATCCCAGTTCTCAGTGCCTGTCTCTTGTAGGCCTGTAACCAGGATAGGCTCCTGCATAGCCATTCTCCGAGCCACTTTATCCACCAAGCCATCCTGTCCAATCTATTAAGACAACTTTTAAGATTGAACTTAAGGGCTGGAGAGCTGGCTCAGTGGTTAAGAGCACTGACTGTTCTTCCAGAGGTCCTGAGTTCAATTCCCAGCAACCACATGGTGGCTCACAACCATCTGTAATGGGGATCCGATGCCCTCTTCCAGTGTGTCTGAAGACAGCGACAGTGTACTCACATACATGAAATAAATAAATCTTAAAAAAAAAAAAAGATTGAACTTAAAAAGCTTGCTCAGTTTTAGACTATAGAGTAAAAGTGGCCATGCCAGGGGTCTGATTGGAGGGCCTTCCTTTGTATGGCATTTGCCTAAGCTCTACTATTTATCATCTTCAGGGTGAAAAGATAGTGAGGAGAAAGGCCAGTATGGGTAGTGACTGACGGAATGAGTAGCGTGATGTACTCAAACCTGTCAACCTGTATAACGTCCTCCATTTGCTGCTTAAGATTTGTTTTTCTGTTGGGGAAGGAATTGATCCATTCAGTCTTTTAGCTATTTCTGTATACCAATTAAAATGTACCTTGTCTTTGTGGGGGGTCTTTGATCTACTTTTTGCTAATATATCCCCTAAGTAGCCAGTTTTATCAAATAAAAATGTCTCCATTACGATGGTTGGTTTGTTTGTTTACTTGTTTGTTTTTGAAACAGGGTCTCTCTATGTAACCCTGGCTGTCCTGGAACTCACAGAGATCAGCCTACCTCTGCCTCTCTAATGCTGGGATTAAAGGTGTGCACTACCACATCTGGACCATTATGA
Organism: Rattus norvegicus; assembly: GCF_021556685.1. Classification (NCBI taxonomy): domain Eukaryota; kingdom Metazoa; phylum Chordata; class Mammalia; order Rodentia; family Muridae; genus Rattus; species Rattus norvegicus. Next base: position 212,504,664 of record NC_141535.1, on the reverse strand, counting down.
TAGCATGAGTGCAATTCAATCTCTGGCATGAGCAAGATATTTTTTTCTCAATCTACAAAAAGTTTAGGTCTAAAATTCTTACAGATAAAATTCCCTAAATCCCAGACGATGGCTCTGATTAGAAAACCCATTATCAAAATATTAGCTGAGATTTCTAACTGGATCTAATCCAGTCTAATCTAATGGTTTCTTAAATCAATCAAAACAGCTCAAAACATGGGTTTGCCGAGTTCAGAATCCAAGAGTGAATTCACCCCTGCCCTGTACTCACCGGGAGAGGCCCTGGTCCAGTAGCTCTGCTCCATCATTAGCCCCCCTGCAACTCTACCTGAGATCCAGCTCCCCTCTCTGAGGAAGAAAAGGACACGCTCGACAGGAGGTAACTGAGCAGACAGACTGACTGATGAGGGCTGGAGAGAAGATAGCTCAGCACTGACTGTTCCTCCAGAGTTCAATTCCCAGCAACCACATGGTGGCTCACAATCATCTGTAGTGGGGTCTGATGCCCTCTTCTGGTGAGCACTCATATGCATAGAATGAATAAATAAGCCTTAAAAAAAAAAAAAAAAGACTGAGGAATCAGATGGCTCAGGCGGTCCAGAGAGTGCTACCACACTGTTAGAAAACCCTGCCAAAAGACAAGAGAAATAGCCTGGTGACACAGTTTGGCATGTCACTAAAATGGACCTATTTCCTCCATTTGTAGTCTGTGGCTGGCAGAAAACTTGTCATTAGCCAGTTTCAGCCACTAGTTTTAAGACTATGTTCTCTTATTAGGTTTAGCGTAAGACTAGCTTAATTTAACTTTAGCTGTCTGGGTTGCTGGGGAGAGAGCAGGTAAGATCATACTTAAGCACGGTGTGCTCCCTTACTAAGGTAACTCATACTTAAGCACGGTGTGCTCCCTTCCTAAGGTGAGATCATACTTAAGCACGGTGTGCTCCCTTCCTAAGGTGAGATCATACTTAAGCACGGTGTGCTCCCTTACTAAGGTGAAATCATACTTAAGCACGGTGTGCTCCCTTCCTAAGCCAAGTGCCTCCTTCAGAGTTAACCCTGTATCCCCTGATACTCAGACACAAGGATCTGCAGGCACATCCCAGCTTTGGCTTCATCTACACCAGATGTTCTCAACCTTCCTATTACTGCAACCCTTTAAAATACAATTCCTCATGTTGTGGTGACCCCCAACCATAAAATTATTTCTTAATTATTGCTATTTCATAACTGTAATTTTGCTACTGTTATGATGAACTGTAGTGTAAATATTTGATATGCAGAATAGCTGATGTTTGACCCCCAAAGAGGTCACAAGCCACGGGTTGAGATCCACTGGTTCGGGGTTGGGGATTTAGCTCAGTGGTAGAGCGCTTGCCTAGCAACCGCAAGGCCCTGGGTTCGGTCCCCAGCTCTGAAAAAAAAAAAAAGAGAGATCCACTGGTTCAGTGTCACGTATCTGGCCGCTGAGTGAATGAAAAAGATGTTTTTGACATAGTCTCTGTCAACAAAGCTATTGATAGGGGACCTTCGCTGATTTAAGCCACTACTCTGAGGTGTGCTGTGTTTCTGAGTGCTGTGCCCGTTTCATAAGCCCCCAAAGACCACCAAGGAGCCAATTCCAATCTCACTAGGGTCTTTATGACAAACTCGAGCTTGGACCACACCGCCATCTCTGACACAGCACCACAGATAGCAGGACAGGAGACCGAAGCCCCAAGTTCTCAACGGGGCCAGGATTTATTGGAAATGGCAAGCAAGCAAGGGGGTTTCTAGCTTATCACACATCTGATTGGGTGGCCAGTACAGAATTTTGTTGACCTTTAACATAATTGGCTGGTGCTGGGAGCTAAGCCATAAACTTAACTTCTGCTTTCCTCCAGATTAGTGGTTGTTAGGAAGGGGAGTGCCGGGGCAGGCTTGTAACCTGGTAACTAGTGCTAGGTGCTGACTGTTGGTTAACTCAAGTTCAACCTTAGGTCAGGGTCTCTAAGATGGATCCTGAGCCCAAGATCTGGTGAGCATGCCTATTCCACATAATCACATTGATCAGGACCCAGAGTCCTTCCAACTGTGCTCTGGCATGCTGAGTCACTCAGGAAGTTGTTACGGTTGAAGCTGGGCTACTAGATCACAGACCTGGGAAAGGGGACTTGAGGGGTTCTTCTTGGACCTTGCATGCATCTCTTCCACTGTTCAGGGAAGCTTGAGAAATGCAGCTCTTTTTTCTTTTCTTTTCTTTTTTTAATTTATTTACAATTTACATTTTTTCCATCTTTATTAAATTGAGTATTTCTTATTTACATTTCAAATGTTATTCCCTTTCCAGGTTTCCGGGCCAACATCCCCCTTACCCCTCCCCCTCCCCTTCTTTATGGGTGTTCCCCTCCCCATCCTCCCCCCATTACCGCCCTCCCCCCAAGAATCACATTCACTCGGGGTCCAGTCTTGGCAGGACCAAGGGCTTCCCCTTCCACTGGTGCTCTTACTAGGCTATTCATTGCTACCTATGCAATTGGAGCCCAGGGTCAGTCCATGTATAGTCTTTGGGTAGTGGCTTAGTCCCTGGAAGCTCTGGTTGGTTGGCCTTGTTGTTCATATGGGGTCTCAAGCCCCTTCAGCTCTTTCAGTCCTTTCTCTGATTCCTTCAACGGGGGTCCCGTTCTCAGTTCAGTGGTTCGCTGCTGGCATTCACCTATGTATTTGCTGTATTCTGGCTGTGTCTCTCAGGAGAGAACTACATCCAGTTCCTGTCAGCCTGCACTTTTTTGCTTCATCCATCTTATCTAGTTTGGTGGCTGTATATGTATGGGTCACATGTGGGGCAGCTCTGAATGGGCGTTCCTTCAGTCTCTGTTCTAAACTTTGCCTCCCTATTCCCCCCCCCAAGGATATTCTTGTTCCCCTTTTAAAGAAGGAGTGAAGCATCCCCATTTTGGTCACCCTTCTTGAGTTTCACGTGTTCTATGCATCTAGGGTAATTCGAGCATTTGGGCTAATAGCCACTTATCATGAGTGCACACCATGTGTGCAGCTCCTTTTTCTTAAGATGTATTTACTTGTATATATGAGTGTCTGTCTCATGCATACCAGAAGAGGGCATCAGATCTCATTACAGATGGTTGTGAGCCACCATGTGGTTGCTGGGAATTGAACTCAGAACCTCTGGAAGAGCAGTCAGTGCTCTTAACCTCTGAGCCTGAGAAATGCAGTTCTTATGTGAGCAACCGTGCAACAAATCATACCCATGTCTAGGAGGAGAATGACTGGGTGTCACACGGTAGCGGTCTCCCCACGACCTGTCCTTTTAAACACCCAGGTGCTTCTAGGTTGTGAGGTCAATGTCAGCCACTGAGGAGGGCTTCAGGAGTGTACAGTTGTGGAGATGCATAGCCCTGCACCCTGAGAAAGTCCTGTATTGAGATTGATGCCCCACTATTGCCCCCTTGAGGTTCTAGGTAGCTGCACTCATAATTTCCTTATGTACTGTGTCCGAACAATTATGCACCCAGTCCTGCCCGCTGTTTCCCCCACTGACATTTTCATGCTGTCTGCTTAGTATTTATTGAAAATCTATTATGTAGCGAAACATCAGAAAAGAACATTAAGTAACAGAGGGTATAAAGATGAGTAAAGATTCAAGATTCGTATCTTGAGATCTAGTAAAGGTGTGAGGGAAGCGGAATGATTCGTCACAGAAGAGTTTACAAGGCCTTCAAGATGGCTCCATGGGTGCTTACCACCAAGCCTGATGACCCAAATTTGCCCCCTGGGACCCCTGTGGTAGAAGAGAACGGACTCCATGCTTTTGGAAACCTCATTAGGTAGATGATTACTCCTGTCCCACCCTTGCATAGTCTTCTCTCTCTTGTCACAATCGCTAATCTACCTCTAGCGAGGCTCAACTAAAGGCTTTACCACACGTGTTCACTTTCCCTTGTTCCCTGTCAGCAGCAGATGCCGGGCCTCGGCCTCAGTGTTCCTCTCCCACAAGCCCTTGGGACTCTGGAACCATGGTTGGCCCGAGAAGTGCTGCTGGAAAGGGTTTATACGAAAAGACTATCTGTAGGCCCGACAGGGGAGACTACCTTGGAAAAGAAATCTGTTCCCCTTCTTTACTCAGTTTCGGTTAAAACTACTTAGCTTCGAGTTCTTGGTAAGCTCTGGTGTGAACTGCTGGAAGCCATGTATGCTGTAGTCTTCTGATGCCCCTGCAGCAACAGCGCTCATTAGCACCAGAGAGGGTGTCAGCGCTTCGCCCATGACGGAAGCTGTGTGAGGAGATTCTGAGATCTTGTGAGAAAACTTCAAGTAAACAAGACAAGAGTGTGTAATCTCTGTACCCGCATAACGTGGGTTGTTCTTGGAATATGCTTTCGTGCCCCTCACAGGTGCAGTGGATAGGAGTGAGTTCAGGTTACAGACAATTGGCTGTCATTACTCGTTTATGTGCCTCTATGCAAAAACATGTTTTTGCCATGTGTGGCTTGTCCTTGTGATTGTACACTTTATTCAGGTGACTCTTCCTGCTTTTTTTAAAAATCTTTTTTAATTTTTTATTTAAATTTTATTTATTATTTATTTATTTATTTACATCCCAAATGTTGCTTCCCCTCCCGGTCCCTCCTTCTCAGAGTCCCTCCCTCCCACCCCCCTTCATCATCTCCCACTGAGGCCAGACAGAACAGCCATGGAGGCTGAGCTGCTTGTCTGCCGCATACGTGCCTATGTGCCTGGGGCCTAGTTCCAGCCTGTGTATGTTTTTTGGTAAGTGACTCAGACTCTGAGAGCTCTCAGGGGTACAAGTTTGTTGATTCTGTTGGTCTTCCTGTGGGCTTCTCATCCCCTTCAGGGCCTTCAATCCTTCCCTTAACTCTTCCAGAAGTGTCCTGACTTCCGTCTAATGTTTGGCTGTGGGTGTGTCTGCATCTGTTTCAGATAAGTAGAGCTTCCCAAAGAAAGCTATGCTAGGCTCCTGTCTGCAACATAGTTTCATTAACTATGTCAGGGATTGGTGTTTGCCCATGGGATGGGTTTTGAGTTGGACCCGGTTGGCCTTTCCTTCAGTCTCTACTCTATCCCTGCATTTCTTTTAGACAGGACAAATTTTGAGTGGGTTGGTGTCCTTATCCCTCCCCTAGGGGTCCTGCCTGGCTACAGGAGGTGGCCTCTTCAGGTTCCATGTCTCCACTGTTAGGCATCTTGTCTAAGGTCACTTGCATTGACTCCTGGGAGCCTCCCCTATCCCAGGTCTCTGGGATTTCCTAGAGATTCTCCACTCCCCCCATCACCACCCTCAGCAGCTGCAGATTTCCATTTCTTAGGGCCCTCTGGGTCTCTCTCCTGTCTCTCCCCTCACCTGCCTCTACCTCCCCATTCCTCTCCCTCTCCCTCTCCCTCTCCCTCTCCCTCTCCCTCTCCCTCTCCCTCTCCCTCTCCCTCTCCCTCTCCTCCCCAGTTCCCTCCCTCAGCCTCCTCTGACTATTTTGTTTCCCCTTTTAAATGTGGTTCAAGCACACATGCCCAATCCTTCCCTCTTGTTTAACTTATTTGGGTCTGTGTGGTATATCATAATATTCTATACTTTATAGCTAATATCCACTTATCAATGAGTACATACCATGCACATACTTAGTCACCAGGGAAATACAGATCAAAACGACACCAATCAGTATGGCTAAGATCAAAACCTCAAGGAACAGCACATGCTGGTGAGGATGTGGAGAAGGGAAACACTCCTCAACTGTTTGAAGGTTTGCAAACTTGTACAATCACTCGAAATCTACCTGGCAGTTTCTTAGAAAATTGGAAATAGTTCCACCTGAAGACCCAGATATACCACTCTTGGGCACATACCCAAAAGATGTTCCACCATATCACAAGAACACATGCCCCACTATGTTCTTAGCAGCCTTATTTGTAATAGCCAGAAACTGGAAAGAACCCGGATGTCCCTCAACCGAAGAATGGATACAGAAAATGTTGTTCAGATGACCCTTCTTACCCTCAGAGTATAAATTGTCTGATGCTCTGAATAAAGTAGCCTGTTGCATAGGACTTTAGTCTGCCTCAGTCTTAGACCCTGCTCTTCTTGATTCGCGCTGCCACTGGAATGGTGAACAGAGGAAGCCTTGGCTTCTCTACAAGGACGTACTAGGTGTAATAATCCAACAAGACTCATCCCTGCTCATCCATGTCCCTTCACCTCCTGTCCTTACTGTACCTGATGAGTAGGCACTCAAACATGCTACACCAAAAAGATGTCAAACTTACATACAGAGAATATCTGTGGATAGTCTTTACATGTATTACCTGTAGCTAATGCTTACATGCATTACTAGGTGGGTGTTTTCCTTAGCCCAACCGTATGAAGACTTTGATGCATGACATCACAGTGAGCCCAACCGTATGAAGACTTTGATGCATGGCATCACAGTGAGCTCATTCCCTTCCACTCCAGTGTTGCAGGACTTTTGTGACTACTAGTATAGCTGTGTCAATGGCTCTCATGGAAGCTCAACCCTCTGAGAAAGCCAGAAACTGTACCAGAGGCTGAACACTAATGACCTCTTGCCAAGCGGGAGATTAATGAGCAGAATAGCTCATCAGGAAGCTGCTTTTTATTCTTCCTCCCAAATAACACCCACACATCCATACCCCTCCCACTCCACAAAAGTAGATCCACTCAGAATGAAAATAATCGCTAAGGCCAAAGCCACTAGTCAGGGGTCTGGATGAAAAGGTGACTGTGTTCCAGTTTTGCCATCGGGAGTTCGGGTGAGCCGGTGAATATTTTGGTTTCCTCCAGCTCACTGCGGACTCCTCGTGTGCTTATTATCTGCTACTGCAGTGGGGTTGTTTATGTTAGCCAGGTGTTCAGATGATCCAGCGGGTAAAGGCTCCTGTGTCTCTAGCCGTCCGGATTTCCCTTCCAGCTACAAGGGAAAAACAACACAGAAGGAAATCAGACCTGTACGAGATCCCTGGGCATTTCTCATCCTGGGTTTTGGAGCAATAAATTTTTAGGTCTAAAAGAGTAACCACTGGCAGTTTCTGGAGGGCGCTTAGCTGAAGCACCTGGGATCATATCAGAACACCAAGTAGGCTGCCTGATTTCTTAACTGTGAATCTAAGATCTATGGAATTATTACAGAGACTTACATGCCAGTGTGTGTTTACATCTTATAAGAAGGCTACACCCTTGGTACTCTTTCCAATGGATGTTTTGGAGACTATGTTCCCCACTCCCATGCTGGGCATCCAACCTAGGCCCTTGTATTAGACCAGGGCATATACCATTGAGCTAAATCTCGAGACCTGGGTGTTTTTTTTAACCTTGCAAGTAACCTTGCTGGCTTAAAAGCCAAGAAATTATAACTTGAGTTTAGCCCTGAGTCTAGACTTCTCTTTGTCCAGTTTGTTCAGAGCTGGCTCCTAGGAAGAAGGGTCATTTTATTTGACTGGGGATATATGAATGCCAGTTGACTCTCATATATATATATATATATATATATATATATATATATATATATATATATATATTTCATGATAATGAATCTAGATCAAACTTGTGCATTAAGCATTTTTCTAACAAGCTTTCTAGCTAGAGACATATAATCTCCAATCATAAATTGTAGGCTACCTTCCTGATCCAATATCAGCTTTGGGGCGGGGAAGGAGAGGGCTGGAGATGGGCCTTTTCAGTCTATGCAAAATGTGGCTTGTCCAATGATCTGGTTTAAACACACAAACCCACCCGACTCCACCTCCACCCCAAGACAGGCTTTCTCTGTATAGCCCTGGCTGTCTTGAAACTCACTCTATAGACCAGGCTGACCTCAAACTCACAGAAATCCCCCACCTCTGCCTCCTGGGTACTAGGATTAAAAGAGTGTGCCATTGGCACCACCAGGAAGAAGTCAACAATTAAAGGTAGGCCTGAAACAGACTCTGAGATCTGTTTTCAGAAGAGAAGGGATGTGAAAACCTCATTTCCCATAGTGTTCGACTGAGACCGGTTCCTAATAGAGAACAGCTGGGACCACCTGAGGCCAAGCATGGAGGATTGTGGGTATGATATGGGCAGGTGGAGACGTGGCTTGGGCGGGCTCTTTGCAGAGCCTCACGAGAGCCTAGGAACACCTCAGGTCCAATTAGTCAGCGAGGTCCCTGAGCTAAGGCCCTTCCTAAGCAGTGGTTGGGAGAGAGCAATAGAAATACCTTGGCTTGCCAGCTGGCTCCGGCAGCCCGAGGGTGCAGAGGGAGGTCATAGGTCTCAGTCTGCTGTTTGGCGAAGTTTACAAATACCTGCAGGCAAGAGGAAAGTAAGTAGAAGGTTCCAGAACGATGAGGCCCTACACCACCTATGTGCTTTGCTCTGGTTTTCCCACAGCTGATGGCCAGCCCGCCTGGTGGAGCTTGTTTCCTCCTGTGGCTTGTCACAGGCCTCCGCAGTTGTGACCTGGACCAGGTTTGCCTCTTACACTCCTGAGCCTAAGAGCTTGCTGGAGGGTTCAAAAAGACATTGGGCATGCAAAACTGGGATCACCAAGGCAGCTGGCAGCATCCAGGGTCTCTAAAAACAACTGAGCAGCAGCAACTGCTCTCTGCTGTGTTCACAGGCAGTGTGGCGAGAACTCCTGCAGAAGGAATCCATTGTGACTGCCACCTGCCTAAGCTTCTCTACTCACCTTTGCTTTTCCAAATGGTCTTTAAGGATGTTTATTAAAAACAAAACAACAACAACAACAAAATAAATTTAAAAAGGGCCAACCCCTCAACAACGGAGAACTCAAATGTTCACCAATGAATGGATAAGTAAAATGTAAGCAAATATTCCTCCATCTTAAAAAGGAAGGCAGTTCTGAGTATGATACAGTGTGAGCGTGAACCCTTGGGTCACTATGTCAGTCACAAAATGACAATTACTATTCACTTACATGAGGAGCCTAGAGTAGTCAGGTTCATAGACAATAGAAGGACCTGAACAGGGAAGACACCAATAGACATGCTAATGTGGATTGTGGGGGAGCTCTGGTGGCCCCAACCCTACCCAAAAAACTATGCACCTCTAAGGAATGCCAAGGGAGAGCATAGCAGTTGGACAAAAACATTTACATGTAAGTAACATTACAAGGACTGATGAGGTTGTATTTATATGTTTAGGAATATGTGTGTGTATTTCTATATAACTATAGATAGAAAGATGATAGATGACAGATAGATGATAGATAGATATGTAGATAGGTAGATAGATCATAGATAGATAGTGTTGATAGATGATAGATGGACAGATAGATGATAGATAGATATCAATAATTTTATAGAAAGAAAGTAGACAGAGCCAGACATGTTAGCACGTGTAATCCAAGCACTAGGGAAGCTGAAGCAGGCTTGCATATGGTCCTGGGTTACACATAACAAAACCTTCAAAAATAATGTGAAATGGTAATTTCCAGGTACTGTCTGGGGAAGAAGAATGGGGATGAGCTGTTGGGAAGACAGCATTTCAGTAACTCAAGATGAGAAGAGTAAAGACAAGCTATGGAGACATCTCAGTCATTAACATATATTTAAATATGTTAATATTTAAATGCTTGTCAGGCTAGTATGGAGACCAGAGATCAGATCTTCAGGACCCACATAAATGCCTGGTAAGTATGGCAAACTACAATTATAGCCTTGGAGGGTGCAGACAGGAGATCCTTGGAGCAAGATGGCTCAGGAGAGCATTCACATTGTTGGAAAGCTCTGAGTTTGAGAGACCCTGCCTCAAAGAATAGGAGGAAGAGCAATTGAAGAAGATTCCTGATGTCAGCCTGTGGCCTCTACGTGCATATTTACACACACACACATGCTCACATGTATCTGCATACATGCAAACATGCACACACAGACACACATGAACACACACCAACATTACATTCACACTAATAAATAAATACCTACATAAAAAGCAAATGTTTATCCAAACTCACTGAGCCATACAGTTAAATATCTATTTGTTCTTTTCAAATTGCACGTGAAAAAGTTGGCTTGGAAAGAAAAAGAAATCAGCTACTGCCATAAAACAGCAAGCATGAAGAATAAGAAGAAGATGAAATAAAAAAAAATAGTCAGTGAAGTTTGTGGATGACTGAAACCATGTCTGAAATACCAGACTAAGGGACAGAGACTAACAGTGTGTTAAAACCGAGGACATCCTGCCTGCCTTCCATGTTACCACTGGCACCTAGTACCCTGAGTAGACTTGCCTGGTCCAGTGTGGTCTGGGTAACTGAGTACTCCTCGATGAGCAGGCTGTCCTTGTGGGAAATGAGCAGCTGGAAGATCCTGGCCAGGGAGGACGAGGGGACCTGGAACTGGAGCATGCTGTGGTGTCTCTCCCTCTGCACGCTGCCAGGAAAGTTGCCCTGGAAGAACTGCTCCACAGGATTCAAATCAGGAAGCAAGTCGTCCTTTGGGGATTTGATTTTCATTGTGACAATGTAGCCGTCTCCAAACCTAGCAAGTGAGCAGCGTGTACAGTACTGTAAGAGCTAAGGCAATCCCTAGACAAAGAGTACACTCATCAGGCATAATGGGGATTAGAAGCCCAAAGAATTGGCCTTCTATGCATGTTTAAAACTAGGAGCGAGAACCAAAATGTTTGCCATCAGTTTCTGGAGGTCTACATGTCTGTGTGGTGAAACTGGATGAACGTGCTTGCTGAAGTCCAAGATGACTGTAGCCCCCTGTAGAGGTCCTAGGCCCAGCGATAAAGTGCTAGGGCACTGAGCTCTACGTGGGGGAGACTGAGTGGCTTTTACATGATTTGTCAGGAAAGAAGGCTTGGGAAGGCGCTACTTCCTGAGGAAAGTTCATGAAAGATACGGGCTTTGTTGTGGTCTGGATATGATACACTGCCTGAAGACTCGTGTATTAAAGTCCGTCCTGCAGCACTGATCAGAGGTAGGACCTTAAGGGGTCATACGATCATGAGGAACTCTCGAGTTATCAGTGGATGATTCCACTAGAGGTGGGACCCAGCTGAAGCAAGCAGATCATGGGGACATGTTTTTAAAAGATGTGTGTGTGTGCGCGCGTGCGCACATGCATGTGAGTGTGTGTGTTTCTCCCGCTCTCCTAGAATCTACTAAGGTAAGCAGGCTTCTCTATCACGCATTACCATCATGTTCATCATCATGATGTTCTGCCCCAGGCCCAAATCAATAGAACCAGGAGTCTTTCCTTCTTTTTCTCTTTTATTTATTTATTTGTTTGTTTGTTTATTTATTTATTTATTTATTATGTAAACAGTGGCCTGCCTGTATATATGCCTGCAGGCCAGAAGAGGGCACCAGATCTCATTATAGATGGTCACAAGTCACCATGTGGCTGCCAGGAACTGAACTCAAGACCTCTGTAAGAGCAGTCAGTGCTCTTAACCTCTATGCCCATCTCTCCAGCCCCGCCTTTCCTTCTCTCTCTCTCTCTCTCTCTCTCTCTCTCTCTCTCTCTCTCTTTCTCTTATAAGTACACTGTATCTGTCTTCAGACACACCAGAAGAGGGCATCAGATCCCATTACAGATGGTTCTAAGTCACCACATGGTTGCTGGGATTTGAACTCAGGACCTCTGGAAGATTAATCTGTGCTCTTAACCACTGAGCCATCTCTCCAGCCCAACCTCTCCTTAAAGTTAAGTTTTTCTCTGGCATTTTGTTACAGTGATATAAAGCAGACCAACAATGATCCTCCTTCCTTCTCCTCACTAGGTTTGCTGGCCACCCTATGTGGATTAAGAATGGACCATCAGAAAGGGTGTGAATCATTGGCTAGTGACTGTGAAAACCTATGTTAAAGTTTACTGAAGAACTTCCTCTGTGAACTAGGGCTGTCTCTACAGTAAGAAACTAGTAGCCTTCCAGTCTCAGGAAATCAGCCATCGCTCCACACAGGAGCACCCTCCCCCTTATCTGGGCTATCATGAGGATATTGAGGAATGAGAGGAAAAGTGGAGGGATGTACTCTAGCAGTTAGGCATGAGGAGTTGCTGACACGGGCCTGGTTTTCTCATAGGCTGATGCTTTCATAGCTATCTGTGTAGTCTCCACATGGTGGTTACTGAAGAAATAAATCAGGGTCAAAACCCTTTGCCAGGGCTGGAGAGATGGCTCAGTGGTTAAGAGCACTGACTGCTCTTCCAGAGGTCCTGAGTTCAATTTCCAACAACCACGTGGTGGCTCACAACCATCTGTAATGGGATCTGATGCCCTCTTCTGGTGTGTCTAAAGACAGTTACAGTGTACTCATCTATAATAAATAAATAAATAAATAAATAAATAAATAAATAAATACATACATACATACATACATACATACATAAATACATAAATACCTTTGCCAAACCCACCATATATATTAGATCTTTCCACCCCTGTGAAGAATGGCGGTTATCATGAAACATGGTTCATGAACTCCCCAAGATGTGGATCTCAGCACCAGCTAGCTTGACAGCTTATATCCTGGGTTCATCATAAGCATATTAAATATATTCTAATATGCCTGGGGAAGAGTGACAAGTATAAATCTACTCTTCCCCCAATATATTAGGATGTGAGAAGCGATGCTGTTATAATAATCTCATTTTAATGAATTCTTAGCTTTAGTTTACAAGTTATAAGTAATAAGGAATTACCTTTAACCATTTATAAGTTTATGGTTACAAGGTAATATTGCTCAAGATTACTGTATTATTAGTTTGTCACATGACATGTGGTCATTTTTTAAAAACTGAACCAGATATAATATTCTAGAAAGAAAAACTGGTTCTCAAGCTGTTTGATCTTTTGTTCATTCCTATGTTGGTTGTAGACCCCTCATGAAATGTGCCATGGGTCCTGGATCTGTAGAGAAATGCAGGCTGATACTGGGTCAATGACAGTGGCCCTCCCCCATGCCAGCCAGGCTCTGTAAATGTCCCAGTCAGAACTCTCCTATCCAGAGACTCCTGTGAACTTCCAACCACAAGCAATTAGCCCAGTACAGAACATCTCATCAGCTTTCTCCATCTGCCTCTAGAGAGTCTGGACCAGCTATCACCAGCCAATGTCTGTGGAATGAGAGGCACGTGTCCCAAATGTCTCATGATGAACTCAAGGCCTGGATAAACCTGTAGAGTGTAGTAAAAGGTAGCCCCTCCATCTGCTTACTTGTACTTGAGGTGTTGAATGGTGCCCATGCACTGAAAGGTGCCCTTCACCATGATGGCCAGCCTCGTGCACAGTGCTTCACACTCTTCCATGCTGAAAGCAGGAGAGAGGACGTGAGACAGAAGGTGGGGGGTGCTCCTTCCTCCCCCGACCTCCCCGGGGATCTCTTGCCTGTGGGAGGTGAGCACCACGGCTCTCCCTTGTCTGATGATGTTCACAATGGTATTCCACAGCATGCGGCGGGCCTGTGGATCCATCCCTGTTGTGGGCTCATCCTGTGGAGTAGGAGAGAAAGCAGGGACATGTGGACATGTGTCCATCACGACATCCTTCCTGGGCTAAACAGACAAGTGCACAACCACTTCCCAGCAAGCAAAGCAGAGCCATGTCTTGTAGGACGCAAAGGCAGAAGGGGAATCAGAGAGTTCAGAAACACGGTATACACCTATAGATCTGTGTCAGCTTTGAACTAGGGTTAGGACTATAGAAATAAAGAAATAGGATAGTGATGATATAACAATGACAATGATTAATAAAGGCAATAGCAGAGGGAGGGGGATGTTTGCCCGGAAACCGGGAAAGGGAATAACACTCGAAATGTATATAAGAAATACTCAAGTTAATAAAAAAAAAAAAAAAGGCAATAGCAGAATTATCCTTAGGAAGGGTCAGGGGAGTGAGATAGCCCAGGTAACTTTACAGTCCCCTCTATGTCCTGTGCCATTTAAAACCCAGACTGAATGGACTCAGGGACTCTACTGTGGTCCATTTCACGTGAGGGTCCCCGGAGCCTGTGACTGAAGCCACTGCTCCAGTCCACCGAAGGCAGAGTGTACTGCGACCAAACACTTGGCTAATTTGCCTTAAAGGGACGATGTGTGAGGGATCCAGACAAAAGCAAACTGTTGTCTTTCTAGAGCTGCAATCCCTGAATTAATTTTCCCAACTCGGGACACGCAGCGACATTTCCACTCTGCAGGACACGCTGCCTCACCAGCAGCAGCAGGGGCGGGCAGCCGGTGAGTGCTATGGCCGTGGAGAGTTTCCTCTTATTGCCTCCACTGTAGGTGCCCGCTAGGCGGTCAGCGTAGAGAGACAAGCCCAGGCTTTGGATGCCCCAGTTGGCAACCTAGGAAAAGAGAAGAAACGTCAGCTGGTGGCTGATGAACAAGGAAGGCCCCAGGAACGGGCACTGCTCAAGGCTATGTTCCCAGATGTCATCCTGCTGGACAGAGATCTGTGTGGCAGGGCCATCTGCTGGCTGCTATCCACCAGCACATACTTTAAGGTAGTTTTTCTACCCTTGACCTTTGGTTTCACTAAGGTGGCTTCCTGAGTTCTGCAGCCCTCTTGGAAAGAACCTGCAGCCTTCCAAAGACTTCGTTTCTCACCAAGGTCTCTTTGAGAATACAGTGCACCCCAAACCCATTGGCTCTATCCCCCCTAGCAGGGACAGGTTTGTAACCTTCTTGTGCATCTAATGAATGTTTGCAGAGCATCCAGCATGAGCCAGGCAGGCACTGTAGTAGGCACTGTGGTGGGGTGAACAGTGTGGTATGCTGCCATTGCTGTTATACTTCCCAGGTCAGAGGTGACAGATTTTTTTTATTTTTTTTTTTCTTTTCTATTTTTCGGAGCTGGGGACCAAACCCAGGGCCTTGCGCTTGCTAGGCAAGCGCTCTACCACTGAGCTAAATCCCCAACCCCGACAGATTTTTATTTTAAACAAAATAGATGATGGACTGGAACCATGTGTTGAGGGACCCCAACGGGGAACTGAGGATTTGTGAGTGCATGTGTGTGTGTGTGCATGCAAGTGTGCGTGTGTGGGTAAGCACAAACACGTGCCCGTATTCATACCCAGGAACATACTCAAAATGTTCTGAGACATGCTCACCCTGAAGGCAGCTCTGTGATTCACTTCCCTTCTTTAGCCCTATACTTAGATGTCACTTCCTGTGCACCTTCCTCGCTTCCTGTGAGCCTTTACCTGAACCAGCCACTCTATGGACAAACACAAACCTCTTCCCAACAATCGTCTTCTGCTTAATTTTCCTCTCAGAACTTGCCGCTCTCTAAGTCACTGAATATTTTACTTAATCTGTTGTTATCCTACCTCTAGGATGCAGTCTTCATTTTAAACTTGTGATTTGGAAATGGTTTCAAGTGCCATCCCCCAGCCCCAGTGTGTACATGTGTGTGGGAGTGTCATGCACCAGCCTAGTTCACATTTGCCTCAGCACACATGTGATGGACAGGAGACAACCTTGAAAGATGTTCCTCCCCTTCCTCTTTGTTTGAGACAGGGTCTCTTAACTTTTCACTGCTATATATGACAGGCTAGGTGGCCAGTGAGCTTGGAGCATTCTCCCGCTCCCCTCCCATCTGCCCGTTAGGAGCGCTGCGTTTACAGACATGCACCACCACACCTGACTTTATCTAGATCTGGGCATTCAAACTCAGGCCTCTGTTTGCATGAGTGTTTTACTCATGTAGTCATGTTTGTAGCCCTCGTTGTGTTTCTTTAGCACCCTGTGATCAGGGACATTTCCACAGACTTTGATATTCAAAGCACACAATCCCTCTTTCTCACCTTCCTTTAAAAGGAATGTTATTTCTTTAGATTTTGTCTGATTCTTTTTAGTAAGACTCGGGCTGTACGCTGTCAGTCAGAATTCTTGTGAAGTTGTGGCCTTCCAGGGTATCATATCTGGGAGCATTCTACATGACATTCATTTTGTTCCTCTAATTGACATGTCATCTAAGTCTTTACTGAAAAATTACATACCTACTTGGAAACCAATAAGCAACTTATACAGGTGCTATTTTAGACTACATAAACTATTTAATTTCTCATCTGCAAACTTCCCTGACTGTCTGTTGATGACTGCAGTCTTCAATATGGTGTCTAACTTAGGGTTTCTATTATTGCAATATGGAGTCTAAATAGCTCAGACAGTGAAGCGCTTTGTCCCACTCTACCTTGCCCACGACTAAGGATAAATACCCTACTATCTGCAGGATTATTTAAAACAGAGTAATTTATTTCCACTTATATTGACTGTCAGGCTTTCTCTCTCTCTTTCTACTTTTTAATCTCCAGTCTTATTCTTACTGATGCAGTCTTAGTTCTGAATCTGTAGAACATACACGCACCTGTATGAGTCAAAGCTAAACAAAAGGATAACCTCAGAGAACCATTACTCCCTCCCATCTGCCCTTCACCCCAATTTCCTCTTAATATCATAATCATTGTTGTCTGGTGTGCTGGTTTACCCCTCGGAGGTTCTATCGGTAAAGCTAAGCACCTGCACGTCCACCTCTTGTTTTCCTATTTCTTACATAAAAGCAGCGTCCCACATGTTCACCTTCACACCTTGCGTGTTCTCACACAGTAATACTAGAAATAACTCTGACAATAAGTCCATAACAGGCTGCAGAGGCCATCCTTCTTCTCTTCCTGGAGCAGCATCAGAATGTCACATGTATCATCCAGTTGACTACGTCTAAACATTTAGGTGATGTCAGGCACTTTGCAATCCCAAGTGGAATGAGTAACCTTGTGCATAAGCATTTTGTACTGTGATGCGGATCGTCAGGCTAAATCTCCAGAATGCTGATTTGTTGGTTCTTGTACACAGTGAATGCAGATACTGATTTCTGTGCCCTGAGATCTGGCATGGATGAGGGCATTATTATGAATATTGAAGAATCTCCTGCATCAAGGTGGCCTAAACGATGTTCCTCAATTATCTCTGATTGGTTAGTAAAGGCTGAACAGCCAATGACTGGGCAGAGGAGATAGGAAGGCTGGACTTCTGATCCCAGCTAGGGGACCAAGGAGAAGAGTCAGGGAGAAGGAGTCCACCATGAAGTAGACGAGTGTCCAGAAGAAGAGCCATGAGGCAGGTGAAGGAAGAATACGGTCACCAATGGTCACCAAGTGAGTTCTCCATGAGCACAGACAACTACAGCAGAGCAAGCTAAGGAGAGACTGAATGCAACTAACTTGGGCATGAGGCTGGGAAATAGCCAGGTACCATAGAGGGTTATAAATATCTGCTCAGCTACTGTGCTTAGAGCCTCTTGAGTAAATGTGTAAGTTTCTATCTTAATTATTTGGGAACTAGCTGGGTTAGAAAAGAAAACTGCTACTTTTAAATTTCATCCTTACTGACAGATGGGTTATAGGACAAATGTATGTATCACCAGATAGACTCCAGGGCAAGAGTTTACTGTGCATGTGTTCATTTTGATGGCTGCCATGTCTGGCTTCTAGGGGAGGACTTGGCACATAGTAGACGTGGCCATTTACTGGAATGGGTGGATAGTGTGCCCAGTTTTCTGTTTCTAAATGATTGCATTCCATAAAGTAGGCAGATAGTTTGCCAACCCCCCACGTGGCCACAACAAACTGTTTTTCACCTTCTCAATTTCCTTCGATGGCACACCCCGCAGCCTGGCATAGAGGTAGAGATGTTCCCGGCCTGTGAGTAGGTCATCAATTGCATCGAATTGAGGACAGTAGCCCATGTTTTGATGAACATCAGAAATATTAGTTAAAATGCTGCAAGAAGAAAGAGGAATTAGTGAGTTTCCTTCATAGAGGGGGTGACCAGGGAGCAGGGGCCAGAGAGTCTTTGGCCCCGGGGCAAGACCTTCTCCATTTTAGAAACACACAGAATTTGGAAATCAAAGTGGGGATCCTTCAGTTAGAAACATGAATTTCCGGAGTGCTGAGCTTTAATTAGTTGGATTTTTTGAGGTTCCACAGCTGAGATGAATTGAATACCTGACACTTGAGTGAGTAGGTTGGATCTCCTGGCTTGAGGGCTTAGAAGCAAAGGTTTAAGAGTTGATCCTATCAAGGCTCGGTGTCCCAGTGTAGGGGATTGTCAGGGCGGGAAGGAGGGAGGAAGTGGGTGGGTGGGTGATGGAGTAGGCTTACAGAAGCAGGGGGTAGGGGTGGGATAGCGGGTTTCTGGAGGGGAAACCAGGAAATGGGATAACATTTAAAATGTGAATAAAAAAGGCATTTAAATTAAAAAATATTTTTAAAAATGATCAATGAATCGTCAGTAAATCTTAATCCCTTCCAGACATTTTTGGGTAGCTTGGAATAGGTGATATTTCCCAGTTTAAGGAAACATTTTTCCCTGTATTTAATCACAGACAAAGGGAGATAATCAAGATAGCTACCCAGGGAAAGGAGACTGGCAAACAACAGAATATGTTTCTATCTTCCCAGATAAGGGATCTGCTTAATCCCTTATCAAGGACAAAAACCTGTGCATAGAGCATGTTGTCCAATCACCTTTGTCTAACCACTTACAGATTGGAGCTTATTAATAAAGGGTAGCTATAACAGGATGGGATACAGAGTCCAGGGCATTTCCCCATTGTCACAAAGGTCACTCAAAGTACAGGTAGGACAGTTGAAACCACTCAGGGGAAACAAGAAGGAACCTTTCCAAATTCACAGAAATTTTCCCACCTGCAAGCCCCAGTCTTTAAATCTTTGTTTCTCTCTAAATTGCAGCTCAGTTTTACCACAGGGTACAGCAGGCTGCGTCTCATCTGTACTAAAACTGGTGTTGCCCAGTAACTTCTTATTATATCTGCCACTGAGCCCTCTCTCCATAGTTCCTGTTGTCACCACTGTATTTCCTTGGTGGCCAATAGCTGGGTGGCAGGTGAAGTGTACTCGGCCACCACCAGGCTCTGTCTTTGTCAGTGTGTTTGCTTAGCATCCACCAGACATGACCATGGAGGGCTGGGATCCCAGATTCATCTTACCAGAGTCCCAGAGGAATGCTCAAGACTCCCCCTGCTTGTTGGGCTGTGTTGAGCAGGGCTCTTGGGTAAAGGAAGGGGGTCTTAGTCAAGCAGATGTTGGGGAGCTGTCAACAATGTCTGTCTCCACTAACAAACCAGAATGGAGTGCTGTGAGCACTCTCTATATGTGGGTGCTGTGAGCGCTCTCTATATGTGGGTGCTGTGAGTGCACTCTATATGTGGGTGCTATGAGCACTCTCTATAAGTGGGTGCTGTGAGCACTCTCTATATGTGGGTGCTGTGAGTGCATTCTATATGTGGGTGCTGTGAGCACTCTCTATATGTGGGTGCTGTGAGCACTCTCTATATGTGGGTGCTGTGAGCGCACTCTCTATTTGTGGGTGCTGTGAGCGCACTCTCTATATGTGGGTGCTGTGAGCGCACTCTCTATTTGTGGGTGCTGTGAGCGCACTCTCTATTTGTGGGTGCTGTGAGCGCACTCTCTATATGTGGGTGCTGTGAGTGCACTCTCTATGTGGGTGCTGTGAGCACTCTCTATATGTGGGTGCTGTGAGCACACTCTCTATTTGTGGGTGCTGTGAGCGCACTCTCTATATGTGGGTGCTGTGAGTGCACTCTATATGTGGGTGCTGTGAGTGCACTCTATATGTGGGTGCTGTGAGCACACTCTCTATTTGTGGGTGCTGTGAGCGCACTCTCTATATGTGGGTGCTGTGAGTGCACTCTATATGTGGGTGCTGTGAGCGCCCTCTCTATATGTGGGTGCTGTGAGCGCTCTCTATATGTGGGTGCTGTGAGCACTCTCTATATGTGGGTGCTGTGAGCACACTCTCTATTTGTGGGTGCTGTGAGCGCACTCTCTATTTGTGGGTGCTGCTGTACAGGAGCAGACAGCAAAGAGGCAAACCATTCTCTTTCCTGCTTTTGTGGGACAATGGACAGTGACAGGAAACCGCATGGTTGAGCAGGCTCAGAGTCTCTGGGACCCAGGCACCTGCCTGACATGGTAGGCGGTCCCTGCTCCCTACTAGATTCGTGGCCTGGAACACATGCCACACTCCACACATAGGAAACCTGGGTCCCAGCCAAAAAAGAGTTCTCCATGCTAATGAGGCCCTGAGGATTTGGCCCATAAGCTTCCATTCCCAGATATTCCTCCCAGCAAAGAGTAGTGTTTAATCTCTGGTCCACCCTGAGCTGTTGGTATGTATCCATTCTCCACAACGAGCAGTCAGTAAATGGTATGGATAAACACTGACTGTCTTCTTTCATCAAGAATTGTAGTGGCACGCATGAAGAAAGCCTTCAACTACTGAGCTGCTGCCTTAGTCTCCTGCAGAAGGCCTCTCTGCACTCCCAGACAACTATCCCTAAGCTAAGGACTTTCACTAATCAGCTAAGTTCCTCATCCTCAGCCCACAGCCCCTCCCACATCTCAGCTCCTTCCCAACTCTGAACGACCCAGCAGCGCCTGCCTGGATGGATGTCCAGGAGTTTGGCAGCCTCTGGTCCCGGGCTGTGGATCCTTGACACTTTGTTCTGTACTCCAGCTACAACTGGACACCCAGAAGCTTAGGAACCCCGGCTTCAGCCTCCCACATCCTAGGCTGTGTTTTCCCATGCCCTGAGAGGTGCCTCGGTACTTTGCTAAGCCCAGCCCCTGACAGGGTAAATGTAGTCTAGCAGCTATGCCCAGTACCCCAGCAACAGGGTGGAACATGGACCCACATGCTCTGTTGCATACAGTAGCAGTCCCTTTAAACTCTCATTGTTATAGAAGCTAAAACACAGGCCAACTTTCTCTTTCTCAGCTTCCCTTGGTCTGATGAGAACAAGGATTGGCACACAAATGCTTAATGCTGATGAGGTCCTCCTGAAGTCCCTTAGATGAGGACCTCCATTCTGAAACTCAACCCAGGGAAAGGATCTATCAACCTAGGAGTTCTTAACCTGGGATTCAGAGGCTGCAGTGGGACCACAGATGTACCCCAGGGCTCAGTAAACCCCTCAGAACTACGTAAGCTGCCAGGAAGGAGGGAGGGAAGAACGTACAGGGCTCATCAGTTGCTCAAAGGAGTCTACAGCCCAAAGAGATGAAGAACTGTTGACTTAGTGTTTTCTAGAACTTTCTAGGAATTCATGCTAAGAGCACACTCCCAACCATTACATTTTAGTTTGGCTTTTCTAGTGTATCTATGACTTGTGTATTGTTGAACCATATTCTGTGGTAGGCCCCCTTCTCTGTATTGATCTTTCTGGGTCTAGGAGTTACAAAGGCATATTGACACTGGATGGCTTTCCATATGCTAGGACAAGGACATGGCCTGTGGGGACACCCTGCCACAGGAAGGGCAGAGCACTCACCTCTTGCCTGCTATGGTAGCATCCCCTGATGTCACTGTGGTGTCCCCAGTGAGCATCTTGAATGTGGTGGTTTTGCCTGCACCATTCACTCCCAGGAGGCCAAAGCACTAGGAGAAAACAGAGAATAGGAGTTGCTCTAGTGACGAAGGACATCTTCATTGCCAGACTCCAGGCCAGTGTGAGAGCTAGGAGAATCATCTTAGACCTGCCTCTGCCATTACTGAGATTATTGGTCACGTGTGGGTACCAACACAAAACATATCTAATCCTAACCGACATGGGCACTAACTGTGTAACACGCTGGCTTTGATGACTTAGAACAAGAACCAAAACAAAAGAAAAATATCTCAGTAATATTTTATATTAATTACACATCGAAATTATATTTTGGGCATATTGTATAAAATAAAAAAAGTAAATTTAATGCCACCTGCTGCCATATCTAGTAGAAAGTTTGACTTTCGTTAGACTTTTACTGTCCAGCTCTGCTTAGAGGGAGAAGATTCGTGGTAGAGGGCTGATTCTTCTCGAGAGCTATTTCATGTCCGTTGGTATGGTACCCACCTCCCCAGGGCGGACGCCGACACATAACCGATCTACTGCTGGACTGGAGGAGCCTGAGTAAACCTGTAAAATTCAAAGAAACTGGGCTGAAGACGGAGACAAGGGTAGAGCAGGCCAGAGGAGTGAGAGCAAAAGGCAGCACAGAGTAGTTTGGAAGAAAGCCGCAGACACTACGAAGGCTACACATTAACACGGCACTGGGAGAGGAGTCTCGGCACAGAGTGCCGTGTGGAGGGTGAACCATGCCCTGCACAAACAGAGCAGGCAGCACGTGCCAATGCTCAGTTGGAGAAGCTCTTCTGGAGGCCCCACAGCACCCAGCAGGGACAATATCGTGGGAAATAGGTGGTCCCAGGAGGCAAGTGACAATTCCGGGATGGCACGGTGCTCCTGCACCAACTGTGTGCCCAGCCTGCAACTCCAAGAAAACATCGCCCACACCCGCTCCTCACCTTGGTTAGTTCGTTTAGCTTTAAGATGTCACTTTTACTTCCTCCACTCATAACTCTTTGCCTTTCTTCAGCCACATCATCATCTTCATCAAAAACGGGCTCTCTAGCAGGCTCAGCGATCCTAGAGGAAGGGGCATGAGCAGGACCGTGCTGGGTGTGCAGTAACTGTCACGCTGTCCTTGCCCCAACGGCCCTTTCTGTTACCCACTTTTACTCCTCTAGACTTCTTTCCTCTAAGTCTAGTCTAAAAGTGGTTCCTGTCAGGAGGGACACTAGGCAGAAAGGTCAAGGGCTTCCGCTGACATTCTCTCTTGCTGCCATCCTCCTCTTCATGCATGACCGTATGTTTGCCCCTGGATCTCGCTGAGCCTGGCTTTCTTCAACCACATGAAGGGGAGGGAAGAAGGCTGTCTCGGGGTTGTGTGAAGATGAAGTCTGAATGATGCCTGGCACAGAGGAAAGACTTGGGAGCCAGCATTATGTTATTAAAAGCATTGCTCTAAGGCAAGTGAAATGTAGGTGAGTTATTAACTGTCAACCTTCCCCTCCTCCTCCAGCCTTTCTTACCAACTCCATGACGAGATAGCTTTGTCATTTTATTAACACATGCTCCCAAATCTTTCTTGGTCCAAGCTGTAGGTTCCAAGTTTAACCTCTTCGAGCTCCTCTGTCCTGCAGCCAGGTCCCATAAGCCTTTGCCATCTGTACTTTTTTTTTTTAATTGTACTCGCTCCTCTGCCAATCACTGGCACCTGCCCCTGGTCTCCACCTCATGCAGGCCATTCCCATAGCCTCAGCAAGTTCTCTTACTCCTGCCCTGACAACAGAATCTTCCCCGTCTTTAAAGGCACAGGCCCTTCTCTGAAAATCTTTCTGACTACTAACATCTAGAATGCCCAGCCTTTTGGCACTGACCCATGACACTACCATCTACAAGTGCGTTATGCTGTATTCGGAGCAATCCTTGGATGCAAGAGACCCATTGTCTGTAAGTCAGACGTGCCTGACCCAGGGCTCCAGTCTTTCCTTTCTCCCTTACTGACAGCATCTGACCAATCACCAAGTCTTGTCTAAAGGACTTTCTACTCTATCATCTCCCAATGCCTCCGTCTGTATCCAGGTCACTGTTGTTAATCAGCATGGACTCCCATCTCACCTCTCAGCATGGCAAGGTCCTGTCACTGCCCTGGTTAAAATACCCCAGGGATCTGTGTTGCTCCTGGGTCTCAAGTCATCAAGATGAGGAGTATTTCCTGACCCAACACTGTGCCCCCCTGCACTCATCTTCCTGTCCAATGGCTCCCTGAAAGACCTTTCATTCCATGTACCAGTCTTACTCTCTGGTGTTGCCACATTTTTGTGCAGGCCATGTGGGGCACAGCCATTTCTAATGGGAAGAGCAAAAGTCCTAAAGCCAGCACAGCTGCTTGACAAAGGTTGGCAAAGCTGACCCAAGTGACGCGATCGGTCTCTTGCCATCTTCCACTTCCCCCCGTGATCTCCACATGCCACACGCTTGGGGGTTGGGGACGGGGGTTAACATTTGTACAACCTGGGATATTGAACTGATGAAAATTTTCTTATGAATCACATACACCTCCTCCCAGAGTACTGCTGCTAAGCTTCCCTGGGAAAGTCCTGAGCATATTTCCCCTCCTGTCTTTAGAGAGATATCCTTATCTGACCTTACTTGAAGGTCCTTCTTACACCCTAAAGGTTATGACGCAAAGAAACACGCCAGAGATCCCCTTACGAGGCTCTGACTCCAAGATACTTTTGGAACATCTGCCCCTGTACTTAGGAACAAGATAATCAGAAGAAAGTAAGCTTTAAAAGGTAAACAAGATTTGGTGGGCTAGAAGATTTGGCAGTAGATCAGGTTCAAAGCCTCTTATTATACACTCAGGCAATTAAGTGCTATTTAAGATTGGGGGGCTGTGTATGGTTTGCCCCATGAGGAAAAGGCAGAGCAACAAAGTTAGATTGTTGGAGTTACCTCTGCCCTAGACAGGGGCTTACACAGATGGACAAAGAATAGTGAGGATAAATAATAAAAAAATATTAAGACCTTCCCTTCTTAGAGAAGTTAGTGCATGTAGGGCTATTGTGGTATCATATGGCCAAGGAATAGAAGAATACCAAGATTAGACACATGAATAAATTCCACAAAGATATAAAATATAAACATTGTATTATGGCAGAAACTTAATAATAGCAGTAGCTTTGGCCTGAAGATTTTTATTGGGCCTAATGACAATTAACACTCTGACCATTAAGGGTTAATAATATAGTGCTGGGGACATCAGGATCTGCCCAGGCTGACTTGGAGATTTTCTGAGTGCCCTTGAAACCATAAGATTCTTAAGTATTGGGTTATGGGGTTGATTAGGGAAAGTGACTGTGAAAGATAACTGTTCTGTCACCATTTATCAATGATGACTACTTATGACCAAGAGGAAGTTAAAACACAGGTCCAGGGACAAAAATGACATGGTCTATGTTTTGGAACAAAATTAGTCTGCCCATGCCTACTGAGTTCTGTATAAATAAAGAAGCACTCTGACTGCTAGCTAGTCAGGCTTCAAGATCCTCCAACCCTGACTGACTCACGCCTCTCTTGAGGACTTCTTATCTCCTCTGTGGGACCCAGCCTTTTTGGGGATGGCCCCCAGCACACGTCTTCTACCAAAAGCATCCTTTCTTCCTCCCTTCCACTCTTTGCTTGTTAATTATCTACATGGTGTGGCTGTTGGGTGTCTGGAAGCCAGAACTTTCTGATGCTCTTTAGGACTCAATTGTATTGGTATCAGTGTCTGGAGCTAATGACTTAGTTTTGGCAATCAACTCTCTCCTCCTCTCCTCTTCTAAACCCCAACATGGGGTTTATAAAATATAAACATTGTATTATGGTAGAAACTTAATAATAGCAGTAGCTTTGGCCTGAAGATTTTTATTGGCCAACACGGCAAAGGGCTGAGAGGCCTATGGATAGCCTCTCACAGTCTGGCCCGTAACTAGAAGCATTACTGATTATCTTATTCCCCGTGTATGGATTTATTTTCCTTCTTAGTCTTCTCAACCCTGTGATTAGGGAAGTAGGTCATTTATAACACACAAAGACCCAGAACTGTTTATTTACAAATGGTCAGACTCACTCTGAGAGGAGGAAAGACTAAGAAACAAAACTTTGCCATAAAAGTCTCTTAGGGACTCTTAGGCCTGGATGTGGCCCGCTGAGGCGGGGTGCACTCCAGAAAGGAAGATCAGGTCAGCAGGAGGCAGGCAGGCTGGGAAGAGCCTGGGAAAGTATGGCTGGACAGGAGCATAAACTGACTAACCTGACCTTTGAGATGTCCTGGCAACACTAGAGTTGGCAGCTATCCAGATTCAAGTGTGAAGGTTGAACTACTTTTTTTTTTTTTTTTTTTTTTTTTTTTTTTTTTTTTTTTTTTTACTTTTCCATGGCCCCCTGGAAGCCCTTACCTGACACAGGGTCCCAGTGTTACTCCTTATCTCCCTTCCCTGCCCTCACTCAATGTTCTAACTAGCAGGGAGCTTGCTTTGCCTCACATCTTGTGGATGGAAACCGTGCTTCCTAGTGTCTTGGATTCTCCATCACAATCCTTGTTTTCAGTTTTATCGTCCAACTTAAGAAAAGTATGTAGGGCCCTGGGTTCGGTCCCCAGCTCCGGAAAAAAAAAAAAAAAAAGAACCAAAAAAAAAAAAAAAAAAAGAATGTAGTAATTACACAAGGAAGTTCAATGTTAGCAATGAAAATGAAACCATTGTATTTCTAAAAGATGAGGTTAGGACTTGTCTCTAATTTAATCAGGCTTGTTTTAACCCATCTCTCCCTGTTGAGTGCAGAACAAGCTGAGCCCTGAGAATGAAGAGAACAAAAACCAGTATGCACAGTTTCTGAGAACCACGCTGAGGTGAAGCCCAGGGTTGGAAACACTGCCCTAAGCAATGACATACCACCGGGTGAGGAAAAAGTGGTGTTGGATGAGCAGGGTCAGAAGGAAGTACGCCACCCCTTCTATTGCCATAGCAACCAGGTTCTTCCCAATCAGGTCCCACTGGAATGGGTTTGCAGAGTACTCCTCACCTGAGAAGAGAAGCGATGGGACATTGGTAAGAATAGAGTGCATCAGGCTACCAGGCTCACTCATGAAGACCTGACTCACATGCTAAAGGACCCCAAATCAAGTTCTTCGTGGCTCCCCGGGCCAGCATATAGGAAGGTAAAACACTGTGCTTGGCCCCAACTGGAGCTCTTGGCCACAGAAACAGGGCCACCCTAAGCCCTTCTAGGTGGCTGGTCTAGCATGTAGGTGCCCTCCCATCCTAGGCTGTAGATCTGACATCAGAACCCTTGCTGTAACTTTCCCAGCACGAATATATTCATGGTTGTGCCCACAGACCTAGAATGCTACCCACCAAACTGGGCGTAGACGTCTGTCACAGCGTGGCTGAGTGCCAGGTCGATGAGGCCCCTGCCCAGGCAGAAGTGTGGGAAGACAATGAGCAACTCCCTCAGCATGGCACTGAACCTGAGCAGCGTCTGAGAAAGAGAAGCGAGGCCGTTAGGGGCGTGGGAGCGGAGGTCCCCTTGTGAGCAGGTAGGCTCTGATGACTTCACAGGGCAAGGCCAGGCGTTCTGGTCTTCTGGTGGGGCCCAGTGCAGATGTGTGGCCACACTCTGAGCTGTGAAGAACTAGTGAGAAAAGGAAAGGCTAGGGACACAGACTGCCCCCTCCCCAGGAAGCTGGAGTGCTGGAGTACAGTCATAGCATAATATAGCATAGCCATAGCCATAGCATAGCATAACATAGTCATAGCCATAGCAGAACATAGTCATAGCCATAGCATAGCATAGCCATAGCCATAGCCATAACCATAGCCATAGCCATAGCAGAGCATAGCATAACATAGTCATAGCCATAGCATAGCCATAGCCATAGCATAGCCATAGCCATAGCATAGCCATAGCCATAGCATAGCATAGCCATAGCATAGCATAGCCATAGTCATAGCCATAGCCATAGCCATAGCCATAGCCATAGCCATAGCAATAACCATAGCCATAGCCATAGCAGAGCATAGCCATAGCCATAGCAGAGCATAGCCATAGCATAGCATAGCCATAGTCATAGCCATAGCCATAGCCATAGCCATAGCCATAGCCATAGCCATAGCCATAGCCATAGCCATAACCATAGCCATAGCCATAGCAGAGCATAGCCATAGCCATAGCAGAGCATAGCCACAGCCATAGCATGGCATAGCAGGACTCAGAGATAGTCATCAAAAGTAAAGACAATCAGCCCTGTAGCCACCTACTCCCCTCTTTTTAAAGGCTTCTGTCTGGCATCTCCTTCTGGACAAAGAAGCAGAGGGTGTAGACAAGTCAAGTGGACCTAATATCTGATAAAGTAGAATTATTCAACACCAGGGTTTCCTAATCCTGTCCTTGGGTGCTAGTATGTTATCATTTATGTAAAAAAAAAGTTACAGAAAGAATACATGTTTGTTTGTATGTCTTCAGAAAACCTTAAAAACTGGAATAAGGTGGAGTCTCGAGGTGGGAATTGGGTGACCTGAAATGGGTAGGGAGCTTTTTCATTCTTTTTTTTTTTAAAGATTTATTTATTATTTTATGTATATGTGTACACTGTAGCTATCTTCAGATACTCCAGAAGAGGGCATCAGACCTCATTACAGATGGTTGTGAGCCACCATGTGGTTGCTGGGAATTGAACTCATGGCCTCTGGAAGAGCAATCAGTGCTCTTAACCACTGAGCCATCTCTCCAGCCCGAGCTTTTTCATTCTTACACCTTATTGTTTCTTTTATAGTTTTGAAGTCGTTTGAACAGAAGCTCCAGTGGCACAATCAATTAGTATGTGTTCCTTTTATGAAATCACCTGACTATGCCATTGTATATATGAGTGTGCACACACACATGCATATGAGTGTGTGTGCGTGCATACACATGCTTTCTACCTTTATTCTAAAAATTTAGAATCATGAGTGAATATATGTAGTTTAAAGAAGAGGCTTACAAAGCTATGGCACTCACGGCACATAAATCAAGACTCAAGAGTAGGGAGTAGGGGGTGGAGAGATGGCTCAGTGGTTAAGAGCACTGACTGCTTTTCCAGAGGTCCTGAGTTCAATTCCCAGCAACCATGTGGTGGCTCACAACTATCTGTGATGAGATCTGACACCCTCTTCTGGTGTGTCTAAAGAGATCTATATGGTAAATTAATTAATTAATTAATTAATTAATTAATTAATATTTTAAAAAAAGAGTAGGGAGTAGTGCCCAGTGAGGGTGGAGGAGACAGCCCTGCTCACCAGGGCATGTGTGTCTGCATACACAGTGTTCTCCATGGCTCTGGGGACTGCTGTATCAGCTTGAACATCCCACCAACAAAACCAAGAAGCCAAGAACGTTCTGCTCACCCGGTTATTCTCAAATAGTTCCAGGACAAATGTGATTGCGCTGCTGTTGATGCCGATGAACAGGTTAGCACAAGACAAAGCCACATAGGCTGTGCTGGGGACGTCAAACAGGAAGGACGCTGGATACATCATTGGGATGACTGCCCATCTATGAGAGATGACACAGCTCAGAGGGAGAGAGTTCCGGTTCCATCCCATCAGCCATACCTCCAAATATGAGAGGACATGTTTGGACTGGCCAGGGTCCCAGGAAAAGAGAGAAAATATTCCATTCTTTGGTCTCTGTGCTATATCTTCAAAACAAGTTGGTGGTACCTGCCCTAACCATACCATGAGTTTTATGAAGGGCGAATGGGGCAGGAAGAGCTTTGTGTGAACTTCATTGAGCTCTAAAGCCCAGAGGCTACCCACAGTAATGCTCTACTCTAGGTAAAACAGAACGGAAGGTCCCAAGCTCATCTTCATCGTTCATTTCATAGTTCACAGTTAAGCTGGCTTCGGAGTCCACTCTCAAGAGAGATAAGGGAGATCATCATTCTAGGACAGAGACCATTGCTTTGGTGACTCCCCTCTCTACATGACGAAGGGCTAGGCATCACTCCTTCCTTTTTTACAGGTGAGGAGTCTGCATTCTTTGCCACAGTTAAACCTATAGCAAGTGGTAGCCTGGGATACAAAGCTGCATGCTGTGCTCCATAAACTGATTGGGTTCAGTCTCTGTGTCATCTTCTGGCCTGACCTAGGGGCAGTGCTAAGGCTTGGAATCTTCCACTGCACACAGATAATTCTACACTGGGCAGCTTGCCGACAGAGGGAATAGAAATCAGAGCTGGGGAGGAAGTGGGGACTGAGTCCCAGACTTCGTTCAAAGCCACAGTTGGAAGTGAAGAATATTCAGACGAGGTGGCATTGATCTCTTCATCCCTAGTTGGACTAGGACTCAGACTTACATGGCTGAAGTCAGCCAGGCAGATTTCTGATTAGCTACCATAGAAGCTTCTTGGTCTGGAGGCTAAACCTGCATGTGCTACCACTACCAGACACCCCAATTTGCTGTCAGAAAATAATATCTCCTCCCCTGGCCCAGATGACTTACCCATACAGCATGAGCAGAGTGACAAGCGCAGGAAGGTTGTCTGTGGATGTGTAGGCTTTCTTTTGAAATCCAATGAAGATACCCACCACCAGTCCCGCACTCACAGCATAATTCATCTTGAAGAGAGGAGACAGTATGACTCTGAACCTCTGTGACCTGGGGACCAGGCTCCTCCAACTCTTATGGACGTGGATTGAGTCCATTTGTCTAAATAGATTTGGTCAACTGACACAGAGGTAAAGCATAGGTCAAGCTGTTCATAATTCTCCTGTGAGCTCTTTTCTACCCGTTTAAAGACCTCCAGTCTGTGTCCGCAGAAAGGATGTATATGAACGTCTCTCTGCTCTCTTACTTTCTTGGTCTCTCTTACTCCAATTGGTTATAAAGTCCTGATGGTTATTCTTTCTAAACATGTCTCCAGAATTTAGAAAAACTTAAAATATAGCTTTTTTTGTCTTTGAGAAGCTCACATGGATAGGGGTAACTCTTCTAAACAATGCAGTTCTGAAGACATTAGGTCAGGCTTGGAGAGCTGGGTGGCATGGTAAGATTAGGTCTCCACCAGGGTAAAAGCCTGGTAAGGGTAAGGAGGGCACTGCACAGAGGGTACCTGGAGTGAGTGCCAGAGCCCTGTTGAGACAGGGAAGCATAAGGAATAGCTTAGCAGCCTGTGACTCCACTTGGCTTGGGCTAAACACACAACCATTTCCAAATAATACTTGTTAGCAACTTAAGACTCTGGCTTCATCAGGTTGCATGCACATCTGTGGTAGGCAATGGAAATGTTACTGCTCTTAGCAACCCTTTGATGTGCCCTACTCGAATTCCAGTACTCCTGGAATACTGCCTTGGAATTACAGGTTATGGACCTATATTGAGCACCCTAGACTGGCTAGGGTACAGGGATAAAGCAAAAATGAATCCTCAAATGAACTTTCAGGGGAAATTCCCCATTCACCATCTTATGCCTATGTACAGCCGGACATGCATAGGATTAAAACCAGGAGGGGCATGCACATTAAGCGAAGATTGATACAATCCTAGTTGGTTACAACAGAAACTTCTATACTCCACCTGTTAGCAAACAAGCTCTTCCTCCTTTTGAACCCCAGGAAATAACTGGGGCCCTTGATGACCTCACTCATTTGGCCTGCTGCCAATCTTGACAGTGTATTTCTAATCTGTTCTATTGCATAGTTTAAATAAAGTTTCTTTGCTACTTTGTGGTCAATTCATCCTTAAGATTTGCTCATTTTTATCTTACATGCATGAGTGTTGTTGCCTGAATGCATGCCTTTGCACTCACTATGTGCATGCAGTTTGCTAACAAACATGAACAGGGCATCAGATCCTCTGGAAGTGGAGTTACAGATGGTTGTTAGCCACTGTGTGGGTACAGAGAACTGGGCCTAAAACCTCTGCAAGAGCAGCAAGCACTCTTATCCACGGAGCCCTCTCTCCATCCCCTGTGTAGGCTTCTATTTTGTTCTTAAGGGGCCAAGGACCCAAGAGCACCCATTTCAGACTCTGACCTATAACAGCACGGGGTGAAGAAGTGTCTGTATAGGAAGTTGGGCAGTATGGAACACTGCTGAAGCCGGAAAGAAAGAGGAGTATTCCTATGAAAGGGGACCAAGGCAGAGATGGAACCCTTACTACAAGTGTATATATCACTCAGTTGGGTAAATAATTGGGGGTGGCAAAGCCAGTTTCTTACTTGGAGAAGAGAATTGTGAGCATGAAAAGTCAGACAGCTAGCATGAACTCTTTGGCAGTAGACTTGAGTTAGAGGTGAGCATCGCGGTTAGTGACTAGAGAGAGAAGACTGGTGTAAAACTGCATGCAAATGTCTTCTCTGGTTCTATCGACTTAGAAGGCCTGTAATCAGTGCTATCTTGGTGGAAATGAACAAGGCTGGTGTCCAGACTTTAGTTTATGAAATCTACTTCCCACTCAAGTGAACCAGGGTCCCTTGGGAAAATGCCTGGCTCCAGGGGACGTGCAGTGTGAGCCTGGGGTCTCTTGCACAACCAGAGGCAGTGAGGTACTCCAGGAAAAGGGACACGAGTCAATAGGGCCTAAAGGGCCCTATTAAAGGAGTGCCGACTGGCCACACAGTTGAGAGTCTCTGTATTAAACTAAATAGTAGTCGTATCATATTAGAATCCACTAATTAACAAGAGCTATGATTGCATATATGAACAAAGGGTTTGCTAACAAATCAGTTAAGTGCACATCTTCAAAGTATCCCTTAAAGTTCTCATTAATAATAAAGCAGTAAAGATTAATTCTTGTGGTGGAGAAACTGGGCAAACACCTTTGTAAGTGGCAAAGTGAATGCCTTCAGAACTAGGACAAGTGGACATCAGATACAAACTGAGGGGTGCAAGAGAGCCCAGCTTCTGCACTGGACACTGCTGCCAAGGACCAAAGCCTCATGAGGAACCTCAGGTAACCCCAAGTTGGAGGACACCCTGTCAAATAACTGCCCTGTAATCTTCCAGTGGGTCAAGGTCATGTATGTCAAGGGGAGGAGCAGGAACTGCCTTGGGTTGAAGGAGACAAAGAGACAGCATGACCTGGTTCAAGGCGTTGGTATGGAGGCATGTTCTTGTTTGTAAAAGTACACACCAGAGGGGGGTGTGTCTATGTGTATGTGAAAGAGAGACAATGACGACACAGACAGACAGACACACATGCACATACAAAACACCTTTCAACCCTTTCCTCCTAGCTAGCAGCCGAGAGACTGCAGGATGCCTGGAATTGTGAAAAGTCAAGCAGCAGGCATTGGCAGCCTTCCTCAAAAGGTCTGGGAAGCAGAGAGTCCCGACTTGGGGGGACACAGTCAGGCTGGCCAAACATAAGGGCTCGCCCTCTATGGTGAGGTCGCCACAGCAGCTGCTTCCCCAGAGCAGCACCCATACACCTGAGATAATACTGAAGCTGGCTCCTTGACCAAGATCTCCAAAGGATGTCATAGACATGGTGTCAGGCCCAGCCACTTCAGCAGAGGCTCTAAGAATGTGTCTTCCAAGCCCTTAGAGGGGCTGAAAATCATGGAAAAGGACTGAGGACAAGGTGATACCTCAGGGATGGAGAGATCTGGACAGGACTGACAGCAGATGCCAAGAAGCATTAGAACAAAGAGTCAGTAAATTCCTTCTTAAAAAAGGAAAGAAGGGAGGAAGAAAGGAAAGAAGGAAGGAAGGAAGAGGGAAGGAAGATACTTTCAGCTAACTCATCAGGCTTCAAACTGTACTTGCCACATCTGTGGGATTACACCGTTTCAACAGATGACACATACAAGACAGGAATTTACAGGGACACAGGTGTGCTGAATGTAGTTCAACAATGACTCCCAGAGTGCAGTGTCTTCTCCTTGCCGCTGACTAATGAGTAATGAGTACCTTCACTCTAGACCACAGAGCTTGGCTGTTACAATGACCCTGTCACAGCCAGCTATAAATCTTGAGGGTGGCAGAAAGCCTGCCGATACTGTAGCCAACACCTTATGATCCTTGAAAAAATAGCCTGCTGACTACTCTGCCAGTGCCACTTCTACCCAAGATGTCCACCCGTTGCTTATAGCCATGCCTTCCTACAGGCTCCCAGATCTCTCTGTGTGTCCATAGATACATACATAGGCTAGTCCCAAGTGTAAGTTATATACCTCACTTTTAAAATGGTGAAAACAGGGCTGAAAAAATAGCTCAATAGTAGAGAGCACTTGCTGTTCTTGCAAAAGATCCATGTTGGATCCACAGTGCCTATATAGCAGTTAACGACTGACTGTAACTCCAGCTTCAGGGGATCTGATGCTCTCTTTTGGGCTTCAAGAATGCATCAGGCATGCATGTGGTACACGCATACACATAGGCAAACCCTCAAAGACCTAAACACACATAAAATAAAAATAAAATACATTTAAAAATAGTAAAATAGTCAACACTTTTAACAGTTAGCTTTTTAAGGTAGATGAGCCCAACTTCTTTCCCGTTCAAATCACAGTCCAGGGCTGGAGAGGTGGCTCAGTGGTTAAGAGCACTGACTGATCTTCCAGAGGTACTGAGTTCAAATCCCAGCAACCACATGGTGGCTCACAACCATCTGTAATGAGATCTGATGCCCTCTTCTTGCGTGTCTGAAGACATCTACAGTATACTTATATATAATAAATAAAATAAGTATTAAAAAAAATCACAGTCCAAAGAGAAGCTTATAGCTCTTGAGATCCCCATGCACCAGGGGGTGTCCTTTCATGCAGGCAGAAGAAAAGAGAAGCAATCCAGCTGCTAGTAAAGTTTTCCAGTTTTGAATTTTTAAGTGATGGCTACCTAGTAAGGTAAGTGAGGTCAAAGGAATCATGCCATCAAGGGCCTTTAGAGTCAACATCATTAGCAAAACCCACAGGGAGAGGACCACTGGTGCTGGTCTCCATGAGCCAATGTGTAGTTTTTGTAATGTTGAGATAAAACCAAGATTCCTGATAAGGTAACACACGCCTTTCACCCCAGAACTTGAGTGGCAGAGGCAGGTGGATCTCTGTGACTTTGCAACCTGGTCTACATATTGAGTTCCAAGCTAGCTAGGGTTGCAGAAGTGAGATCCTTGTTTCAAAATTAGACAAAACAAAAAGACTCAAAGATCTTGTTATTCAGGACAACAAGAAAAGATGGATTGGTGTCACAATGATAACTACACTCTTAACAGTTCCGTTTGATCCTGCAGTCTGTAATAACGCATACAGCATTTTAATCTCTCTCTGGCCCCACCAAACTTGATTGTTGCCTGCTCTTGATCTGATTATTTCCTTTTCTTAATTTTCCCTAACACGGTAGCTGATGTGATAACAGTGAAGATGTGGTCACTTAAAACAATTGTTGGGCTAGAGAGATGGCTCAGCAGTTGAGAACACTGACTGCTCTTCCAGAGGTCCTGAGTTCAAATCTCAGCAACCACATGGTGGCTCACACCAATCTATAATGAGATCCGATGCCCTCTTCTGGTATGTCTAAGTCAGCTACAGTGTTCTCTTATACATAAAATAAAAAAATATA
The DNA here is from genome assembly GCF_021556685.1 of Rattus norvegicus. Lineage (NCBI taxonomy): Eukaryota > Metazoa > Chordata > Mammalia > Rodentia > Muridae > Rattus > Rattus norvegicus. Next base: position 212,469,675 of record NC_141535.1, on the reverse strand, counting down.
AAAAAAAAACCCAATTAAAAAAAAACCCAATTGTTGTGTGAATATATGTGCATGTTATGGATGGATGGTGTACTGGCTAGTTTTGTGTGTCAACTTGACACAAGCTGAAGTTATCACAGAGAAAGGAGCCTCCCTTGAGGATATGCCTCCATGAGATCCAGCTGTAAGACATTTTCTCAACCAGTGATCTAGGTGGGAGGAACCAGCCCATTGTGGGTGGTGCTGTCCCTGGGCTGGTGGTCCTGGGTTCTATAAGAGAGCAAGCTGAGCAAGCCAGGGGACAAGCCAGTGAGTAACATCCCTCCATGGCCTCTGCATCAGCTCCTGCTTCCTGCCCTGTGTGAGTTCCAGTCCTGACTTCCTTTGGTGATGAACAGCAATGTGGAAGTGTAAGCTGAATAAACCCTTTCCTCCCAACTTGTTTCTTGGTCATGATGTTTGTGCAGGAATAGAAACCCTGACTAAGACAGATGGCTAACACACACCACAAACACATAAGTGTGCAGAGGCACGGAACACTTTTTTGGAGCACTTCTCTGCCTTTACACAGGTTCCATGGATTGAACTCAGGTCATAAGGTTTGCGTTGCAAAGCACCTTTACCTGCTGAGCCATTTCACCCCAGAAAGACTATGCCATTTTATTACTGTAACTGAAAAGCCTGGTTACTCTGAAGAAGTAAAATAAGGTTTCTGAGTAGTGTTCCCAGATTCAGCAAATTAAAATATGGAATAGCCAATTAAATTTGAATTTCTGATAAACAACCAGTACCTTTTAGTGTAGATATGCTACCATATCTATACGAATCAATTACTAATGTAATTGTTGAAGTGGGGGTATACTCAATATTTACACAATGAGTTGCTCATTGTTTATCCTGAGATTCAGAGCTGGTGGTTAGCCTATATTTACCTGGTGACCCTATCACAAGGGAGTCCTTGTGATACCTTCCCTTTTGGGGTGGGGGTAGAGGTTGAGACAGGACCTAGGAAGGGAATGTTGGATATTCAGTATTACCTGCTCAGACCCATGCTACTGGCAGGAAGATCTGTTCAGTGGCTATTACTGTGTTCAGTGGTCTTCTCAAGGGTTGGTTCCCAGTTGACTTTTTACATTTTTTTCTTTTTTCTTTTTTCCGGAGCTGGGGACTGAACCCAGGGCCTTGTGCTTGCTAGGCAAGTGTTCTACCACTGAGCTAAATCCCCAACCCTCCCAGTTGGCTTTTTAAGATGTCAAGAGATAGCAGCCACAAGACCATTGCCCCAGCAGCCCAGGCAACGCGAAATCCCTCCCTGCTCAGTCCTGCTCTGGGCCTTTGGAAATTAGGGAAGGCCTGGCACTCACAATGTCCCAGAGGAAGTTGGTCATCCAGTAGGTGGTGGGGCTCACACCACTGATAAACTGCAAATGTTTGGCTTTCGTCACTCTCTCCTGGATCAGGTAGAGGACAAAGCTGGCTGGAATGAAGGACATGGCGAAAATCACACATATGGCAACCACGGCATCGATGGAAGTAGTCAGCCTGCAGCAGGACCAGAGATAGGGAGGGTCAGAAACTCAGAGAAGGTTTGCATCAGGCTCTGGTAGTACTTATCCAACACCGCACTGTGTCCTTAAACCGGTGTCCCTAGCTTGAAGCTTATCATCCCCCAGAACCGCCTTAGTCAAGGTTAAGTTCATAGTTTTGTGGGTTGCTTTTTGGATTCATGAGTATATTCTAGATAATCTTTCTTTTCATTACATTTCTACTTATATATTGTGGGAGACATAAATGAACATCTGTGGCAATTCTGAGTTCTTCTTAGCTCTGTGTTTTTCTACAGACTCTCGAGTTTCCTGCAGGCACAGACAGGCTTATGTTTTATGAAATCACATGTCCAGGGGAACGATCACATGAATCTCAAGGGATGTGAGGCTAGTTATATAAGACTGGTCTCTGGAACCATACAGAAGGCTTGGGAGTAGGTAGACACTAAATCCTGCCTGAACCCCAGGAGGTTCCGACAGCTTCCCAGAAGTTTGTCCTTTCAAAATGCTTCTTCTAGGGCCTCCTCCTTATGCCTCAAATAGAGTAAATGGTTTAACACAGCCAAGATCAACATTCTCCCTGCCTGAAGCTGAGACATACACGCTCAATCTTAAGGAAAGCAAAGACCCCCCAAGTATGGCTATCTGAGGGAAATTACTAGAATCTAGAACTATACCAGGGTCATAAAGGAGCCTCATTGAACCCTTCAGGTCCTGGCATGTTCTTTGTGTGCTGGGAGGGAGGCTCCCAGTGTAATTCAGAAGGAACTTGTTATCAAAGGTTCAAAATGAAGGGCCATAAAGTGTAAGTTTACTTTCCAAATAAATGGAGAGGGGAAAGAACAGCCAAGCAATTTGGTACAGGAAGCATTTGAAACCGGTACATTCATACGAACCCAGTTAAACATTACCACCCAGCTCTGCACCTCACAGCGCTGAGGAGACAAAGAAAACCGCCCTTTGGTTTCCAGAGAGAGAGAAGTCGGGAAAGATGCTGAGAGCGGCTCACACTGTGATCTCTGAGAGCTGCTCCTTGGTCAGGTTCAGAGGCTGGCTGATAACGGTGATTCCATATTCTTCCGGGTCCCTGTCCTTGGGCAGGCTGGCCCGCAAGATGGCGTTGTGAGCCACGTTCAGGAAACTGACCAGGGCATGCCAGCCCTTGTTGTTAAACCACACCTGGCGGGCAGAGACAGGTTGATTGGATGGATGCAGGCATCTGAAAGGGCCACCAACAGGCTGTTTAAAGGGAATGTTACCAGCGGCAAAATGAACTCGCATGAGGGGGAGGAAGGACCTGGCAAGCAAGCATTCTGCCCTTCAGCAGGGCATGGAATTTAACTACACAGGATGCAAAACAGTCAAATAATGAGCTCATGGGAATTTTTAGCTTCAGGTCAGGTACCTTAATGTTGTCTTTGGTTTCGAGGTGTTTGAGGAAATCTAACATCTCTCTGGAAGACTCTCTGGTGACAGGACCCTTGAACAATGCAACAAACAAGAAATGGTTTGGGTCTTTTTTCCTCCTTCCCTTCTTCTGTAGTATTTAAGATAATTTCCACCTCTTACCATTTAAACAAGTCAAAAATTCATCCCAAAAGTCTTTACATACCCCGCTCACATTCATCATCTGGCCCAGGTCACTTAAGAAGCCCACAAGTGCTTCCCCGCTGATGGGGATGTCAGGGAGCTTCCCTCCAATGGAAATTCCTCCATACCTACAAGGCAGTGAGAGAGCCAGCTGTCAACATTGTCAACGCTGCAAACGCCATGGTGCTCATGCCCAGTAAGCATCATCTCAGCTTCCATAGGGGATGTGGATGTGGGGATTGCCTGGTTATCAAACAACATTGTCCCACTCTATTCTCCCAATAGTTCTCCAGGGCTGCAGTAAACCTGGGTGTGCATGCATCTGTTGCTAACATATGTTCCTTTGGAAATATGTCAGGAGTGGTATAGGTTGAACCTGGTTCTACTCTTTGTCTTTGGAGGAATCTCTGTACTGATTTCCACAGTGGCTGGATGTACATCCCCACAGATGTATAAGGGTTCCTCTTCCCTCTATATCCTCAACAGCGTTAGTAGTCATCTGTCTTCTTCATGGTAGCCTCCGACGGGGGAGAGATGGGACTTCTGGGAGCTAAGGATGTTGCCCATCTTTCATGCATTTATTAAGCCACTTGTATTTCTCTTAAGAAGGGTCTGTTCATTTTATTTATTCATTTATTAGTTTATTTGTTCTCTTGCTATTTAATTTAATGGGTTCTTTATATATTATGGGTATTAGTCCCTTGTTGAATGAATCACTGGTAAAGATTTTCTTCCATGCTGGAAAGGGTATATCTTCCCTGTGGTAGCCATTTTCTTTGTTGCAGAGAAACCTTCTTTCTTGAGGTGCGAGAACCTCTTTGCCTGTGCTTATATTTCAAAGTACTTTCCGTTTAGTAGTTGTAAAGTTTCAGGACTTACCTTAAGACATATTTCTACACGTGCTAACTATTCTTTAACATGAATTAAGTTACCATTTTGAATTAAATTTTGTACAGAGTGAGAAAGGAGGATCTGGTTTCAGCTGTCTGCCTGGAGATAACTAGGTCTCCCAGCACCATCTATTAAAGAGGGAATCTTTTTTCCAGTATACTTGTAGGCACCATTGTCAAGAACCAAGTCGCTGTAACTGTGTGGGTTTATTGGTAAGTCCTCTATTTCACCCCAGTTGGTCAACGTGGTTTTTTTTTTTTTTAATTTCTTTTATTTGGGGGATTATAGTATAATGACACAATTTCCTTCTTCCATTTCCTCTCTCCAAAAACCTCCCATAAGCCCCTCCTCACTCTCGAAGCCATGGCCTCTTTTCTACTAATCATTACGTGTACAAGTATACATGCATATACACACACCTGAGCCAGCATGCCATGCTCTGAAGTCTGAAGCCAGGTATGTGCTATCATCAGCGTTGCCCATTTTGTACATGGTTGTTCTAGCTACTCGGCATCATTTTGTGAGTCTATGTGTGTCTTGGGTCGTTTCTCTATTTCTTTATGTGGAGGTCAGGAGACAACTGGCAAGAGTCAGTTCCCTGTTTTATAATCTGGATCCAGGGGGTTGAACTTGGGTCATCAGGCTTAGTATCAAGGGCCTTAACCTTCTGAGCCATCACACCAGCGTTTTCCAATTCTTGTGAAGAAGGTCATCTTTGGCACGCTGCTGGAGACTATCGGCGTTGAGGCCCGCCCACTAACACTGCTCTAACCATTTTGTTCCATGCCTGCCAGCTATCGCCAATCAGTGCTGTAATCTGCCTGCCGGTCACTGGCACAGAAAAATAACTGGACTCCAAGCAGGGTCATGCTGACCACATTCTCTGCTATATTCTATACATTATAAGGTTTGCTAATCTTAAAAACCTCACCAGCGGGCTGGAGAGATGGCTCAGTGGTTAAGAGCACTGACTGCTCTTCCAGAGGTCCTGAGTTCAAATCCCAGCAACCACATGGTGGCTGACAGCCATCTGTAATGGGGTCCGATGCCCTCTTCTGGTGTGTCTGAAGATAGCTACAGTGTTCTCATATACAAAATAAATAAATAAATTAAAAAACAAAAAACAAAAAAAAAACCTCACCAGCTGCAGCCTGCACTCAGGACCAAGCAAGATAGGGGTCAGCTCGAACTGTTACCTCTAAATTACTAAGGAAATGTGAAAAAAAAAAGGACCAACCAGCCTACAGCCTCTCTGTATCTGCATATGAGCTCACTGTGGTTTCTGCAGTTTTAGCCTTTGTAAATTGGTCCTGAGAAATGTCCAGCAGGCAGCTTTCAGCTCTCCAGCCTGAACCGTTCCCCTGGTCCATCAGTCTTTGGGTTCAATAAACCATCCCTGCCTGATGGAAACTAGTGTTCCTACAGTTTGTGGGGCAACTCCTGAAGCCCCAAAAATCAGGATGTCGATGGGGGTCATTGGCATGTTGATGGAGATTGTGTTGAATCTGTAAATTGCTTTAAGTAATAGCAGCATTTTTATTGATATCCGTTCTGTTGACCCAAATTCACATTTTGAGACTGTCTTGCTATTTTACTCAAGTTAGCCTTGTACTGTGTACTCAAGCAACTCTCTTGTCTTGGCTTCCCAGTTACTGGAACTAGAAATAAAGGCCACTGTATCCAGATTTAAGCTGGTGTTCATTTGTTTTATTTTGTTTTTTGTTTTTTTTTTTTTTTGAGACAAGGTTTCTTTGTGTAGCAGCCCTGGCTGTCCTGGAACTCACTCCATAGACCAGGCTGGCCTCAAACTCACAGAGATCTACCTGCCTCTGCCTCCTGAGTGCTGGGATTAAAGGTGCATGCCATGACCACCCAGCTTAAACTGGTTTTTAATTATTTCCCACTTCTACGCCAAGATGGTGTCTGGACCTTTATCTTGTCATAACTCCGTCTTCTTCATACTTTCCCTTAAAGTCATGTCTTATCTGTGTCAAACTACATGTGTCAGGCCATCTCCAAGTCTCTTTGCTGTGGCAGCCTGTTGGCTTTTCTTAAGGTACTCTTCCCTTTTATAAACATCTAGCTAATTCCTGCTCGTTTTCACTGGGTTAGCCCTTTTTGATGTCTTCCTTGTCTTTATTGTGGGCCTGACATACAATCTCTCTTTAGTGTCTCCTCTGCCCTTTGCAGACACTTCTGGCACCATACAACACCACCATTCTGTTCTCTCTGTCTCCCTTAGTCCCATACCTGGTTTAGACAGCCCAACTCTCTTCTGCCTCAACTTTTGTCTTTCTCTCTCTCTCTCTCTCTCTCTCTCTCTCTCTCTCTCTCTCTCTCTCTCTCTCTCTTTCTTGAGGGGGCATTGGGGCAGGGTTTCTCTATGTAGCTCTGGCTCCTGAAACTCACTCTGTAAAGCAGGCTGGTCTTGAACTCACAGAAATCTGCCTGCCTCTGTCTCCCAGGTGCTGGGACTAAAGGTATGTGCCACCACCACCTGTGAACTCTTGTCTTTCTTAACTTGGGTCTCCCATCTTTGTGGCTATCTTCCTATGGCTGTCAGAAAGATGAAAACATCAGTCTGAATTTATTTGTTTGTTTGTTTTGTTAATGATTGGCCTATAACTCTCTGATGCAGGAGGAAACCAAGTTCTTCAACAGACAAAATTAAGTCCCACACACTCGAAGTCCCACACTAACACCAAGTCCCACCCACTAGTAACTAAGCCCCGCCCACTCTAAGTCCCAAGTGACTGATAAAGCAAGACACAAGTTATAATTTCTCAGGGTCTTGAACTGTTCTTTTGTCTCCACTTTCTGATTTGTTATCTCTCAATTTTCAGTTCCCTGTAGGGGACATTTCTGAAAACAGGATTTTACTTTTGTGGTCTTGATGCTATCCAGACAAAACAGACAGTACTAGCCTTGCACTGTCCTCATTTCTTGAGTTCTGTGAGGAACTCCACTGGCACTTTAATGAGTCACACTGACTCTCTGGATTGCTTTGCAAAAGCAGAAACCAGATGCAGAAGGCCTCCTTCTAGAGGCCAGCTCTTGAGAAAGGCTAGGAGATAGCTCATTTCTGGAGCACATCTGGAAGATTCTCTGAACCTCTGAAATCACTCATGCCTCCAGAATGCATGAAGAACAGGGTACATTCTAGAGCTGGGTCAGATCCTTTAAAATTTAATTTCTCATAAAAAATTAAGGTGTTTTGTTTTGGCCAGGCATGGTGGTGCATGATTTTAATCCCAGCACTTGAGAGGCAGAGACAGGTGGATCTCTGTGAGTTCAAGGCCAGCTTGATCTATATGGTGAGTTTCAGGACTGTAAGTTTTTGGTGTCTGTCTCTTTTTTTTCTTTTTTCTTTTTTCTTTTTTTTTCCGGAGCTGGGGTGCGCTGCTAGGCAAGCGCTCTACCGCTGAGCTAAATCCCCAAACCCGGCAGGGCCTCTCATAACACAGCGTTTTGAAATCCTTTCAGGTCGGCACTGTAAAACTGACTCTGAGGAAAGAGTGCCACCTACTGAACTGAGCTCCCCAGGTCCCCCTAAATGGCTGATCTGTCAGCCTTAGTCAGCGCTGCCCTGACATGTTTAACTCTAAAAAAACAATGAGATTGCTGCATAGTTCGTAAAACCATATTATCCCAACACCCCCACCCCCAGCATCAACTGATTTAATGATCTTGCAGTCACATCTAGAAATTAACTATTTCAACATCCCCAAATAGTTTCTTACCTCTGTTCATTGACCCAGAATTTGCTCTTTAAGCTGAAAGTCAAAATAAAATCATGTAAGAACTACCGTGAGAATAGCATTAGCATTATACTTTCGCTCTAGTCATCGGGGTACCTCAGTCCTCAGAATGTTCCCACATTTCCTGATATCTAAGCAAAGTGGTGTGGGAGCTGGCGTGCCCGAAGCCCCAGGCGAACCCCTCACAGACAGAGGATGGTTATGCTCCAACCCTGGCTCTCCCAGTTGCCTTTTGCATACTGAACTCTCTGACTAGTCCTTTAGTCAGGCCTCGTGCTGGACCAGTGAACCCAGTCTGGACCTAGAAAACATGGCCAACTACCATGCCACTGTGGAGTAAAGCCTGAAGCCCTTCCTCCTTTAGAGTGTACAGAAATTCTAATAGTCATTGGCATCCCAGGGAGGAGTTCTAACTTAACTCCTTTGCATTCAGTCAAGACCCTGACTTTTGGACATTTGGAGGTAAGATAATGGGATAAGAAAATCTAGTCGCTGGAGTCTGAGCTGGCCCTGGACTGCCACCGTCCAGCCATCACTGAGTAAAACATCAGAATTTCCATAATGCGAGTTTGCTACGGAACCAGGCTTGGAGTGGCTGCTGTTTATTGAGTTCATGGATAAACTCGCCCTCCGCTTTGGTTTTTGGGTGCTCTTTTCTGCTGCTCAATTCTGGCTGGGCCCCGCCCTCCTGGCAGCTGCTTGTACCGTCTGCTATGCTCTCCAGCCCTTTAGATCTATCTGTCACCTATGCAGAAGGAGAAGTATGGATGGCACCTGTAAGTACTCTTGCTGTTAGACAGTATGCTTCATTTGAGAACCATAGACCATGTGGAGACTAGACCATGCTTCCTTAAGGACCTCTCTGGCGGGAGGCTTTTGTTAACTGGCCTGTTGTGACAGGGACTGCTGATGGCCTTCCAGCCTGGGCTGGGCTTGATAAGAGCAGCTGCAGAGCTGAGAGTTCTAGATAACAAAGTGCCTGTGGATGTGTTCAAGGGTGGCGGTGACAGGCAATAATGAGGGTGACAACCGCTGTCCCCAGCTAGTGCCTGACCTGGCAGGGGCCCAGACACGGTTCCTTGTCTTTCCCTTGGTCTCTCTTTCTTTCTTCCTCCACTTTTCTTAAAGACTTTCTTTTTTTAATGTGCATTGGTGCTTCACCTGCTTGTATGTCTGTGTGTGGGGGGAGGGGTGGGCAGATCTTCTGGAACTGGAATTACAAACAGTTGTGAGTCACCACGTAGTTGCTGGGAATTGAACCCTGGTCCTCTGGAAGAGCAGCCACTGCCCTTAATGCTGAGCCATCTCTCCAGCCCTCTTCCTCCACGTTTACTCCTCAACTTCCCTCCTCCTCTCCTCACCCCCTACAAACTTTATCTTTCTTAACTCCATAAGATATAAGATTTCCTTATTGAACACATTTGTGTGTGTGTGTGTGTGTGTGTGTGTGTGTGTGTGTGTGTGTGTGTGTGTATGACACCTGCAACAGTGCCTGGGATAAACTTTGGCTACTTATCTTATCTTAAACAGAGAAAGAAATGAAACAATTAGCCTTGAGTTGCCCCTTGTGGGTACACACCTCAGTTATTTCTTCTGCTGTGAGACCATCACACTCAACTGCCACCCTCAAGTCAACAGTAGGAAACTGACTCTGGCATGGTTGATGTTGTCTTGGCAGCCAAGATTACAGGTGTGACTGGGTCACCTACCTGCTTCGTATGAGAGCAGGATACGTTTTTACCAAGTAGTCAGAGATGTTCCTGTTCGTGAGGTCTTGTAGGACTTCTGTGCTGCGCTGTATCCTCTGGGGCAAAGAGACAGGGTCAAGATCTGGGGATTGAGACCTTAGAGTTTGTGAAACTGCTGTTCTCCAAAAAGTATTATGGACTCAGATGTGAGAAACACTAACAGCAGCTCTGAGAGGTTTCCAGCTCCTGCATCAGTGACGTGGGGGTCACCGTTGATCCCCACCCCCTTCTCTCAATCCATCCATTGCCAGAGAACTTAAATGCAAAATCCCCAACACCTTTGTCTCTTCCATTCCAATCCTGTTACCCCAATCTCAGCCACCACCTAGATCTTGCCTTGACCTTTCCAGAACCTTCCATACTGCTTCCAAAGACTCCACCCTGGAACTTCCACATTATGCTCTGCCCCCACTCTCAGACTGAGTTGTAAAGATAAAAACATACGTCATCTAGTGCACCTGCCCAGCACTCATTGCTCGTGAAACATCTCTTTGCCTGAATCAATTCACTTCCCTGACACTGTCCCAGGTATGAAGTCATCTCTGTGAAGGCGGAGGCCTCCTCTCACTTGTCAGCTTTCACACCCCAATACCCAGCGTGCAGATATCAAATACTATATCTACAATGCAAATGGAATTATTTGAATAACACTTTATATTTTACAACTCGCTTCCAAAATCTAGGAGTGGAAGGTAATCAAGAGATTCGAGGAAAATTCAAAAGATTTTGGCCACCAGGTGGCAATGTCACACAGTGTTGAGTTGGGTTAGTTGATGGCTTAGGTCACTCCAGGACCTTGGGCAAAAGCATCCATTCTGTCTAGATTACCTAACAGAAGTGGCTGACAGGTTCCTAGGTGATGTTAAACCACCATCCAAACGAAGTTATTTTTCTTGTTTCCTAGAGCACTCCCCTTCCCCTGGTGATACCTCACATTCTTCATGGTACTTCTCCTCAGCTAGGTCAAGTAGCAGCCCCCGAATGGCTTCAGTGTGCCAGGGACTTCAGTAGATGATCTGATGTGTGATCCCACCCTTGTTGCTTTTACAAAGGAGAAAGAGAGGCTATGAAAAGTGGGCCAACCTGTGTGTGGCTGGGCTAAGATCAGGTCCTGCATCTGTCTGTATAGCCGTCTATTACCTGTTCCTCAAATTGACCGCAGTACCTAACCAAGCAACCATGGTAGCCGGCTGCAACAACTGCAGATGCCTAAGAGCGTTCGTGAGGAACTGTTTTCTGAGACATCTGTCCAGCACAACATTCCTGCTTTATCTCTGTGTAGAGTAGAAGTCAGGGGTGGGGCACATCCATATCAAGCCCCTGCTGAAGGAATGTCGGAGCAGGAAGGGACGTTCCAGAGAGTGACATCTGCAGCCCCGACCCTTTCTATCTGCTGTGCTTTCCTTCTGCTCTTCTTCCTGGCTAAACGGGCAGGTGCTAAATGAGGGTGAGTGGATGTGAGCACATGTATATCTATGTGTACATATGTGCATATGCATGTGCATGTACTTCTGTGTACAGGAGCGAGGGTTTATAGAGAGATGTGACATTCAGTTTTGCTCAGGAGACGTGACCGCTAATGAAGAAGGAGGGGAGGGGTGAAGTACACCTGCAGACTTGCTCTGTCTCTTCTAGGCCTTCGAGCATCTCCCTAAGGACCATGGGGCCAGTGGTGCTCTGGAGGTAAGTTTCTAAGTGAGACAGGCAGCTGTGAGGCTAGCATTTATTTAGGAAGTGAATTCCTGTATATCTGGTCTGATGTTTTCTTTTCCCTGCCCAGATTTAGGGAGTCAGGGACACCTGCAATGTGGCAATGTAGTGGCAATGTAGATGTCACCCAAAGGGACAATCTAGTGCCCGAGCATTATAAAGAACAAGACTGACACAGGACCCCTTACGAGCCAGCTGTGATATGTGCTACGGTAAATTTAGTTGTCTCGTTATGTCTTCTTCCTGTGACTGTTGTGGCTTCCCCCATAGGCACAGAATTAAGGTGGTAGCCCCCAGTCTCTGTTGATGCTGGGCACTGTCCATGACAGCTAAGTGGAAGGGCTATGCAGTCGCTTCTGGAAGTCTTCCTTGCACACACTTAAACCACCTGCTGTGTCTTTTTCTTCATCCTGTCTACTCTACTGCCTAACAAGATCATTCCCAACACTCTGCCTGAAGAGCTGGAGGCCTGTGGGCTCAGAGGGACAACAGAAAAGAATTTCCTAGCCACCCACGTTAACTTTTACACGGGCAACCTGTATCCTGTTTTAGCCACAGTTAGGTTAGGGTTGCCATTGCTTGAGCTGCCTCTAGCCCTAATTTAATTCATTACTCACACTATTTCTTTAAGTCCTTATGATAATGCTACCAATTGAGTTGCTCTTCTCAACACCAGGAGAGAAAATGAAGAAGGCTCGGAGGCTAAGAAACAGACCATGCCTTCCTAACCCTCATGCCTGATCCCTTCTCCTATAACACTCGGACTCTTTGGGAATCATCCACTCATAGATAATGAGAGAAACCATCCAAGGCAGGCTCTGTACCAGGAAATTCACCAGAGAGGTTGTTACCAATTGGAGAAAAAGCAAGGCTCTCCTGCCCTTGAAGGCACCCTCTAAAACCTCCATGGGGATTTGTCTACAGAAATCACTGCTCAGAGTACAATCAATGCCACTCTTGCAAGAAGATAAGCTGCTGGCTGTGTGCGTTCATGTGTGTGACATACACAGTCCATAGGCACATAGCTTATTTCCCACCCTTCCTGCCCCCCTCCCCCTCACACCTCCCCTCACCTCTTCGGAGAGCACAACTCCTTGGCCACTCCAGCCAGGCCAGAGCCCTGCAGATCTCCACAGATAGCATCTGGCACACAGACTGACACACCTGCTTCCCTTTTGGTGATGAATATCAAACCTCAGGGCCTAATCGTGTTAGACAGTCCACCACCAGGCTCCCCCAAATAAGCTTAATGAAAGCTTCTGATCAATACGTAACTATTTCTCCCCACCCCCCAAGCCAAGAGTCAGTAGGCCAAGTCGCTTTCACCTTGGTCTCATCAATTGGCAGATGTAAACATTTTAAACACTTGATATACATCATATTAACTCAAAATGGAGAAATATTTAAATCTAAATGATCAACCGTGGGAAATAATTCGAAATCAGTGGAAGCACAGGGACAGTATGCAGTTAAAACGGTGCAGGCACCTGTGGGGGTGGGAGCCCCCCAGCACCCTCGGGGCATTCGGGGAGCATGATGAGCTTCTCTCTGGTGCTGCACTTGCAGGCGGGCGAAGGGTGGGCTGCTGTCCATTTCTGCTTCTGGAACAGGTGGGTGATGTTTGGGGACACGGAAGGCGTCTTCCAGGAGGTTGCGTTGCCGCAGGGGTACTCCCTCATGGAAAATGAGAAAACATCTCATAACCAATGCCACCGCTTCATCCCTCCTCCCCACAGGGGAAAAAGGAACAGTTGACGACTACCTCTTTCTCTGCCTTTCTCTTCCTTCTGTCAGGAATTTCCCCACTAGGGATTAGAGTCAGCTTAAGGACAATCTGAACTGGGGTCACTCTGACAGAGCATGGACAAGGACTAACTTGTGGACCTTTTCTTTTTCCTAACTAGTAGCTCTTGCTATTGAGAGACTAAAAATAACAGGAGACTCGGAAATGTGTCCATTCTGTTCTTTAGCAACAGCGCTGGGAAGACTGGATGAGAGAAGGCGCCACAATATGCCGAGCTCTGGATCCTGTGGGTTTCGACTACCTTCCACAACTCTCTTCTCCAGTTACAGCAATGGCTGAGAGCCGCCCCAGAAGTAATTCCTGCTGTTCATGGTCCAATCATATAATATCATACCCTCCATTTTCTTCCATCCACGGTTAGAGTTTTTTTCCAAATGAGTGGGGGCAAATAATGTCAAACACTAGAACACTTCTACCTTAAGACACAAAGCTGTCAAGGATGTAGGCTTCCTAGCATGAGACACATGGACATGACCCATATGCCAGAGGGTAGGATTGAGGGGTCTTTCCCAACACTCCCTGCCTGGCTTTGGGGTCTCTCAGGGGAGCTGTTGGTGTTGGCTCGGGACTTACGGAAGCCACTCTTCCTTTAGACAACGGTTGCCAAAACCTGGCCTGTTCAAAAGGACATCTGCCAGTACTTCAAGGTGTTCATTGTTGGGTTCATCCATGCTAGAGAGAGAGAGAGAGAGCGGCTCACCTGCTAGTCAGACTGGAATAGGCTGGACAAGTACACTAACACGTAAACATTTACTGAATGTGTATTTGATGCCGGGCATGCTGGCAAGGCACTGAATCCTGACTTAGAAAGGTTGTGGATCTCCTGGAAGTGGGGTATCCTACCACACACACCTAGAAGTCAGACGGCAGATCATCTATTCCTCACAAAAATGGAGCTTCAACCCCCTTTCCTGGGCTTCATATCTCTTTTCCTTACCTGCTTTCCTTCCACTGTGTACCACACTGTCTTCCACTGGGTACCACACTGCTAAGCAGTGGCTTCCAAATTTAGCTTCTCTTTTAAGTACACCACCAAGACTCTTTCTGCCTTGGAGAAGATTCCAGGGAAGTAGGGAGGTCAGGACCCTTCTAGCAGGTATACAGTCCAGGAATATCACATGTCTGGGGACAATGGTGATTCCTGGGATGAACCACGCACCTGAAGAAGGTAAATTGATGCCCATACATCCAGGGGTGAAGGGTCAAAGCTGGGAATTCACCAAACGGAGGCACGATGATGGAAAGCATCAGAGCCAAGAACACAAAAGTGGCAGGGAGAACAATCTGTAGGAGGGTAGCCATGGCGTCACAGGCTGAAGTACAAGAGATGATACACACATGCAGGAAGGCATCCAGTGCACAACATGCACACGTACCCGTGCACACATGCAGCACAAACATTCTTTTAAGCATTTATCCTCCACCTCATATTCGTTTGCTGGTAGTAAAGAAGAGACTTCTGGGGGATTATCACAGGCAAATGTAAGACATAATACATGTAGAAGGAGAAATAATATTCCTTCCAGCACTCACAGAAGACTCTGAATATATGCCATGCTCAGCCAGCGCCTAAAGGGAAGTTTAAAGAATGATTCACATTACCTGCCTCTCTCCGACCCAAAGTTCTTTGAGTAAAAACCATAGAGGGAGGACTAGACACATAGCTGAGCTAGTGTTTGCTCAGCATGCACGAAGTCCTGAATTCAGTCTATAGCATTGCACAAAACTGAGCTTAATGGCACATGCCTTTAATCCCAACACTCAGGAGGTAGAGGCAGAGGGATCAGAAGTTCTTAGCTAGATAACAAGTTTGAGGTCAGCCTGGGGTACATGAGACCCTGTTTTAAAAGAGGACAATGGCCTTGATCTTTATGTCATAAGAAAAATGAATGAGGGGGCTGGAGAGATGGCTCAGTGGTTAAGAGCATTGACTGCTCTTCCAAAGGTCCTAAGTTCAATTCCCAGCAACCATCTACAGTGTTATCTGATGCCTTCTTCTGGTGTGTCTGAAGAGAGCTACAGTGTACTCATTTACATAAAATAAATAAATCTTTAATAAAAAATGAATGAAACATATAACTTTACCTTTCATGATGAATAGAAACAATATTGAAAAATGCGATACCATCCTATATTTGACTCTAAGTGAGGCCCAATCCTTACAGAGAAGATTTGCAAATCCCAGAATCGAAACAGAGGTTTGGCAAGGAAAAAGTATAGCTGATAGAAAGTCAGGAAAGTACACTGGGAAGTGTCTGACCTCCCCACCACCCACCCCACGAATATGCCTGAGGAGATGGAAAGGCAGGATCAGTACCATAGACACCCCCGCCCACCCACCCACACCCTGGGGGAGAAATGAGTGGAGTCCAAGTCGGTCACAGTAGAGTACCTGAGCCACAAAATCCTTGCGGCTGCGGACAGCATGATGGAATCGCTTGACCAGCAGTGCCTGCACATGCTGAAGGATCAGCCGAGCACCTGTGTTGAATGGGATACCGGGGTCCTCTGGCTCTGGGGAAGGCTGGCCCTTGGGAGGATCCACTTGTCCTGGGGAACAGGTATGTGAGGCCTGGGCATGCTGCCTGTGCTTCTCGACGGGAGCCGAACAAGGATGCCGAAGACCAGTATGCTCTCTCTTCTGCTGTGTGCCACCTAAGGGATATCGGATCAATAATGAGAGAAAGACAAACATAACAGATGTTGTCATGTGCAGTTTTTCCCTTCCAATTATCAGTTCCCCTTTATTCAGAGAAACAGCAGGACAGGGAGGCTAATAACCTTTTTTGTTTTTGTTTGAGGCAAGGTCTCATGCTAGCCTATCTGTGCTTGGCAACCTGTCCTGTGGGAGGTGGGGAGAGTGTGGAAAGGAGGGTCATAGCTAGGAGAATAAGATCCATTAGTCTGTGTGGCTTCAGATACTTCGTTCAATCTTAGCAAACTCACTCAGCTTTCTCCAGATGGACCAGGTTCCTGTCCTCCCTGCCCCACGAGATTACTGTGATATCAAGTAACACAGTGATATCAGGTGCTTTGTCAAGTATAAAGAAGCATTAAAGCCTGAATTTAGAGGACTTGTGATTGTTACCATGGGAATCTTCCTGAGTCTTGATCATAGATCACATGCGGTGCAAAGACTTGGCATGCCTTATTTATTTAATTCTCTCAGTGATTCTAAAGGGTAGATACTATTATTATTATTATTATTATTATTATTATTATTATTATTATTATTCTCATTTTACATGTGGGAAAACTAAGGTATGAAGAGGCTAAGTACCTTCCCCCAAAGTCTTTTAGATATCAAATAATATGCTCAGGTCTACTGTACTCTATGGCTAAACTCCTCGACTGTCTTTGAAATATCCACTTCTATGTCCATACTGATCAGTCTTCAAGGTCTGACTTACTGTCCTGACAGGATAATCATTAAAAAGGAGCACACTATGCAGGCAAAAAGTCCCTACGTTTTAAACCTGTGCAGGTTGTGGTAAACCTTAATGTGTTTTCCTTCTTGTCTTGATTAATGTGAATCTTGGTCTTTGGGTGAGTTGATCGAATTCAACTGCCATCTGCAAAGAACTTGAAAGAGTTCTTTGACCCCCACAGTAAGCTACTCCTACGGTCTGCAGAGGACCCACCCTGCCCCGTCTCCCTCAGTAGGCCTACCACATGACCTAAGCTGGAACATGTATGGGCTGGTATATATGGACGTTGGTAATTCTAGGCATGGCTGATACAGGCTTGCTAGCTTAGACCCACACTATCTTAGGAGGTGGGAAGAGTAGCAGGAATTCCATAGGAGGAAACACTACACAGGAAAACATTACAATGTGCCACACTGGATAGGAGGAGGGGACTAGCAACCCAAGACAGCCACAGAGGCTGTTTGTCTCTGAGCAGGAGAGAGGGCCCAGGGGGCCTATTTTAGCAGAGTGGGTGCATGCCTCTTGTTCTATCAGAAGTGATTTGTGTTATGGTGACAGGGTGACCTTTCTTGTACTTCCATCCCCTACAACACCCATAATGCTTTGCGTGGCCACAAGGAATCAAGCAAAAGGCCCAGGCTGACACATAGAGAAAAGGCCAGAAGTCACAGGAATTTTGGTCCCCACTATTTCAAAGTCCATCGGTTACTGACTGAGAGTTTTAGAGTGTTTTTATCTTGATCACAAAGGGTCAGGAGACTGTAGTTGGCATCTGGGTTATATTAACTGTCACTGTTATCGCTAAGGGCTCTCTGCTGACCATCACTCATGCAGACAAGACTGTATCAGAAGCCTGGTAGAGAGGAGGGATACTGTGGTGACATGACAGAAAAAAGGAGACCAGGGGAGTAGGAGGTGAATTTTGGGGGGAGAAATCTACCAGTCTGACATGGGTAAGAATCCTGATCCATCCAGAATGTTCCAGAATGTAGTCAAATTTGGTCTCTCACCGGTAGGCACCAAGAACAAAAAATGCATTACTTGGGGCTCTGTAGACTTTTTAAGATCGAGTCTGGGAAAATGAGACAAGCCACTGAGTCCGGCACCATGCATACCTACAAACTTAGAACCTGATTCAGAATCCTCCGTGACCTTCAGGAAAATCTGTTGAGACACGAAGAGAGAATTAGGTTCAGGCTTTCATGCTTTCGGGGAAATCTAAACCTAGTTCCACTGTGCTGGGCACTGTTTCACCATGGGAAGAAATCCATCCTAACTATCTGAGAACACAGTCTTCTATAAATGAGAAGGTGTGAGCACATGATGACCACAACTGCAGCAAATACGTGTGCGTGTGGACCAAGGTAGGAGGAAGCCAGCTGAAGAGAGAGCTGGAGAGTTATGGCTTTTACTTTTGTCAGGTTTTGCTTTGGTGTTAGGCTTTTGCAAGAGCCGCCTTTTCTGGCGCTAGACAGAAACCGACTGCCATCTCTGCCTCACCTCTTCCAGGGGAGTGTCAGAAATTCCAAAGCTGCTGAGCCCCAGGTCAGCCAGAGTCTCCTCCAGCTCTCGGAAGAGGCTGGCATATGCTCTCTGCTTGAAATTCTTGTTTGGGAGGAGGAAGATAAGTTCTTGGCCAATGCATTCCACCAGCTTTGCCTCTGGAACATGGTGGTACACCAAATCTGTCAGCTCCTTCACATCCCCTAGGCCAGGAAAAGAAGACCCATGTCAACCTGATTCAGCCTATTCTACAATCTGGAAGACTATAAGACTTCCTGGAGCTCCTCTCCTCTCCTCTCCTCTCCTCTCCTCTCCTCTCCTCTCCTCTCCTCTCCTCTCCTCTCCTCTCCTCTCCTCTCCTCTCCCCTCCCCTCTCTTCCCCCCTCCTCTCCTCATCTCTCTCTCTCCTCTCTTCCCCTCTCCTCCCTTCTCCTCTCCTCTCCTCCCCTCCCCTCCCCTCCCCCTCCTCTCCTCATCTCTCTCTCTCCTCTCTTCCCCTCTCCTCTCCTCTCCTCTCCTCTCCCCTCCCCTCTCCTCCCCCCTCCTCTCCTCATCTCTCTCTCTTCTCTCCTCTCTTCTCCTGTCCTGTCCTTTCCTCCTCTCCCCTCCCCTCCCCTCTCCTCCCCTCCCCTCTGCTCTCCTCTCCTCCCCTCCCCTCTCCTCCCCCCCTCCCCTCTCCTCCCCTCTCCTCTCCTCTCCTCATCTCTCCTCTCCTCTCCCCTCCCCTTCCCTCTCCTCCCTTCCCCTCCCCTTCTTCCTTTCCCTTCCCTTCCCTTCTCTTCCCTTCCCTCCCCTCCCCTTCCCTTCCCTTCCCTTCTCTAGCCCATTGGAGAAAGGGGCAGATAGCCACCACCACCCTTGCCTCTCGTCCCTCCCTCTCCTCCTCAGTCTCCCCTTCTCTATGTCTCTGTCTCTGTCTGTTTCTCTGTCTCTGTCTGTCTCTTTCATGTGCATATGTGTGGTGTGTGAGTGTGTGTGAATGCGTGTGTGTGTGTGTGTGTGTGTGTGTGTGTGTGGTGTTTGAGGGTGTGTGTGTGTTTGTGTGTTTCTGTTTATCTGTTTGTTGAGACAAAGCTGGGATTAGAGGCGTGAACCACACCCTTGGCCCTCGGTGTCCTGCCATTCCTATTTTTAGCTTTGTTGACTCTATGACAAACATACTCCATCCAGGTGGTGCAGCCTGAGGGAGGACCAATCTCTAGTTCAGTCAGATGTGCTATTGCCTCAAGGAACACTAAATTGGGTGAGTCCTCCTCCAGTTCCTCATCTGTGAAAGGGGAAAACAGCTGTGTCCATTCCAAGACTGTTCATGTGGATGGAGGGGAGGAGGGGGTAACGTACCCACAGTGCTAGCAGTGGTACAAAAATGACACTTAGCTGTTGCTGTATCCCTGACCATTAGCCCAGGAGGTGAACTTGGCACTGCTTCTGCCTCTCATGCACTGGAGGCTTAGGGGTTAAGTCAAAGTCATTTTCTTTCCCTTGTCTGCTTTTGAAGCTATAGGCCAAGACCCAGGCCTAGAAGAGGAGGCAAGTCTCCTTACTAAACCTTGCCCAAGCCTGCTTTAACTATTTTCCCTTGGTCTGTACCTGACCTCTCAAACAGGAGACTCAATAATCAGCCACTGCAGGGGGTTGAGAAGCCCCAGCCCGGGAGGGGATGAGGATAGCACACGGAGCAGGGGTGAGTGGCATTGGTTATTTCCCTGAGGCTGGCCTTGAACTCACAATCCTCTTGCAGTAGCCTCCAGATTGCTGGGATTATAGGTCTATGTTATGCTAATCCCAGTGAGCCTTGATATTCAGGTCAGTTTTCTGTAAGAGTCAGCATCACCCAGGGGAGTCTCCTCTGTCTTTCAATTGGTTAATATTTCACAGCTCCCCATTGAGAGCCCGTTGAGCTGTGGAAGGCCTGTGTGTCACACCTGCAAACTATGTGATTGTCTTTAGTCCTAGATGATCTCATACTGGGACCGGGGAGTTCTTTACTGGAGGAAATAGCTCTGCCCCAGTAGCTTGTAGGGGTCACACTCATTGTTCTCTTAGGAAGGAAGTAGGACCCAGTCACTGGATTCCCAGGAACCGTCCCTTAGTTATGGGTCGGCCTCTCAGAAGTGTCCATCTGGCCCAGCAGTCTATGTGTGAGTCATTCAGGGACTGTGTGAGTGGTATGTGGGTGTGTGTGAGTGAAAAGCCAGCCGAGGAGGTAACTGGAGATGAAGGGATCCTTCCTAGTTGAGGGCATAACTACCTATAGTACTTTTCACCTTGGCAGCATGTTCTTTCTATACAAAAAACCGAAAACCAAACCAAACCAAAACAAGAACAAAAAACAACTTTCACAGAAGTAAAGCCAAACTTTAAAAAAAAAATCATGTCAGTCAAAAACACATTCCAACTTGGTTTTGATGGCAATTTTTAAATAAGTAATTAAAACACCAATGTCTTGACCAAGGTTCCAAGGAAAAATTAACATAGGCGATAACTCAGTAAGATGAGCAAGACAGGAGATTCAGAGACACCGCACTAAAGAAACCTTTTCGGTTCAGCACTGACTACACAGAGAACGGAGAGTAAATCCTGGTGAGGGACCTGCAGGCCTTCTCTCAGGCCTTTGTTGTTATTTGAGACAGGGTTTCACTATGTCACTTGGAGAGCCTAGAACTCACAGACATCTGCCTAACTCTGCTCCTACTGGGGTTAAGGCTGTGTGCGAATGCACTTTCTCCCAGTTTCCCTCACCCACTAGGACTGTGCATCAATACTTGGCACAGGGGGAGATGTGTTAATAGGAAACTTTCTTTGATAAGCACACACTTTTCCTCTGTTCATAAAGCTGAGTCAGTGCCTAAGTTTCATTTTCCTTTTACATGGGATCCTAGGTCCTGCGGCATTCCCCTTGCAAAGGCATCTGAGGAATGGAGGTGGGCGAGAGTTGAGGGTGGAAAGAGCTCTTGGGACCCTGAGGTCAGATCTGACAGGTGAGCTTATTTACTGCCTCTCTCTGGTGACAGTGAGGTCTCTTTACCCTTAAATTCCAGGGAGGCTCCCTGGGAACTTGGGTGGCAAGAGGGGAATGTGTGACATTGCTTAAAGACACCCTGTATCCTTTCCTGCATCCTTCACACCTACACACTCAGATACTCCATACGTTCCTGTAAGAGACATGAGGGGTGGAGAGATGTCTCAGCAGTCAAGAGCACTCACTGTTCTTACAGGAGCCCCAGGTTCAGTTCCTGGCACCCACACGATGGCTCACAGCTAACTGTATCTGTAGCTTCAGAGGAGTCAATGCCCTCTTCTAGCTTCTGCAGGCACAACTCACTTTCATACATGCAAGCAGTCATACACACAAAATAAAAATGAGAGAGAGAGAGAGAGAGAGAGAGAGAGAGAGAGAGAGAGAGAGAGAGGCAGGCAGAGGGTACCTTGGCACACTTTGAGGAGGGGGTGTGTCCACAGTGTTTCAGACAGGAGGAGTGTAAAAGCCAAGGCTTAACATGGGTAAGGGTGAGGAGTGAACGAAGGTTGGATTCCTCATTAAAGAGAGGGCACTTAGGTTTGAGCGACTTTGAGATCACTTCAGGAATGGAGGAGAGACAGGCTCAGAGGAAGATGAGCAACTGCTCCCACCCTGGGCTTCAAAGCACAGGGTGGTGAGAAGGTCACCGAAACAGAGCTGAGGTTCAACCTGCCCGGCTCTTACCATCCAAGACTTGTTCTTCCGTTATCTCATCGACTCGGGCTGGACACCTGGCAGAGAAACCCTTTGATGTACAGCTGCAGGCCCCCTGCAACAGATGGACAGAAAGGGCTGACGAGATACAGATCACGTCAACGATAGCATCTTCACCGTGCCAATTGCTGTCACCACCGCCCCGTCTGTCTCTCATCAGCAGCTGCGGATGACACTGTTTTTTCTTCACTGTTTAATCTATCAATTCATCTGAGCATTTTGAGGGTGGAGCTTGCTTGACTTTTTATCCCAGAAGGAGTGTGAGTCAGCAGAGAGAGAGGCAGAACCTCAAAGCATCCCATGCCTTGTCATTAGTCACGTAGCACTTGGAGAGACATTCCGCTCCCCTCCCAACCCCTCTGGACACCAGGCTGTGAAAACCCACCAGGACAGGAAAACCCACAGTATCCATTTACACTGGAGGCATGAATAGCATTGCACCAGAACATTCCTGACAGCCTGAATGCCCGGGATACCTGTTCTCAAGGAGCCCAGGAAACACAAGGCTCCATCTCATTGGTCTCCACCACATCCCTACGAAGCAGAAGCCAGTGTCATCTGCTTCATTTCCCACTCGAGGAAAGACAACAACAGCACAGAATAAAATCACTTGCTCGGGCTGACACAGGAGACTAACCCTGGTTCTAAGGACAGGCCCAGTGGTTGTCCTCACCCCCACACAAGTTTTAGGTTCTAGTCTCCAAGGATATCTGTCGTTAGATTTCATCCACTCCTGGAATTCAGGTTTAACTGGGGAGCGTGAATGTTTGGATGGAGGAGAAACAGCTTAAATAAAGCTGTCTTGGGGTTGGGGATTTGGCTCAGTGGTAGAGTGATTACCTAGGAAGCACAAGGTCCTGGGTTCGGTCCCCAGTGGCGGGGGGGGGGGGGGGGGGGGGTGCCGAGGGGGGGGGGAGCTGTCTAACCTCAAAGGGCAAGGCGCTCCCCTGGTATACCACATTACTCCCAGCCCCGCTGGTTATCTCTGTATGGTAGTTTGGAACACAATTACTGAGATCTGCAAATAGTCCAGAAAGAAGCTGATTCCAACAATTAAAGGTCCGGTGGGCAGTTCTACCTGGAACAGCAGCCCTACAGCGCCTGTCCCTTCTCGCCCAAGCTAGGCTCCTTCCCTGGACAGACACGCACCTCACAGCCACATCTTTGGCTCTGGATGTTTTTCATCTTGCGAACTAAGGTCAAGTAGAAGCCTGTGCCAAAGCAGTTCTTCAGGAAGAGTGGCGTCCCAGAGCAGTAGAGCCTTCCCTGAGAAATGATGGCAATGCGGTCACCAAGGAGGTCTGCCTCATCCATGTGGTGAGTGGACATGATGATGGTTCTACCTGGGAAGAGGAAGGCAGGGTTGTTGTTACCAGGTAACCTGGATAGGATGGGCAGCAACCTCCAGGTTATGTGGTCCCCAGAACTTGGAGTTAATAAATAAGAATAAGGGGTTGGGGATTTAGCTCAGCAGTAGAGCGCTTGCCTAACGAGCGCAAGGCCCTGGGTTCGGTCCCCAACCCCGAAAAAAAAAGAAAAAAAATAAATAAGAATAAAGTAGCTAATTCCGCAGCAAGCATAATGGAGTAATGATGACAGCAACCGATACATCCTAGCATCCTGCATCCTGCAAAGCACTGACTCTGCACTGTGTCTCAGGTACCGTTCAGACAATCTGACACCTGTGGGACACCCTCATCTCTGCTGTCACCATCAGTATCGTGGACTCCACATGTACAGCCTTCACATTGTTAAACACTGCTCTTATACTTTGTGAGAGCACACACTTTCTCATTAAATGGAACTGTTATTAAAATGAGGTGATGAGGATTTTAATCTGCAAACCTTCAGTGAGGGGCAGGAGAAGTACAGTTAGAACAAAGGAGAGGGATTTCCTGGCTGGGCAGGATGAACCAGGATGAGCCTGCATGGACAGGCTCTAGAGTTCTGCCTGGTGTCGCTTCTAGATGTCAATTCTCTAGAAGGTGCTGGATAGACAAGAGCCCATCTTAAGGCACTTTCATCTGACGTGGCCTTCCGCTGTTCTAGACATCCAGCCCCATGTTCCTCACACCCGATCTCCGGAGGTCACAGGACAGCTAGGGAGTGTCTTGGGATGCCTTTAGGTCTCTTTATCCATCAATTTCTCTTTTCCAGATTGGAGGACTACAGGTAGAAAGAAATTTTTGCTTTGTTTTGTTGAAACAGGGCTTCGTGTAGCCCAGGCTTGCCTTTAACTTGCTACATAGTTTAATCTAATCTTGGATTTCTGCTCTACCTGCCCCTGCCTCCTGGCTGCTGAGATCGTATGCTTGTACTAGGCCTGGTTTATGAGTGGTTGAGGTAAAACTCGGGGCTTTGTGCATGCTTTGTAAACACTCCCAGCCCAACTTTCTGGACTGTTTTAGCAACAGACCACTTCATCAGGGATTCCCTGTTTGCAGGCTTTCCCATGAACATGGTGGCTGCAAGGGCTGTTAGGATATGTAGCTACAAAATTTGAGGTGTGAGAGAATGAGACTCCTGGAACAGCCTCAAGGAGAATATGGCGTACTGAGCAACAACCCTCACCTGAGCGATACTTCAGGAGCAGGTCCCAGATGGAGCGTCTAGAGTAAG
This sequence comes from Rattus norvegicus, assembly GCF_021556685.1. Lineage (NCBI taxonomy): Eukaryota > Metazoa > Chordata > Mammalia > Rodentia > Muridae > Rattus > Rattus norvegicus. The sequence continues at coordinate 212,445,362 of NC_141535.1, read as the reverse complement.
GGTCCACCCCAGAGGTGGGCTCATCCAGGACCACCACCTTGGAATCTCCCACAAAAGCAATGGCAACAGACAGCTTCCTCTGCATGCCCCCTGGAGGCAGAAGGAAGATGATGACGGGGTATCACAGACATCTTGGCACGGGGACAAGAAAGGTCCAGAGCTGGTCACATATAGAGACTCTTTAAATCTGGCTACAGTTTGATATCGTCACCTTAGATATGCCTACATTGTCAGAAGTCATAGTATCATCCCGGCTCCATCGATGCCCATCATAGACCAGCCTTGTCTCCTAACACCCGATCATCTGAGAGCTGTGTCCTTAGCGTCACAGCTCTCCCGTTATAGCCCCAGTGGTTCTCAATTCTAATACTGAGACCCTTTAAGATAGTTCTTCACATTGTGGTGACCCCCTCCAACTGTAAAATTATTTTCATTGCTGCTTCATAACTGTAATTTTGTTATGAATCATAACGTAAATATCTGATATGCAGGGAATCTGATGGGTGGAGGGCTGTGAGCTACAGGTTGAGAACTTCTGTAACCCCAACCTTCTGCTAAGGTGCACTGGCGGCCAATGGCTGCTCCCATGTGGCCCGTCTCCTCCCAGTACCAAGCACCTGAAAGGTCCTGAGCTTCTTCGTTTCTCTTGTGGTGAAGGCCCGTGTCTTCTAACATGGCTTCCATCTCAAGCCGGGCCTCCTCCCAGGACCTCCCTTTCAGCTGGGCATAGAACAAGATATGCTCAGCCACCGTGAGGCTGTGGAAACAGGACAAGGAGAAAGGCGATAGGCTGAGCAATTTACCTTAGAAAATAAAGATGGCTACGAAGAGTTAGCCATCAAAAATTTCATTATGGTATTTCTTTGTGATAAAAGTAAAGCGACCAACCAATCCTGCCCAAAGATCTAATGAGAAAATGACTTAAACGGCTCATTCGTACAGTGGAGCAGTAGGTAAACATTACTTCTTAAAGGAATACGTAATCATATTTATCGCAACTCATGTAAAAGCAGTAATGGGGCTGGAGAGATGGCTCAGTGGTTAAGAACAATTGTTGCTTTTACAGAGGACCTGGGATTGAGTCCCAGCACCCACATAGTGACTCATAGCTGTCTGGAACTCCGGGTCCATCGTATCTGATATCCTCTTCTCTGACACTAGCAACACAAGTAGTGCACTGATGTGCACTCAGGTAAAACGCTCACACTCATAGTTCAACAGCTCAAGAGCAATCACACTTCCAAAGAGTGGGGTCACAAAATTGTACATATGATTTATTCTCCTTTATAATTTTTAGATTGTTGTGCATTTCTACACATGCAGAGAAATGTCTGAAGAATCATATCTGGAGGTGTTAACAGTGATTGCCTCTGGGCGCTGAAAGGACTGGTAACAGTTTTTTTCTTTTGTATTTATCTGTCTTCTCCCCTTCACCCCCCTCCTTCCCTCCACAATGACTAGAGTCAGGATGGAAAATATTTTTCAATTAGAAAGAAAGAGAGAGTGGGGAAAGAGAGAGAAAAGGGAAGGGAGAAGGGGATGGGGAGGGAGAAGGAAGAAAGACAGAAGGGAGAAAAGACAGAAAACTCAAGCAAGCTGGCATGAAAGTCTCTCCCCCAGGGCAGTCTTTAGCACCAGGGGTCTGCATGGAAAGGGGACAGCATATCTCTTCTTTCTGGTTCCTGCCAGGAAGTATTTTGGGACAAGTAAGGGGAAATGTCAAAAAAGAAGTTGCTGTCCTGGGCTGGAAAGATGGCTCAGCAATTAAGAGCACTGACAGCTCTTCTAGAAGTCAGGAATTCAATTCCCAGCAACCACATGGTAGCTCACAACCATCTGTAATGGGATCCGATGCCCTCTTCTGGTGTGTCTGAAGACAACTACAGTGCACTCACATTAAATAAATAAATAAATAAATAAATAAATAAATAAATAAATCTATCTTTAAAAAAAAAAAAAGAAGTTGCTGTCTCTCTTGTGGCTGGGGACATCTGAACTCCGATCACTAGGAGTACAGCCTCACATCTGGAGGGACAATGGCTTTGACTGTAAAGACCAGAAAAAAGCATTGCTAAGTTGGGCTGGAGCAGGATACAGGTGGCTTAGCATTACTGTGGCTCCGATGAAACACCTTTACCAAAGCAACTCGGGGAGGAAAGGATTTGGTTTACACTTCATCCCCAAAGAAAGTTAGGACAGGAACTCAAGCAGGGCAGGAATCTGGAGGCAGGAGCTGATGCAGAGGCCATGGAGGGGTGCTGCTTACTGGCTTGCTCTCCATAGCTTGCTCAGCCTGCTTTCTTACAGAATCCAGGCCCACCAGCACAGGAGTGGCACCATCCCCAATGGGCTGCACCCTCCCCCGTCAATCACTAATTAATAAAATGCCCCACAGCCATGCCTACAGCCTAATCTTACTGAAGCTCTTTCTCAGTTGAGGCTCCCTCTTGAGCTTGTGTCAAGTCGAAATAAAACGAAGCCAGCACACAGCAGGAGGTTGTTTCCAACAGATTGTTTTCCTGTGGTGCTGCGAGTGGAACCCAGGGCAATGAACAAGCCAGGCAAGTACTGTACCCCAGAGCCCAGTCCTTGCCCAGGAGTACCTCAGCTCCAGTGCACTTACTGATGGAACAGGATGTTGTGTTGGGGACACATGCCCAGGCTCTGGCGTACTGCATCCAGGCTGATTTCAATGTCTTTTCCCCCAATAAGCACAGTTCCTGATGTTGGCGGCAACAGACCCGTGAGGATGGACCTGCCAAGCACAGGGTTAAGTGGCAGAAGGAGGATTTCGATTCCTGCCCCATCTCTCTATCAAGCGCAAACCCGCAGTAGCTGAGCATCCTAGAAAATGTCCACACAGGGTTTACTTAGCACCAGCTCCTTGCTTCAAGTCCTAGTGTCCAGGACCTCAAGGGCCATCTTTCTCTACTTTTTATTTCCTAGTGCTCCCAAGCTAGTAACAGGAACCTCAGGGCTTCCCAGCCTCAGGCACCCCATCACCAATTAGCCATCACCGTGGTGGTCAGTTGCAGTGCCCACTGGGAGTTGTAGTGTCCATTATGATAGTCTGTCAGAGCCGTGGTGTTCAGGGATGTGGTAAGCTCTAGTGATCACTTGTTTTACTCTGTGGTCAGTGGTAGTGTCTGCTGTGAAGGTCTGCCACAGTGGTAGTTTGGTGGCTATTGCTGTGGCCAGCCATTGTGGTCACTGTCATGGTCACGGTTGTGGTCGGTTAAAGGACTTTAGGGCACAGCCCGGCTGTTTTGACTGGGCGAGCAGCCCTGTGGAGAAGCCAGCTGTTGACTTTACAAAGCCCAGACGAGCATGGTGAGAAGCTGGAATTACCACTGACAATTTCATTTGGGAATTCCAAACGTGAAAATGTAACAATGTTGTGATTTTTTTTTTCTTTCTTCATTTATACAAAACATGACTCCCAGCTGTTTGGGTAGTTGTCTAAGTTAAGTGAATCAAACACACTTAAAAAAACAAACAAAAACCAAAAAATTGGGCACCGGCACGAAGTGAAACTTAAAATGTTACGTTATTCCCAGCATTAGGAAGCACTTGTGTTCCGATCCCAGGGGAAGTTGAATTTCTGCACTGAGTGAAGTCATGTGTTTGTCTTCGAGAGATCCTGGGGTCTTGGGAGCTTCCTGTGTTCTCTGACCACGTGAGTTAGCAAGGAGATAGCCCTAGGATGCCACACCCAGCTCTGTCTCAAGTTCTGATAAAATCGCACGCTCTCAGAACCTGTACTTAGGAGCTGAAATCTTTGTTGATCAACCATTAGAGGGAAACAGTACCAAGCCCAATGGCACCAGCCCCGCATTCCATTCCCACAGAAAGGCCCAGGAGCACATTCCAAAGTAGGGTGTACACCGCTGTTCCTTCCCGGGGCTCTGTAAGCCAAGGATTTGATGGCTGCTGTCACATGGCTTGTTGACCCCTACCCCTCCTCCACCGGTCCCCCGGAGGTCCGCACAGGAGCCCTGACCGCCTGTTCTCAGCAGGTGGCGCTAGGGCCCCTTGTAGATGGAGGGCGAAATCCACCCAGAGCCTCAAAGCTTCCTGCTCTTGTCCTTTCGCCAGGCAGCGAGTCTACTCCACTGTTCTCCCTACATTTTCTCAGAATGTAACCAGCCCCCATGAGTGGTCCCACGCCAGCACTAAAGCATCCTAAGTATTAATTGGTAGGAAAAGGAGGGCTACGTAAAAACAGACATGTTCTAGGCCGGACATGGGCAGCAATGGCTTTATCCTCACTGTGGGAGGTGTGTGAGGTGGGAGTTAAGGAGGGGCCTCGGGTGTTAGAAACAAGCCCCGGAGATTGTGCTGAGAGGACCTGGCTAACACACCCACATCCAACTCAGTGGCTTCAGGAAAATCACTTAAACTTTGAATGTCCAAGGGGGCAATAAACTTACTCCATCTTCTCTAACGGATATCATATAAAATATACATGAGTGGATTTTCAATACTGCAGCATACTTAGAAGAATCTCCCTGTGCCCCACTCCACCCCACCCACCTCCCCGCAGTTGAGCATGGTGTGTGTTTTAGACAGGGTCTCACTATATAGTTCTCACTATCCTGGAACTCACTATGTAGACCAAGTTGGCCTTGAACCCACAGAGTTCATCAGCCTCTGCCTCCCTGGTGCTGGAATTAAAGGCACGTATCACCATGCTCAGCTAGAGATTTGGGACCAGAATAAAAATAGTGGTTGTTTGCTTGTTTCCACCAAAATTCAGTGAGGAAGAGCAGACTGCTGTTGTGGGGGGAATGAAGCCAGGGAGTGATGGGTGGAGTGGGATGGGAGACAGCCTCTTTGCTAGAGAACTCACAAGGTGGTGGTTTTTCCGGCTCCATTGTGACCCAGGAATGCAGTGATTTGGTTCTCATAGAAAGTGATGTTAAGGCGGTCCACGGCTGGCCGGCTACCGGGCTCAAACACCTTCACCAGGTTCTTCACACACACTCCAGGCACCAACCCTGGAAGCTCACGTTCAAAAAAGGAGTCTTGGAGGGAAAAGCACATTGCAGAAATACAGCACGTTAAGGACTTCGTGCTTAATGAACAATCCTGTGTAATTTCACCCTCCCACATGACTGCGACTTTGCAAAGAAGATCAAAGCAGCAGTAGTTACAGTTGCACTGCCATGGATTTAACACTTACTGTGAGTTACGCACTGTTTCCAACAATTCCCTCCCTTCACACATATACTCCTATAGGTAGATATTACCAGGCACCCTTCAATAGGTGACAAGACTGAGAGACGTCACACGTTCCATCAAGGCCACATGGCAAGTATGGGCCCAGAGCCCATACCCATCTGAAACAGCCTCTCTCTATATACTGAGTTACCCCAAGTCCTGTCTTTGCTTCCCAGGATCTTCCCAGGTTTCTGGCATTGTCTCTTATTCCTCAGGCTCCAGGACAACCTACTCTTCCTCACCATGACTCCTTCCTCCCTATACTTCCTGTCTTCTCCAGTACCGACCTACTCCTCCCTCCCCTGACCTCCCCCACAGCACACACAACATCTTTTCTGTAGTTCACTCTATACAGCCTAGATTAACCACTGTCAGAGTATTAATTCTAATTAATGAATGGTCCCTTGCTCTGTCCCCAACTCCCATTGCATTGTCTGCCTGTGCCTCCTGGCCCCAACTAAAGCTGAGGTGGAACCAGCATCCTCCACAAGGCTCCTTTTAACTTTAGCGTACCTAGAGGACCTTCTAGAGGTACTCCACTCTGCAAAGCGGCTCTGTGAGGATTCAGGTCTCCAACATCAGCTTTGCAAAGTGGTACCCGTGGGGAGCCTGGAGGCTGGACCCACTCAGTCCGACGTCAGGCTAAATCAGAGTCTGTCAGAGCCTCTCAAAACCCAAGGAATGCATGTACTCAGGGGTGAGCAGCCTTAGGAGAACTAGTTCAAGAGTGAAGACAAAGCAGCAGAGGCCAGGGGAAAGAGTCTTAGGGACCCTGCCACCAGCCCAGGAACGATTCGGTAACTCCCACTGCCAGGAAAGGCTTTTGATGGTTGCAGTGAATGGGCTCTGGGTTTGTAAACCTCGAATGAAGTGCAGTCAGCTCTGCTAGACTCCTTCCCCTCACTGCATTTATTTCTGTCTTTCCTTATAGCTCATATCCGCTTCGAGTCCCAGTGACCCAAGTCATTGTTCTGACTAAATCCTCGGAAGTCAGCACATTCGTGCAATGCACTTGGGACTTGCCTAACAAGGGCACAAACACACTACAGACCTGGGATCTGCTTTCTCCAGGAAACATGCACTAACGTCTGGGTTGGACCATTCATTCTCCTTGTGTGCAGCTGGACATCAGACTTAACACCAGTCAGAAGAGGGAGGCAGCTTCCTGGCTTTCATGTTGTCCATCTTGTGCTTTGGCTCTGGCACTACTGAAGTTTTTACCTTGTTTCTGTTCTGCTCTTTTGGGGGTGGGGGTGGGGATGGGGTGGGGGTGGGGGTGGGGTGGGGGATTACCATTCATTCCTTCTGGGTACTCCGGATCCTCTATTTCCTCTGTTAAGGGTTCAGTCTTTTCCAGTGCCCTTTCTTCTCTGGTCGAACAACCTGAACCGATCAGACACCAATGTTACTCTTCAGGAGAGACAGGAAAGGAGAGGAGGTGTAGAGGGAACGGATGTGTTTCCCACCACAGGAGGTGGAGCCATCATTGCTTTGAGACCAGTCTTTTGCATGGTCTCCAGCTCTGACCTGCTGCCAGGCTGTGAGGTACTCAAATCTGATTGTGCCAATTTCTCAGGGCCCAGGGGGACTTTTTTTTAATTGGAGCCTTGAAGCTGGAGAGCTTTGATTTACTCTGTTTGCTTTTACAGGGAGCTGGGAATCAAATCCAGTACCTCCTGCTTGGTAGACAGGAACTCCACCACCAAGCCACACTTGCAGCACTCACCAATTCCTTTTAATGTGGCAGACTTCCCATGTCAGAAATTGTAATAAAAACAAAAACAAGCTGGTCAGTGGCGGTGCTCGCCTTTAGCCCCAGCACTGGGGAGGCAGAGACAGGTGTGTTTCTGAGTTCAAGGCCAGCCTGGTCTACAAAGCAGGTTCCAGGACAGCCAGGGCTACATAGAGAAACTCTGTCTTGAATGTTGTCCCTCTCAGGAGAAAAACAGTATCAGACAAATCAAAAAGCCCATCTCAGGATTAAATCTGTAATAGGTTGGTTTTCTTTAGCCTACCACCTGGTCCTTTTTGCTCCAACTAAAACATGTCAGTCATGGGAGCCCTGAGCAAAAATCCGTCTATAGTGATATGGTGGGTAGCTAGCTTAAATCTGAGTTTGGGAAACAGCTCCCTTTAAAAAGCCATGTATTTGGGTGTTCAGAAATCTTAGGGTAATACCAGGGTGGAGCCTGGTGGGTATATGGGATTCCTCTCTTTGTCTCTCTCAGTCTCTGTCTCTGTCTGTCTGTCTGTCTGTCTGTCTGTCTCTCTCTCTCTCTCTCTCTCTCACACACACACACACACACACACACACACACACACACACACAGATATTTTATTTTTTAATGGCATTTGGTCTGGTATCAAGGACACCCTGGAAAAGGAAGAGGTAGAAAGGCAACCAAGCCAGAAAGGAAGCAGGAAGAAAAAGGAAGCCACTAGCACCAAGCCCTTAGGGCTCTGCTTCAAGTACATAGGGGCAAGCACCTGGGAGTATTCTCAGCGTCGCCACGTCGCCACGGCCTCTAGATTTTCAGGATGTGAGAGCCAAGGCTTGGTGGTCAGAGGTGTGCTGCCCCTGTACTTCTGTCTGCACTTCCTGAGCAGTTTTGACTTTATTCTCCACAGTTCCTAAGGTCAACATACTGGCTATCAACCACCCTCCTGTGTAATAAAACAATAAGAACAAATATCTTTCTAAATAACCGCTAGGGTGACACCCTCCTCGTGAAATGTCCTCAGCTGTTCTAAATTTTGCCTTAGTGTCCAGGGGGCTTTCAATAGGAAATTGATGACTCCAAGTCTCTGCTTCTTCAACAATGAAAGGGGGTTAGGGAGTGACTCAGCCGCTGTCTGATCTTAGATAGTGTGAGGGGTTACATTTATTCTAGCCTATGAGACAGGTGAAAAGTATTTCACTTCTGTCAGCAAAAGTGTGTGTCTGGTTTTCAAGGAACATGTTTCTCAAGATTTTTTTTTTTCTTGAGCAGCAGAGTATCTCTTGGGATATTGGAGTAGGGGTTGGGGGACAGCATGAGCCCCTATGTTCACTGACAATAACATTCCATGTTAAATATACCTATTTGTGATGGATTGAAGATTTTATTTTAGTGGAATTTTAAAAGTTTGTAGATAAACATGGTGCACAAAAACAATATAATAGGAAAATACTGGCCTGTCAAAATAGTATTTGTGTGAACTAAAAAAATATATAAAGAGGCCGGAGGGATGGCTCAGAGGTTAAGAGCATTGGGTGTTCTTCCAGAGGTCCTGAGTTCAATTTCCAGCAACCCCATAGTGCCTCACAACCGTCTATAATGGGATCGGATTCCCTCCTCTGTTGGCATGAACAGAGCACTCATACACATAAAAACATATACAAAGAAAAATACTTGGGGGCAGGGGGAGACCCTTAAAATACCAACCAGACAAAAATTTATACGAGCTTTTTAAAGGCTCCAGATTAAATACCTTAAAAGTTAAAGAAAAACTAAAGACCTTTGTGAGTGCTTAAAGGCTAAATCTTGTTCCAGGCCCAGTAACTCAAAGTGAAGCGTGGACAGGCGAAGGGTGAACGCTAATGCTGGTAAGCAGTGGTTTCTCTTTCAGAGCCTCCCAGTTCTAGCAGAGACTGTAGCTTATCACTCTAGAAAAGTGGTTCTCAACCCGTGGATCCAGACCCCTTGGACGACTATCTCCAAAAATATTTACGTTACAATTCATAACGGTGACAACATTACAATTATGAAGTGGCAACCAAAATCACTTTATGGTTGGGGTCACCACAGCCCGAGGAGTCATGCTAAAGGGATGTAGCACCAGAAGGGTTAAGAACCACTGATCCAGAGTTTCTCTGCCTTCTCAGAACTCCAAGACTGTGAGACGAGGTTTTCCTTCTGACTTCTAGAAACTTCTAGGCCTACTGTTTGGTTTATTAAGAAAGATAAATTGGACTTAGGGGGGCACTGTCAGCCAATGTCCCTTTTGCCTTCTTCAACCATAAGAAAGTCTTCAGAGAGTGAATTACTGTGCGTTTGGAAAATGTGGAACATAACGGCAGAGAGGAAGGAGGCAGCAAAAGTTGAGGGCGAGGCTCTCTCAATGATTCCTAGATCTCTGCTTTAAAAGTTGGAGAAAGGTATTGAACTTACGAAACGGTGCACCCTTTTCAACAGGTATCCAATGCCCCAGGACCAACTGTCAACTTTCTGCTTTTCACTCTGGCTCTGGGATTCGTGAAAGGTAAGCTTGTGGAAGCTGTGACATTGTGACATCCCACTTGCCCATGGCAGGCAGCTGACTAGCAGGAATCATGCACTTGACACAGGGCCACCTTGACACCTGTTAACATGTCTTACACATGCCCCCAAAAAGTAGTTTCAGTCCTGAAGGGTATCTGTTGTTCTTACTTTTGTTTTGTTTGTTTTGTTGGTCTTTTTTTCTTTTTAAGATTTATTTATTTTGTTTTATATAATCACACTGTCCCTGTCTTCAGACACACCAGAGGAGGGCATTGGATCCCATTACAGATGGTTGTGAGCCACCATGTGGTTGCTGGGGATTGAACTCAGGACCTCTGGAAGAGCAGTCAGTGCTCTTAACCACTGAGCCACCTCTTCAGCTCAGGGTTTCTCTGGGTAGCCCTAGCTGTATAGACCTCACTCTGTAGACCAGACTGGTCTGGAACTCACAGAGACCCTCCTGCCTCTGCATCTCAGGTGCTGGTAGTAAAGGTGTGCATCACCACTACCTGTTTTAATTAAAACAAAACAAACTCACCTTCACCTCCAAGCCAGTAAGACTCCTGTAGAAGGAAGTACCAGGGAAGTGGGGTGCCATAGTCTCCTGAAAACCGGAAAACAAAGAGAAGACTGTGAGCCCCATCCCACCACATCACGCAAGCTCCACAAACACCTTTCTAAGTCTCAAATTACACTTCTAGGTATTCGGAGTCACAAGCCAGTATGTAGTCACTGACGGCCAACAGACTGACTGACTGCTCCTTTCAGTAAGATTTCAGTCAAAATACCATGGGGCTTTGTGTGTGTGTGTGTGTGTGTGTGTGTGTGTGTGTGTGTGTGTGTGTTTTGGGTGTTACCAGCAACACTAACCATGATGATATTGGTTGACATCAATTTTCCAAGAAATAAATACTTCTAAGAATTAAATCATGCCATTTTTTAGCAGTTACCACAAAACAGTAATTGTTGCTAATCGCAAATATCTGCTGGACCCCACTTATCTGACAGGCATGTTGTACACGTCCAGTGTCTTACATCACTGATTTCTGAAAGCAACCCCAGGAATTGGGTATTAATGTTAGTCTGAAGGATGCTGAGACTGAAGTGTACCAGCTTTGAGCCATCTGTCCCAATCACAGCTAAGTAAAGGAAAACACGAGGATTCTAACCCAGGCGATCTGGTTACAATGTCAGCACTCCCAACTCCCCTACCCTATCCCACTGGACTCAGCTGTATTTTAAGGGAAAAAGGCTCACAGACTTTTGATTCAGTTCTCTTTGCCATGTTTTTTTTTTTTGTTTTGTTTTTTTTTTGTTTTTTTGTTTTTTTGTTTTTTTGGTTCTTTTTTTCGGAGCTGGGGACCGAACCCAGGGCCTTGCGCTTCCTAGGTAAGCGCTCTACCACTGAGCTAAATCCCCAGCCCCGCCATGTTTTTACCCTTTAAAATGTTGTGGGTTTTTTGTTTTTTAAATAAAAATGTGGACGTTACTTATCTTTCCCCTATATTTTTTTGTCAGTGTGTGGGTGTGTATGCCTACATGTGAGCACACGTATGTGGGTGTAGGTGCCGTCTGAGGCCTAAAGAGTCAGATCCCATGGAGCTGGAGTTGTAGACTGCCGTGAGCCACCTGAAGTGGGTTCTCAGCACTGAATTTGGGTCCCCAGGAAGAACAGAAGTGCTTGTAACTGCTGAGCGATCTCTTTAGCCCTCGCTGCTGTTTTAAGAGTCATGTATCATGACTTTTGCCGCTGCTAGACTGTGATTCAAGGGCAAGCCTGGAATTTCACTTTCTTTCAAGTTTGTTTGTTTATGTATTTGTTTGTTTGGTGTGGGTTTTTTTGGGGGGTGTGTGTGTGCACGTGCTGGCACAGGCTCACGTGGCAGACGGAGGATGACACAAGTCATCTCCCTCATTCTCCTTTTAGCGTTCTGCCCTCTCACTGTTTGCGCTGCTGTCCCCATTCTCCTGACTTTCCCACCCATTTCCATAGAAGTGCTTAGATTACAAATGTGTTTTGTGCATGAGGCTTTTTAATTCGGGTTTGGAAATTGAACTCGGGTGGACCTTCTCGGCTCTCCATATTAAGGTCTCGGGACCTCGTGCATGCTAATCAAATGCTCTACCACTGAGCTACATCTTCAGCCCTGGCTCTATCTCCTCTAAACACCCTGGTTCCCAGAACGGGGCCACATATCGAGGCTACTCAGTGAATATTGTTGATGAAATGGAAGCTTAGCTTGGCTATACTAATGTACAAATTCCTATTCAACACAGCTAATTTTCCTTTATCAGATCTCCTTCCAGTGGCACGGGGAGATGAAACCAAAAAAATCTAACAGGCTGACCCTAATTCTGGATATTCTCAGAATAGAATTCAATGGTGGGTGAAAGAGAATTCAATTGTGTTTAAGAAAACACACATGTAGTGTCTAAGAACTAATAAGAGAAAACAGGACACCAGTGTCTCAACCTTGTATCTCAAAAGGTGGCCTTGTTTAGAAGGCAGATAGTTCAGAAGGTGCTTAGCTAAGTTAGGTGGGGCCACGCTGGAGTAGGATGGCCCTAATCTAACGCCATACAGAGTCGTCATAAGATGATAGCCATGCACACAGGGAAGGTGGTGCATGAAGGGGAGGATCAGAGTCACAGGCCTGCAACCCAAGGAAAGCCAGGTCAAAACCCTCCAGAAGCTTGGCTTTGTGGGGAACATGGCCTTCCCAATAGCTTCACTGTTCAATTCTAGCTTTCAGACAGTGAGATTAAAAACAAACAAACAAACAAAAACATATTATTTTAAGCCATGCTCCCCAAGGTTCTTGCTATGACAACTCTAGAAAAGCCATCGTCTTTCAGCCGGAACACAGACTCAAGCTTCTGGACCTCACCTAACCACTGTTTCCCATTCAGGGATCTCACACACTTGTTATTGTTCGTTTGATGCGGTGTCTTGTGACAGGATCTCACTGTGCAAACCAGGCTGCCCTTGAAGTCACAGTCTACCCCAGCTGGTTCCATCTCCTCATTTCTGAGAACCACCAGCTTGTTCCTCCCAAGGACCAGACCCAGCCTCACTTGTCCCTGTCTGCTTTTGGCAACAGTGTCAGGAGCTAGACCCAGATGTTGCTGTACAATGAAGGCCCCTCAGTGACATGGAGGTCATTCAGACCAGACAGGACTTGTCTAGCTATAAAAAAAAAAAAAAAAAAAAAAAAAAAGCTAATTTGAAGGAAAATCTGAGTTTCTGCAAAGTGGACACAAAATTTTGCAGCTAGCTAGTTTCGATCCAGTAGCTGGTTTTTCTATGCCTCAGGTTAATTAGAGTAGTGTCCGCCGATGACCAATCGCGAGCCAGATCATGTTTATGCTCTGGAGGGCTCGTATCCCAGGAAGGGCTGTAAGTCAATAAAGGAATACATAAGGTGCCATCATGTCAGGTGATGATGAATGTTTTTTTAAAAAGTAGGATCAAGAGTCAGGGCCACGAAGGGAATCCTGGTCGAACAGCGGTCAAGACCTAGCAATCTTCAGTCCAGAAAGATCACCAAGATAAGGTGACTGTTGAACAAAGTGTGGAAGGGAAGCCTGCAGACAGGAGGGAGAGCCTGGCTGGAAAGACAGCAGTGAAAACAGCGGGCATGGAGGTCGCGCAGAGAAGTGCGCTCAGTGTGTAGATGTGAGTGGGAGGTCCTGGTGGCTACAGCTGATGTGTGGGGGGAAGGGCAGGCGATGCGGGTGGGAGGAGAAACCAGGTAAGGAAGCTGTAGCAGGCCTGCGCGCTGGGACACCGGGACACCGGGTTTGACTCCGAATGAGGGGAAAGGACCATGAAAGGATTTGAACAGAGGTGTTGACACCATCTGGTCTAGATTGCAAAAGGCTCCATCTGCATACAGTGAGGACACGCGAGATGAGAGGCTGGGGAGGGAGACTTGGAGTGGGAAAGTGGGTCAGGGGTCAACGGAAGCAGATTCTAGACTTGTCTCCCAGTCCTTCCCCCCACCCCTCTTTCCTTCTTCTCCTCTTCTCCTCTTCCTCTTCCTCCTCCTTCTCCCTCTCACTCCCTCTCTTTCCCTCTCCCTTCCCACCCGTCATTTTGTGTAAGGTATGCGTGCGTGTAAAACACTTGTGCTTGTACACATGTTCGCACATGTGTGTGGGCACACATACTCATTAGCACGCGGGCAGAGGCTAGACAGCTCATCTCCCTCTGTTAGCTCCCACCTGACCCGCTGAGGCAGGATTATTTATTGAACAGGAAGCTCTTCTGGCCTGGCTGGCTGGCTAAAGAGCTCTCACATCCACTTGTTTCCACTTCCATAGCCTCTGGCAGACATGTGGGTTCTGGGGACTTGAACCCATGTCCTAAGGCTTGCAGCAGCAAGTACTTTTACCTACTGAGCCATCTCCCCAGCTCCAATTCTAGGCCTGTTTCTAAAGTGGAGACAATAATTTGCTGGTGGAGTTTTAACTTCTAGATGTAAATTCTAATGCTGGCCCTGAGAGTTTATATTCAAATAGCTTCAGAGGGGATCAAGTTTAAGCCAAAAGGTTGGGCCAGACCTCTGCATCTGAAGACTCTAATTCCCTTGACCTTGGGGAGATAAAGCGGCCTTACTTTCCTGGCTTACCTGGGAAAACTTGGTCAAGATACCAAGCAAGCAAGCCGTACAGAGCAGCATCGAGGAGCATCATCTTCATAGACAACAGGAAACTGAACTCATCCCCTTCCAGGGGACTCTTCCCAATGTTGCTCCACTGCAGTCCCAGGCCTTGCTCTTCAAAGCGGACCAGGTACTCGGTGCCAAACCCAAATGCCACCGGAGAAAGCAGGCTCTGCAATGAGCAGAGTCAATAAGGCAAACAGACAACAACGGGGCCCAGAGGTTCACAAGGGAAGGGATGAGGGCCAAAGGCATCTGTGTTGTGTCTGACAGCAAGGCCACTCTGGGAGGGCTTAAAGTGCTCTTCTCATGGGAAGAGAATTCTGAAAATGTTTAGCAGACCTCAAAAACTCCTACCTAACATCTCCTGAGCCACCTCTCACCTGCACGGCAGGATAAAATGAGGCAGTAATGGGAAGACAAAGAAGTAGCATAGTACAAGACTCCAAAGGAAGGAAGCTCCTCCTGTTCTTCCTCCACTTTCCCCTCTCTCTTTCACTTTTAAACGACCACACAGTTCTGGGCAGAATGAAGATGCCAGACTGAGCTGTTCTGTGAGACTCTCAAAGGAAGGGGCTCAACATCATCATTTTCCTATGGTCAGTGAGGGCCCGAGGCCTCCTGGTAGGTTGGTTCTCTATGCAGAAACTAGTCCAGTGACTAGAAAGGGTGCAGAAGGAAGGCTGAAGAGGAAGTGCCCCTGCCAAGTCGCCATGGGTGGCCCCTGACTCATCTTAGCATACTCGCCTTTGATGAGAGGTTCTCTGTAATTTGGAAGACCCTGGATAGAGTTCAGACTATCAGCCAAAGGAAAAAACCCTCTTGCTATATGTACACACACACACACACACACACACACACACACACACACACACACACACTTAAAATTAACTCAACCCAGCTCTTATCTGTGCTCGCCAGACCTGAAGCTTCCTGGTAGGTCCGAGAAGCTTGCGGTGGCTTCCCAGTACCCTGTAACAACCCTGCGATTACTAAAATTGCCTAGCTCTGCCCACAGCCTGAGTCACAAGAGTTTCTTATTATTATCCATTGTGATCGTCTTAGAAAACAGAGCGCTATAAATAGTGGTAATTAACTTCTTATTTAACAGGAGAAATAAGAGGCAGATGCCCCAGAGTTGGAGTCCCGAGAACAGGTTCTTCTAGCAGAGGGGCAGGCAGTAGTCCTCACTGACGTAAAGCTGAGACTGGGAGATTCTGGAGGAGCAGTAAACTGCACCCTTTAGGGCTGAGGCTGATTAGCCCTAGCTAATGAGAGGGTGGAAATGGCCCACTTGGAAACAATTAGAGAAAAGACCTAAATTCATTTGGGAACTCTGAACTAAGAGGTCTCTCAAGCCATCAGAATCAGCGAGAGTCTTCTCTTGGCCAGAGAGACTAATGGTGGTGGTGGTGGTGGTGGCGGCGGTGGTGGTGGTGGCAAGGGTGGTGGAGAGCTCATTTCTGCATCGTTTTTTGCATCCTGCTAAAGTACAGGGAAGACACAGAGACTGGTTCAATTTTTTTCGGAATATTGAACCCCGTTTTAATTATTGCGGACGTCTTTCTGAGCAGACACGCAGTAAGGGGGCCAGCTTCCTCTCACCTGATGCTTCCCAAACAGGAAGAAAAGAAGGGTGAAGAAGAGGGGCCACCTGGCTCTCCTCTCACACAGAAACCAGTGAAGCCAGGAGCTGACTCAGGTTCCCCGCAGTTTCCTGGGGCACACTAGTCAAGCAGCTGTAGGGAGGCACAACCGCTGCACGGCTTGGGGTGAAGGCCGCTTTCACCCTGGCTCCTAAACCTTCCGGCTGTGTATTAGCCTCTCCAAAAGTCAAGAGGCAAAGTGGAGCATCTTAGAGAACGGGCCAGGAGGCTACAAAGTCGTGAGAGGAAGTCTACGTCACCGTCTACGTCACCGTCTACGTCCTCAGCTAGGGCTAACCCTCACCACAGTGGTCTTCAGGTCGGCGGTCATCCGGTCTTGCCACGCAAAGCACAGAATGTGTGGCAGGTAGAGGGTGAAGTAGATGACCCCGCTGCAGGCTGCGGCGAGGCTGGCCTTGGAAAAGAAAGTACTGAACAGGAAGCACTGCATGATGGTCGCGGTGGCAAAGGCCAATAGGAACAGGAAGAGAATGAAGGGATCGCTGTAATGGAGAATTCTCCCGTGCTGAAACCAAAGAGATCACGTATCAGTAATTGTCACTCATGCCCACAGGCAGGGTTCCACTAAGGGGGCCTTCCTGCGGGGCCGTGCTGCCAGAGCCTTCTGAAGCTTTCTGCTGCCCTAGAAGGGGATCCTGCCGGCCAGTTGTCACTAGTCCTTAAACTTCCTCATGCACACCCCAAACACTGACTTCTTTTGTCTTACCCATGCCCGTTAGTCAACACTAACATTTTATTTCAAAAAAATTTAACTGGGAAACCATTAGGCTGAGCCAGTTCCAGTGTTCTGGGCTCCTAAACCAGTAAACCAAAACCCAATTGCCCGAGAACTTAACCCAATTGGCAACTGCCATCTGACCTCTAAGTGGGGACTTTAACCAATCAAGATTTTCTTAGTCATGCTTCTTAGGGAAGTCCTGAGCCCCGTATTGTCTACAGCTGCCTGGTTCATGAGCTTGAACTGTAAAGCTGGTCAAAAGCCGAGATTATAGGCCCACTGGTAAGAAGGTACCATCATTTTGGTGAGGAGCTCATTTTATCAAACAGTATCCTAAATATTTACGTCTGAACCCAGAGGTTTGTGTTGCCCTCAACTTTGGTCTGACAGGCTCCCCTTGCTGTGGGCAATGGTTGCTTAGAGACACATAACTGGCCAGAGTGTCGAGTCCAAATAGCACAGAGGACAGGTGGGTCGTCTCTATCAACCTCCCACCAGCCAAGGCTCAGGGAACTTCATGACTGAGAGGGTGTGAGGAATGGAAGGGCTGGCAGATGGGGAGAAGTGTGAAGTGCCGACTGCTGGACACGACCCAGTTGTGGTGCATATTAACTCACAGCAGCCGGGGTCACCCACGCAAGACCCAGCCAGTCAACACTCCAGCATTGATGGGGAGGAGCCCAGAGGCCCCGCCCCATCAGCAGTAGCAGCTGATGGAAAGCTGAGAGAAAGAGAGTCCCTGGCTGTCCTTTGGGCATTTGGCTTTCGGTAGATTGTTCATGCCACAGTGATGTTTATACATCCGCGTGCGCTCGGGTATCACTAAGTGGGTTATCACATAAAAGGCAGAGGACAGGGGGTTGGGGATTTAGCTCAGCGGTAGAGCGCTTGCCTAGCAAGTGCAAGGCCCTGGGTTCGGTCCCCAGCTCTGAAAAAAAGAAAAAAAGAAAAAAAGAAAAAAAGAAAAAAAGAAAAAAAGAAAAAAAAAAAGGCAGAGGACACGAAGCTGAGGTGGGGGGACATGGAATGTGGGGGGCCCTAAGGAGGGCTGGAGGTGGTTGGGAATAGGTGGATATTGTCGACATATGCTGTAGAAATGTGTTAAACTTTCAAAGAATAAAAATATTTTAAAAATATCTTAACGTGACTAAGTTTATCTTTGAGCAGTAACTGTGGATCAACTCAGGAAGTTCATAGAGGGAAGGAGACAGTGTTCAGGCGAAGGAGGAAAACCCGAGTGTTAGGTCTTTTCTTGCAGAACCCTGCAACAATAAAGAAAAAAAAATCCACACGAAACAAGTCTGACCCTTTGCCTGGGGCTCGGCCTGCTGACTGACTATTAATTAGTGCTTGCTTTCTGAGGTTTGCCACTCACACAGGCAGGGCCTGTAGGAGTGGATTGGTCCTCTTCGTCCATGAATGCTTTTCATAGAACCTTTGTACAACACTTGGCACCTTTCCCACTGTCTATATAGGAAACAGGAACAAACTAGTGACCAGTGAGCAAACCCAGTTACACTGCAGGGCAGACTGAGATGCTCAACTGTATTAGGCCTTCTGGTTCCCCTTTAGTACAAACCCCTATAAAAGGTCCATGCAAACTCTGCATCCCCAAACACACTTATTTCTTATCATTTTCTTAGGAACACAAGGGTACAGGAATTCTGAGAGCATTTCTCAGGCTTCAGAGCAGAGTCAGTACTCACTAGACCACCTCCCACAGTTCAGTGGGGTATAGGTGAATTGTGGTGTCATGGGGACCACAGACAAGTGACACGGCATAGCATTCTCCTTCCTGCATTTTTCTTCTTTTTCCTGCCTCATCTCATGAATGGGCTCGATCTGTGAGTAAGGATTTCCCTGAATCACTGCTTTCCTCTCAATAGAAAAGAAAGAGACCCATTAGCGATATCTGTCTGGATCCTGTGGGAACCAAGTGGAACTAATGTGCTTCTTATCTGCGACAGCCGCCATCTCTCCTTCACGCTCTCGTGCCTGTTGGGCATCAAGAGAACCAATTGAAAACCAGATGAAGAGGGAGGGAACACGCAGAGGGGAGGGACGGAAGGGAGCCGCATCTAAGTAGAACCTAAGTTGGAGGAAATCTAAAAGAAAAGGTCACAACCGTACTGGAGAGTTTTTACTGCTCTCTGTAGAATGAATTCAACCTTCTATCCGAGCCCAGAGGGAAGCCCTGCAAACATCTAGACTGCAGGCTTCGGTGGGTGCCAGGCTCAGTCAGCCTCATGGGCTCCTTCTCCCAGCTTCCTCCTCTAGATGCTTTCCTTTCTGCTCCTTGTGGACTGATTAACAATGGAGCCTTCCCATTGTCTTTGCTCCTGGCTTCTTTCCTGCACAGCAGAGCCCAGGAGGAAGGGATACGCAAAAAAGGGGGGAGGGTCATTCAAAGGAAAACCTTATTTTGGTGTGGAAAGCTCTGTTTCCGTCATTATTGGAACAGTGTTCTGGTTCCCACAAGGAGAAGCGTCTTTGTGCTAGAAGCTCTTGGCGAACACTCTTTACCTCACGTTCTGAGAGCTTTGAAGTCATCAAACCCTGTTCTTAGGCAGGCAGGTCTCTGTGTACCTTATCAGTAAGAAGTCAGCCATTCAGCCAGATGTTTACTCACCGACTCTTTTTAATTCTAAAGATACAAATCATTTACTGGAGAAAGAGGTGTGGGGCAGAGCCGAGGGCCTCTGGTGGATAAGAAGGGGGCGGGCTGCTCCTTTCACCTTTGTGGTGCTCTGGTATTCTTTGTAAGCATCAAGCCACACTGGGTGGGGTGAGGTTGTTTGCATAGAATGGCCTCCGCCTCAGCCTCGGTTCTAAGGGGATTCCAAGATGAGTTCTGATTGACACTACAGCCCACTGGGTCGTAGTGTAATAGCAAAGACGGGATGCACCAGGTTAAGGACATTTTACTACAAAACAGGGGGGATTAGATGGATACGTGTTAGTTGGATAGCATATATGATGGGACATTCTTAGATCAGGTAGCCATGATCCAACATGGAATGGGAGCCACTCTTCCAGTCTGCGGCCCTCTGTACATGCTCACGCAGAGCAGCACTCGATAGGATAATAACGATGAAGTCGAGCAAACCTGCTGGGTCTATAACAGAAACCAACTTCTGTCCAGTGAAACACCAATGATTATCAAGTGTGTGTACTCATATTCCAAAAAGTCCCAAAAGATCTGCTTCTATGAAGGAGCTAAAAATATACGGGGTAGCAGTGTACTGCAAAACAATGTCCTACTTTCAGTTCTACCTTAATAAAAACTCTCAATCATGAGAAAAGACAGGCTCCAAATGCCATCCTTTAAAACAGAGTCCTTGGATAATATGTTCTATAAAGCGGTAGCATTATATTAGTATATAATATTATATATTAGTGAGCCCATGCTGAGCACTTCCCACACACCACCCCGCTCCAGGTATCCGCCATACGACAGGTCTAATATAAAATGAAGTTTATTTGGGATGTAGGAAGGGGTTCTGGGAAAGGGAGAGGAGGCAGAGAAAGAAAGGGGACAAAGAAGGACAGAAAGTGAGGAGAGAAAAAGAAGGGAAGAGGCCAGCCAGGAGCACGTGGCCAGTCAGGAACACATGGGAAGAGAGGAGGATAATGGAGAAAGAGAGGAGAGAGGAGAGAGAAGAGAGGTGAAAGAGAGAGAGAGAGAGAGAGAGAGAGAGAGAGAGCTTTTATACTAGGTTAACTTGGGTGAAACCTAGAGGAAATGCTAACACTGGAGATTTTTGCAGTCAGAAAGATGTTTCTTGGTGAATCTAACAGCCTGGCCGTGAGGATGATTGACAAATTAATTGTCCAGATCTCTTCCCCTCATGTCATCCATAGTATCTGCCACATCTTAACTGTAGCCAGATATTGGGATGATAATTCTAGGAAACACTCTTTTTAAACTCATTTCTGTCTTTGAAAGAAGAGGCAGCCTTTGAGCACACAGTAGCTCTATACTGGACTTTGCTAATAGCAGCCTCCCCGTGGTCATGAAATGGACTGGAAAACCTATGTAGACAGTGAGTGAGTCCCTTAGGCAAGACGAAGGAGATGGGAAGAGAGCACGATACAACGGCTCCTTTTGAGGGGTGGGCAGGGAATTGAGGGTGCTGGCTTGAAAGGCAGGGAAGTTACGGGTCTTGCTATCTTTAGTGCTCAGCTAACTAGTCCAAGCACATGCTCATAAGGAGGAGAGCAGAAACAATGAAACCATTCTAAGAAAACGTTAGGGTCTTCTCCACCTGGCTTACCATGATGAACAGCGTCAGGAGGAAGATACTCATTGACATAATGGAGAAGCTGTCCAGGAACCAGGTACACCAAATCACAGCGTTAGAGACACCTTGGTTCTTCAAGGTCTCCTTCAGCCTCAGCTCCTTTTCCAAGACAATGCCCTTAACAGTCATGGAGACAGAGTAGATCCATGCCAGCACCATGAAGATGGGGAAACAGCGATTCAGGATGATCATGAAGCTAAAGGGAGAGGAAGAAAGCAGACAGAGCCAGCTGTACCTGGTAGAGACTATGTAAATATTTATTGAATGGAGAGTTGAGGATGAAGTCCAAAGGAAAGGAAAGCAGAAAAATAAATCACTGGACTTTCACTAGGTTGAACCTCTTAAATACTTTTCATATTGGCCATGTCTTTCTTTAAGGTAAGACAGAGCCTTTCTGGACAGCCTGGATGGATGCTCTATAAATAAAGTATAGGAATAAGACTATACGATCTCTGTCATATAGTATAGATCTCCTCCATAAAAGCTTGTGGGAAAGACTGTAGACCTGCCGGTATAGGTTGCGATCGGAACAAGGCGATGATTCAAGAGCCATTGATTCCAACAGCTGTTCTTAAGTGGAGTGGGTCCTGGGATAGGTTCTCAGCAGGCAGGACAGATGTGCCGCGATGGACTTACACTAGGGTGAGCTTTACAGGTTTCCTTGTGAATAATGCACTGGGAAAGCCCTTGGGATTATTATCTATTGAAACTGTTGGGTGTTGTCAAAGGAAGGGCCCAATGCCAATGTGGGAGGATAGTTTCACTCAAAATGGCCCTAGGGAGGGAACCAAACAACCGAAAACCATGCGCTTCTGGGGTTGGCCGCCAGAGGACTCTCCCATACTGAATGACTCAATTCCCACAGGCTATTCACACTTAACGTTTTCCTGCCAGCCCCTCCCCTTCTGACCCTGAAAGTGGACCTGGGCTCTTGCCCCTGGCTCTACGTCCCATCTCTGCCTCTTATCCAAAGGAAAACTAACTTCTGAACAGCCACTGTTCTCTTCTCAGTCCTCTGCAGAGCTGGAGGCCTGATGGGGCCACAGTGTTGGGAGCCGCTTCCCTAGGTGCACACTGGGCTTCATTTTACAATCTCCAGCTGGTGACTGGACTCTTTTCTCCATGTTTTGTGGTCTCTGCTTCCGGGACCCCACACTCCCATGCTACAGCGACTTTCCTGTGTTCTCAACACCCCAGGAGTTAAATTCCTAAGCCAACTATAGGTCAGGGAGTGTTTCTGACCCCATCTACCATGATAATAAGCCTTCTGGGAACCTCCCCCCACCCCATCTGTCCCTTTCTCCACCATTCCAAAATCTATTTTCAACAAAACAGCAGACTGTTTGCTTAGCATGCTACTGACCAAAGGAAGGGGAGGCATTAGGATGGGGGTGGTCAGAGGAGGAGGCCAGAGCTCATCCAACACATTCCTCTACCTTTTCACCAAACATACATCATAGGAATGTTAATTAGGGAAGGAGCTGCATTATTCTGAGGCTCCTAGGTACCAGACCTACTTGCCTCGCAGTCTGAATCTGCTGATCTGGCAATCAGTGGGAAAACACCCTGACCAGAACACTTTCACATACCAAACATACTACGAAATGGAAATTTAAACAGCTGGCACCCCCTTCAACCTCACTCCTATTGTTTTAACCTCCAATTTCCCTTTTGTACCCCCAGCACCCTATCATTTTATTTTCCCCTCTGCTTCTGTCTGGAGTATGGAACCAGCATCTTCTTCAGTCAGAACCTTATTCTCCCCAATCTGGTCCTTGTCCCTGGGGTTCTTTCAGGAGACACAGAAGCCCGAGAGCATCCCCATCTATTGCTTCTCAGCAGGGAGGAGGATAGAGGCCTGGGACTCACGAGTCATCCACAAAGCAGGGGTAAGGCATCTGCTGGAGATAGACTCCAATTGGAGGCTCTGCCCGGGTCTGACTCCTCACGATTCCTTGCTCAACCATGTCCTGTAGATAGGCAAAGCCTCCCCAGATGTACCGGAAATCTTCGACAGGATCTGCCCTGGGACCAGAATCCCAGTACCTAAGAAGGCACAGGATGAAGAATGTAAGTGGGAGTGGGTAACTCACTCACTTTACAAGCCCAACTTGCTCTAGAACTCACTCCCTTGACACATTCTCCTCCAACAGTGGTTCTCAACCTTCCTAATGTGACAACCATTTAATACAGTTCCTTGTGTTGTGGTGACCCCAAGCATAGTTATTTTTGTTACTACTTCATGACTGAAATCTTGTTACTGTTATTAATCAATATCTGTGTTTTCTGATGGTCTTGGGCCAGCCCTGTGAAGTGTCATGAAGCCACAGGTTGAGAAATGGTGTCCTAAATGTTCCCAGACTATCCAGCCTTACTTTGGGTCACAGTGCTAACTCCAATGGCCATGACCTACAAGGTGATTGCTCCCATCTACATGGATCTACACAAATCATACTTTCTTCCAGTTAGCTTACCTTCACTGACACATGGCTGCATTCACCCATAATCCTCTACTCTCTACCAAATACAGCTCACCGTGGATTTTGGAGAAACCCTTCAAGACCGAACCATCACCTGTCTTTGATCTTATTGGTCTTCTCCACCACATCAATGTCCATCCGAATCTTGTACTTCACATGGGGAGGTAGGGAGCTGGTCCACGGATACATGTCAGGGAATACCACTCCAGCCCAGAACCTGTTCTCCTCCAGGAGAGACAGGGCTCGCTGGGTGAGCTGAACTTCATCATCGTAACTTTCAAACTTATCCAGGACCAGACACTGCAGACAATCACAAAGGTGGAGAGAGTCTGAGACTTGACTGTAAACAAAAGGCAGAAGAAACTCTACCACTTGTTGGATGGGTCCCCCACAAAAAGACCTATACGACAAATTTGTATTTAACTACAGGGTCTGCTATTGATTTCTTCATGTGCTAGTTTCTGGGGGTGCAAGGGCCCTGGAGATGATGACAAGCTCTTATCACTGAAGAGTTAACAGAGACCGTGCTGCCCAGCTCTCCAAAATGATCCAAATATTCAAGTCCTCAAAATGACACAAATACCCAAGGTTCTCACTCCCCAGCATGGGGAGGCGAGGGAGTGGGGTCATGGTGGACACAGGCTGCTTTGAAGATCAGAAAGCCTGAGGATAAAAGACTTTTAAAGAGAGAAACATTCCTGGCATTGAACCTTCCTGGCTCTCTCCAAACACACACAGGCTATCCAGCTGAGGGACGAACCAGGAAGAGAAAAGCAAAGAAACAGACGGCCAAAATGATTTCATCTGAGAGATCATTTTCAATTATAGCTTCACAGTGAGAATGTGGAATTATCCCAATATCTCTTTTCTCAGAAGAGGGGAGAAAGAGAGAGAGAGAGAAAGAGAGAGAGAGAGAGAGAGAGAGAGAGAGAGAGAGAGAGAGAGAGAACACCATAGAAGAACAAAAGTAAGAATTTCGTTTAAATGGAGGATTGAGAGATTGCCCACTTGTACTGACTTGCTGAAGTAATTATGTTGTACTGGTATTCGCTTTACAGTGGGGGTTTTGTGTCTGTGAGTCTTAGAATGTAACTCACTAGAGGTCAGACAGCCTTGTCTTGATTAATTTGTTCGACGGATATTTACAGAATATATGCAACATGCCAGAGCCTGCTGGGGCTCCTCAGGTACAAGGAGAGAAGATGGCAATCTCTTCCTGAGACAGACTCAAACCTGCTGCGGGAGAGATTGTAGTGAACCAATGAGCACAGAGAACAAGCAGAGGAAGGAAAGAGGAGGTCAATAGCACTGACTTTAGGGGACCTGCAAGAATAGAGCCGTGGTTCCCATTATCCCTCAAGTTTTGGTGCACTGGCTGGCTTTAAAAAGACACCAAAGTCTTTATTTCAAACTTTCGAGAGGCAAGGCCAGGGCACTAGCATTTTGTTGAAAAACAAATCAACAACAACAAAACCCTCCCCAGATAGTCACAATACACAACACATTGGGTAAAACATGGTGAGTGGTTGGGACCAAACCTTTCCTCCGCTGGATTTGGAAATCTGACTGACCAACCGAAGGGTGTCTCAGGACACGTGCTGTCATGCTAAGACCAGGAGAATTCTGGACAAGCCCTAAGATGCCAGAATGTGACCGTGGGGTTCTAAGCAGAAGTATGACGAATGAGATCAGGTAACAATAGGGAAGTGACAGGAAGCACTAGGCTGGACCGCTGAGTATCTTCAGGCTTTAAAGAACAGCTAACTCCAGGAGAGCCTGGGAGTCAGCTGGAAACTGGTGCTAGGGAAGACACTGCAGGGATGCTTCTGAGCTAAGGGCAGACCGATAGAGCCAGCGTCCCTTACTCTCTATCTCTGGCCCAGAGTTCCTCCTGGCACCCCAGGGCTGGAAGGTATATCCTACTCCGCACATCCAGCATTACGTGGCTTATGGATGGATTCGTCCCCGTGCTTACAAGGACCCTGTGGGCTGAACAATGAACCTCGTTTATCCTCACAGGGTAGCCCAGGAAAGTTAGGCTCAAGAACAGTGATTCCCAAGGATGTCAGATATCCTGCATATTAGATATTTACCTTACGATTCATAGCTGCAGCAAAATTACAGTTATGAAGTAGCAACGACATAACTTTATGGTCGGGGGTCACCACACATGAGGAACTGCATTAAAGGGTGGCAGCACTAGGAAGGTTGGGAACCCCTACTCCAGAGGACTGAAAACTTCTAGGCAGCGGTAGGGTGAGTATCAAGCCCTAGTCACTGGATTAAGGAGAAATTAAAAAACCAGAAACACAAGGACAGGGATTGGGGGGGGGGCACTAAGCTCTACCATACTGACAAGAAGCAAGCAGACCCAGTTTGCTTGCTCCCTGTAAACCCCTCATTTCTGAAGCCTATTGCAGAGTATTAGAACAGCAGTCTCCTTGGAGGGGGCCTGTATTCGAACACCAAGGTGTTACAAGCCCATCCTCACTGGACTCTCTGCCCACAGTTGTCCTGCCTAGGACATGTCCATGTGGTAGTCTCAGTGGTCCAGATAAAAGGGAAGGGTCTTTCAAGCTGATATGGGCAGGAGAAACGGAAGCGTGCAAAGACCAACTGGGTCAAGCATGGCTTAAAAGGCCTGTAACGTGAAAAGGAAATGGGGTTGGTATCTCTTTAAGAAACACAAATAGTGGGGTTGGGGATTTAGCTCAGTGGTAGAGCGCTTGCCTAGGAAGCGCAAGGCCCTGGGTTCGGTCCCCAGCTCCGAAAAAATGAACCAAAAAAAAAAAAAAAAAAAAAAAAGAAACACAAATAGTGATAAAGGAAATGATCCTCTTCAGTCAGTCACTGTCTTGTCAACAGGACTTACTTGCTAGGCTTAAAAGAAGATGAAGGACTTTAGTACATTACACACCAATGAGTTCTCATCTCTTTCAGGCAGAGGTGTGTATCTAACGCATAGACCCTTAAAACAGTTGGAGAAACCAGCCTGCAGACAGTTTGTCAAGAATTTGTCTTCTTTTTCTTTTTCCCAGAGCTGAGGACCGAACCCAGGGCCTTGCACTTGCTAAGCAATCGCTCTACCACTGAGCTAAATCCCCAACCCCCAGTTTGTCAGTAATTAGCCCAACAGCAATCCTACCACTATGGGAGACAGAGGCAGCAGTTGCTGCTTGGGCAAGGACACTTTGGAACTGAGCTGCTACAAGGAGGTAACAGAACCTGTTTGTTATCTGGGCAGTGGTGGCACATGCTTGAAATGCCATCGCTCAGGAGGCAGAGGCAGACAGATTATGTGAGTTGAGGCCAGCCAAGCCTACAGAGGAATTTCTGGACAGCCAGGGATGCAGAGTGAAACCCTGTCCCAGACAAACCACATATACAGAACAAAGCAAAATAAAAACATAACACATGCTTGAGTTCGCTTTCGGGAGACATCGAGGTTTGACCAAGAGAAGCAGTAAACGAATCGGACTTGGGCTGTTTGTCAAGCTTAGACCTGGGATGTGTTTAAATAGATGCAGACAAACGTCACACCTTCTCACTCATTGAGGGGACTAGTAAGTCAGAGTTGTAGAAGAATAAAATAGCATAGGCTAGAGCCTGGGAGGTATAGCAGGGAAAGGTCCAGAAAGACATTCAATATGGAGTATGAGACACAGAGGGAGCATTTACTTTGGGGTTTCTTCCGTGGCAGTGGAGTGACTATTGCTCAAGACAACCTGTGATGGACTCCCTAGTACAGAAAAGACAAGTAGCAAGGAGCTAAAAGTGCTTTTAATTATTTTGGTTTTATACACTGCAGATATGAATCGAGCTACCAAAATATGCTACCATCACAATTTTTAGATATTATGTCTCAGAGAATCTGAAACTGAATTTCTAAAATAAAATCAAAATTATTCGGGAAGATGAATGCCATCTTAGACAGTTTCACGTGGATATTGCACATTCTCTTGGCATCTTGAGGCGCAGGGGTGAAGTGGCCTGGAGGTCTGTGCTCTGACGTCCTTGCTTTACCAGGAACAAAGGGGACCACAGGCGTGAAGAACCTTGTTTTAGTTCACCACAGCGCAGAAGCAAAATCTACATGTATGCCTTCAGTGTGGGTCCCAGAAGTTCCAGTGTGTGCACGGGTGGTCCCTGTTGTTCCTTTGGGACTACATCATATGTCCTATGCAAGGTCCTGACATTATTGAGGGTCTCTTGCCTTAAGAGCCATACTATCTAGTGGAGTTTTCTGAGATGACTAACTTGTTCTCTATCTATCCTACCCAATATGGTAGCCAGTGATCACACGTGGCTGTTGACTACGACGGATTCCATTTGTGGCCTCCTAAGCATTGAGTTTTCAGTTTCATGGGGCTGTTGGTCGCTATGGGGTTAGCTCTGCTCCAGTGGTAATAAGTCCCTTCAGGTCAGGGTCGTGTGCTGTTCAACATGGTCTCTGGAATAATCTTTTCTCATGCTAGGGGGGATCAACAAATATTTTCTGAACTGAATTGGTTTGAATTTGCCAGCCCTGATGCTGCAAGTGTGGCTGTCCCTCGGTGCTTTGAACTAAATTCTATGTATCCCAGACTCATGAAAAACTGGCAGCAAGTCATGAAAAAGGTAGAAAGACCTTTTTGCTGCCATGAAGCTAGGGCATAGCTCTTGGGGAAGAGGAGCTGATATAAACAAATACAGTGTTAATAACGTGACTTCCAGGGGCATCAGGCTCGTTCTCTTTGAACCTTATGTCTTAACAGACTGGAATAAACAGCTGATGTTTTCAGTGATATTGTTGACTCCTGTGCTGACGTGGGCGCCATCCTGGCTGTTTAATCAGGCGGCTGATTCATCGTCATATTTCCTGATGTGTTTCCCTACATGGGGACCTTGATATTCTGGAAAACACAAAATTTAGCAGGTTCTCAAATGCTTACATCTATTTTAAAACCTCTGAAGCCGTTTCCTTCTCATTACCTCGGGAAGAGGCACTGCACAGTGCTGGGGTCGGACAGTCCCCTATCTCCCCCTATGCCCCCCTTGCTTGCTGATACCTGTCTTTCTGTTTCCTATGGCTTCTGCTGCCCTCGCTGACATTTGAGCTGTGCCCAACTTCAGAGATTCAGTCTAAGGATCGCATGCAGTGGTGTTTGCAAAAGGCCTCAGTGGGAAATCAGGAATAAAAGCTGGAGGGGGGGGGGGTAGACAGCTCACCTAGCATGCACAAGGCCCTAGATTGTTTAAGCATGACAAAAAATAGACAGCAACTACAAATATTGATGGTTTACTTACTTCATGCCTCTAACCGGCCCAAGGGCTTTAGTTGCATGAACATATTTTGATTTTTTTTTAAAAAAGATAAAGAGAGGATATGTCCTGGGTT
Organism: Rattus norvegicus; assembly: GCF_021556685.1. Classification (NCBI taxonomy): domain Eukaryota; kingdom Metazoa; phylum Chordata; class Mammalia; order Rodentia; family Muridae; genus Rattus; species Rattus norvegicus. The sequence goes on along the minus strand of NC_141535.1, from coordinate 212,416,694 downwards.
TCAGCACCGATGTTGTGATAATAAGAAGATAAAGAGAGGGGGGATTATGTTCTATGGAGTGTGGTGAGGTATGGGAAAGGGAATCCCTCAGCATGCCCATGCCGAGACATCCCTGGTCCCCCTGAGGAACCAGCCATACGACTGAATAGAGTTTATTCAGAGCATGGCAGGGGGAGTTAAGAGTGTAATAGGGGCAGAGAGAGAGAGAGAGAGAGAGAGAGAGAGAGAGAGAGAGAGAGAGAAAGAGGAGGAGGGAGAAGAAGAAGATGAAGAAGAGGAGGAGGAGGAGGAAGTAGAAGAGTAGAGCAGTGGAGGTAGGCCATGAGCATGTACAAAGAAGAGGGGAAGGGAATGGGGAGAGAGGGGACAAAGGGGAAGAGGGGAAGAGCAAGCGAGAGCAAAAGAATGAGGAGGGGGCAAGGAGCCCCTTTTATAGTGAGTCAGGCACACTTGGCTCTGGCCAGGTAACTGTGGGGGAGCTTAGACAGGATGCTAACACATTTCATCTCCAACGTCACTTGAAGACCTGTGGTCAAAGCCCACTTACAAAATACACTGAAACAAACTGCCCCTGGGGCAGAGTTTCTTTTCATCCCCAACAGTACACTGCACTGTCTCACAAATAATGGGGGCTTTATAAATACCATCTCACTCTTGTTTTTGTAAATTATCTTTGAACATCAATAATCAAGTGACTTTCAAGTTCCTGCCAGGTTAGACTTCATTAGTGACAGTTCACCAGGGGAGGAGAGCAGTTTTATTTTCTTCAAATAATCTGCGTGGAGACGCAGACTGCCCTGAGCTAACCCACAGTACTCCATCTGGCCAGAACAATGCTATGGCCAGAAGCCAAGGCCACCTGGGCAACGGGAGGTAGAGAGAATGGTGTCTCTTAGCTTCCGTTGGTTGGTGGGTAACATTCAGCTGCTGCTGCCTAGAGAAAGGTTTGATAAAACCAAACACGAATATCACATCACCCTCACCAAACTTTCTTTCTGTGGTCAGGAGGAAGAAACTGCTTTAAGTGTGAGTCAGGTATGATTCAAAATATATTCGCATGGGGAGGCCATCTGCCTCATGGCAAGTGGCCTCACTCCCTCCTGATACACAATTCATCAGCGTTAAACTTTGGTAATAGAACATGTATGTGCTGGAGGAGGCCGAGCTGGTGACAAATCCCTCAGCAGGGGACCTGGATTGGATGTATTTAGTCTATTGTGACAGGCTTGTCAGGTACAACATACTGGGTTCTGATGAGGCCATGGAGTCTAATTTAAATGCCATCATGTCCTCTATTATCTTGGGGATTAGGGAAGTGTGATAGACAACAAGATTGGATAAAGTAAAGTGCTCAGCAGAAACCCAGCACACCTTGGAAAATAAAATCAGTATCCTATGCCCGAAGAGGTAAGCTTTGAGCAAATGTCACAGCAGGAGCTCAGAATCTCACTGGAGAACCAGGACAGTGCCCTCTGACAGCCAACAAAGCAGAGATCTAGCACACAAAGGGGGCTCATGGTCCCCCCACCCCTTCTCCTGTAGCTTCTTACCACTAAGTGTAGTTCACACCAGACCCACCCTGCTGGAAGAGGAGGGCTGGAGCAGCTGTGCCCAGGCCCTTGCCAGAGGACATTCATTTGTTGACACAGCTAAACAAAACATCACTTTGGAGGAGAAGCTGCAGGGGAAGCAGGCTCCCTTCTTCATGTGGGAGCTCTTGATATCCAGTTCATAAACATTAAGTCATAGGTTCAGGGAATTATCTTATTACGTGGTAAACTGGGTCTAGCGGAGGTCGTGAGGAAACATCCTTCTTTTCATTTGAACTTGATAACCAAAGGGGCCTGGCACATTGTGCTGGCAGCTGTGTGTAAATAGTCATATTTTGACCATGAAACCTCAAAGGCATCTAGGTCGGTCTTGGGAGATAAGGGAGGCATTGAGGTTTTCTAATCCTGCCTTACATCTCTCCAAAACAACTGATAAACTCCAGCAAAAGCCTCCTGTGGTCCTGATAGCAGCCATGCAGACACCTGGGGCTCCCTTTGAAAAACACCATGGAAGTGGGCAAACATCCCAGAATGAACTTCCTGGCAGATGTAAACTGCAACCTTCAAGATTTATTTCCAACTACATGGAAAAAGCCGCGGTGTAAAATCACTTTGGGCTGTTTGAGTTGTTTGGGATGGTGAATTAGAGGCAGGGTGCTGTAATAAATAGTATTATGTATGTATCAGGCAGTGCGAACAGGCTTCTGAAACATTCACTCACCAAGAGTGAAGAAATGTCTCGTGGATAACCAAGAAAGAGGCAGGGAATACATGTAATAAAGAAAAAAAAGTGTTTCTAAAAATAGATGACGGATGGATAGAGAGATAGAGAGACAGAGAGATAGAGAGACAGAGAGACAGAGAGACAGAGAGATAGAGAGACAGAGAGACAGAGAGACAGAGAGATAGAGAGACAGAGATACAGAGAGACAGAGAGATAGAGAGACAGAGAGATAGAGAGACAGAGAGATAGAGAGACAGAGAGATAGAGAGACAGAGAGATAGAGAGACAGATAGAGAGACAGAGAGATAGACAGAGAGATAGAGAGACAGAGAGATAGAGAGACAGAGAGACAGAGAGATAGAGAGACAGAGAGATAGAGAGACAGAGAGATAGAGAGACAGGGAGATAGAGAGATAGAGAGACAGAGAGATAGATAGAGAGATAGAGAGACAGAGAGATAGAGAGATAGAGAAACAGAGAGAGATAGAGAGATAGAGAGACAGAGATACAGAGAGATAGAGAGACAGAGAGATAGAGAGACAGAGAGACAGAGAGATAGAGAGACAGAGAAATAGAAAGATAGAGAGATAGATGCAGCACTAAAATAAATAAAAAGGCCAGGTTGAAGAACAAGGACTCATAAGGGTACAAAGCTACCAGGGCAATGCTTTCTGCCCCTCTGGCTCCAATGAAAGTGACCATCACTTGACTTCCCAACACTTTAGCTCTTCCAGTTTCCTGTTGAGTTGCTCCAACAACACCTGGAGGTGAGGGCTACTGTGTTGAATAATAATGGGGCTAAACCTGCACTAACCAGTAGGACCTCTGGGTACCACAAGTACTGACTTCTTCCCACTAGTGGTTGTAACCTGAGTTGCTTGGGTTATCATTTTTCAGATCCATGTATAGCTACGTTGTCCCCAGTAACAGACCCCGTACATAGATGTTGAAGAGTGTATCTGGTCACACACAGACTGAAGCTTTTATGAACCAGGCCGGCCAAGCCCAGACATCACTGGTTGCAGGATATTTGATCACACTCACACGGTGGGCCCTGAAATTGTTTTACTTACTGAAAAAATAAAAATAAAAAACCACCTTGTTTCTAGCTGTGGGGTGGCTCAGCCCTTAGCACACACCTTTAATCCCTCTGGCTGGAATACAGACACACCCTTAGCACATAACCTTAAATCTTAAACAGTGAAGCTAAAGTTAGTTTGTAGATGGCAACAGCCATATTTAAAAGTGATGTCTAATTGAGTGGCAGACAAAGTGATGAATAGGAGAAAGATTTGACAGAATAGGATATGCCCAACTCTCACAAAAACAGAGAGGAAATAGAGGCAAGAGAGGGACTAAAAGAGGAGGCAGTTTTACCCAGAGTTTTACAGAGAGAGGCTGAGGAGAGAACAAGTTAGACAAAAGTGAAGACAGAATGAGCCAGAGAGGGAACAGGAGGCAGAAGATTAGAACAGATCAGTGGAGTTAGTTTTAGGCCAAACCGAGCAAAAAGTCAGAGGCCAAGAGAGAAGCCAGATTGAAGCATGGAGAGGAGTTTGGGCCAGAACAGCTGAGTTGAACCAGCCAGCCAGAGTTCAGAAAAAAACCAGACAGGTGAACTTATTCAGCAGTAAGTCTCAGAGGCTGAAACCATTCTAGGCCTAGAGTAGATTGTACGGAGGTAGACGCTTCCAGGACTAGGCCTAGGTTGGCAGACTGAGGCAGTAAGCCTTGGAGACAATTACATCAGATGAATAAAAGTATTTTTATATTTATATTTATCAGCATTTTTCAACGTTACATCTGTTCTCTCTCTGCCCAGGTTCCTGCTCCAGTAGGACTTCTCCAGTAGGTTCAGAACTCTGTGTTTCATTTAAACTTTTTTTTCCTTTTAAAATTGTCTTTCTGGGGATTTGAACCCCCGTAGGAAGAACAGTATCAATCAACCAGAACCCCCAGAGCTCCCAGGGACTAAACCACCAACCAAAGAGTACACACGGAGGGACCCATGGCTTCAGCTGCATATGTAGCAGAGGATGGCATTGTCTGGCATCAAATGGGAGGGGAGCTCCTTGGTCCTGTGAAGGCTTGATGCCCCAGTGTAGGGGAATGCCAGGGTGGAGAGGTGGAAGTAGGTGGGTAGGAGGGGGAGCATCCTCATAGAAACAGGGGGGGGAGGGGGGACCAGGAAAGGGTATAATATTTGAAATGTAAAAACATAAAATATCCAATAAAAAGTGGATTTAACCTTTAAGGCTCAGCACAAACATTACTTTCTGCTTAGGTTTAGCATGAATTGGTGTCTACTTTATTGCCACTAGAGATCTACTCAGGAGTGCTGAGAAGTCTAAAAGAAAAATGAGATGGAGTTTGAGCCCTTGAAGTGGTCAGGCCAGCATAGGTAGGGTGTGGACAAATCATGATTGGGCTCCTGTGGAAGGAATAAGGCTTAGAGAAGACAGCTAGGAACCTCACTGAGACCTGAAATGTGGATGTGGGCATGGCCAGCCAGGGCTGCAAGTAGGGGAAGGCTGCATTATTCAAGCTGAGAGGTCTGGGGCAGTCTCACAGGGTGGGAAAGAACTATGGAGGCATTCACCTTCACCGTGATGAGGCACTCCTGAGGACTGGGAAGCCATATTTTACAGCAGGCTTAGGCTTAAGCAATATCTCCTTGGAGAGGGTGTGGGAGCTGACCAGAAGCAGCAAGAGCCTGGTGGCCTGGTGAGGGGCTAGGAGAGACAACAGGCCTCTACAAGCAGCCACAGGAGAGAATGTGGAAGAGCTGTCAGGACTTGGATGGCTTGCACATTTGCTTTTGTGTTTGGACAGAGTGAACTTCTGGGGAGTCAATGGTTAACAGTAATTATTAGTCATTCCTAGGTCAATTCATGTAATTCCCTACATGAAAGAATAAACCCCAACTTTCTGAGTTCTCATTTTAATCAGGTTATTTTTAAGAAAAAGAGAGAGAGAGACTGACTCATCTCAAATATTGTAAAATAATTGCTATCTTTATTGGATTTGATATGCAACTTGAGCAAATAATACTTTAGAGCCTTTGGACCTTGTATGTTACAGGGAAAAGAACGTTATCGCTGAAGTCAGCACACATCTGGGTCAGAATTCTGAAGTCCCCACTTACCTGCTGTGACGTGGCAGGGAGTCAAGCCTCTTAGAGTCCTTGCCTTAAATTCTACACAATGACAGCAATCATGGCTACCTGGCACATGGGAGTGCTGTAAGAGATGATGTGTCTAGCAGAGCCCTGTCCCCCAGGGCCCATGCATGTCTCTCTCCTCCACTGGGGTCCAAGCCTACCTCCACCTGTTTCCTTTTCTCTGTGTGAGTTCTAGGTTTCTGAGAGATCAGAGAAGCATAAAATACAGTGAGTGTGAATTGCTTAGGATCGAATTCATGGCCCTTGAAATAATAATTGCCCTTGTGGTATAGATTTCTGTCCCCTGTCTAACTCTCACAATGCCTTCCCAGTCTCTAGGGTCATTGAGTTAACAGAGAAAAGCAACACGGGTACCCAGCCAATATTTGCACATCGAATTCTACAACACGTTACATAATCCAACCTCATCTCTCTATCCAAATTCCCCCTGAAGTTAGGCTGAAAATACATTTCCTGAGAACATCATGGTTGGGTAGAGGTGGCATGTGGCCAGAAGTATTAAAGGTGCCAAGGAAAAGTAGTTTAAAAAAAAAGCCTGATAATTCAAGAAAATAACCACCATCCAATTCATAAGGAGTTATGACTAAGGTGATAGCCAGAGAAAAGCAGTTAGTGAGTACATTTTTTTCTCAAGACTTAGCAAAAGGTAGATGTTACTGATTAAAGTACAATTTTATGCTTTGAGTAGAGGTATTTTTATTTTAAAGTTTGGCTGAATTTAGCTTCCTGATATGAAATGTAAGAACTGAAATTCAAATGTACTAAGACATTTAAATCCACTGTGAACTGTAAATAGTATTTGATTTAGGCTAGGCCTAACCTTTTATTGAACAAGAAAAAAAATTGAAGGGGAAAAGTATAAATATTTATTTCAACTAAAGGGTGATCAGAGGGGTAATTTGTTGATTTTTGTAATTGTGTTTTTCTATGGAAAACATTGGATAGAGGCAAATATGAGTCATGAATAAGATGTGCGTGCATGAGAATTTAAGATATTTACCTAAACATGGATCAGGAAGAGGGATCAGTGGGTAAAGTCATCTCTATCAAGCCTGAGAAACTATAGGACCTATAGAATTGAACCCTAGAAGCCCATATGGTAGAAGAGAACTAACTGCCACATGTCATGGCACACCGTACACTGCCCTCTACCATACACACAAAGTAAATAAGTAAATAAACAAACAGACTCCCATAAATTATTACATATAATAATTTATAAAGTCCTCACTAAACTTCAGGCTCCCTAGATTCAGAGAAGTGGGTAATGGTAATAACCTTTCCCTATGTAAGAGACGTGAAGGTCCTCAAATGTCACTAGCATGGCTGTCTCTAGACAACTGTCCACCTTCTAACCAAAAGGTCTGTCTCACTTTAACCTTTATTTCTCAGGGCCAGCAGAAATCCAGGAATTAGCTATGGGATGAGGGAGAGCCCACAGAAAGCTTTATCCTCCAGTCATTAGAGTATAAGAACAGTTCTCAGCCTCTGGGTCACTGTCCAAGTCCAGTGTACCCCCAAACTATCCTTGTAGGCTTTGGGAATAGACAGACCCAACTGTGACTCGAAGCCAGAGATCAGCGTGGGAAGCCTTGGCTAATGCTTAGGCATTTTTGAGTATAAAGGTACACACTTTACTTGGTTCATGTTCAGCAGCTGCCGTGTGTACATGTTCTTGGTGGGAGCCCAGAGTGTCTCATGCCACCCCCACAGGCACTCTGAAGAGGTCTTGGTCCTACCCCACCCTCTCGATGAAGAGTCCTGGCAGCCCAGCCTTTGCACACAAGTCTGATGACGGTGCTAAGTGCTCTCTGCCTCCGTGCTCCCTCTCCCGTCCTGTCCTCCACAGTGACCTTGTATTGCTGCTTGGAATCGTACATACAAGAACTCCAAGCTGTGGAGTGTCAAATTTCTCAGAGATTCCAGTCCATAAGCCCTGTGGGACAGGTCGGACAGTCATATGTGTGACTGCTCAACCTGGACCCACAAGACAGATTCAGGAGGATGGATTTCCCTCAGATTGCTCCCTCCACAGGAGAGGCCTCACACCCTACGCAGGAAGGAAGAGATTTAGCCCTTCTAGTCACTGAGAAGAAAATCTACTGAATCACTCTCGCTTCCCACAAGGAGGAAAGGCTTAAAGATGTGTTTCTTGTTCTGTTATTTTTTGGCATCACAATTAAGCGTCCCACTGTTATGGGAAACTCATTTCCTAATGTTCCATAAGTGCTTTTGGTTTATTTTCTGTTTTTAGGATAGGCACGGATGTGGATTCCTAGACTGGCCCATGAGGAAGTGTTTCCAGACTCATTAGCACAAGTCCCATGATTGAAAAGGAGGCGCGAAGCTGGCATTCTTAAATAAGGCATAGGTGGCAACGCACTAGCTTTCCTGTCCCCGAGAGACCCTTAGAACTATCAGAGAGGGCTCCCATGGCAAGTATACTACTCAGGTTTCTCAAGGCTTCTCCAAATAGCACAAAACACAAGAGCGGATGCTGAAAATCCAAGGTAGAACGCTGAGGCCCCCTGTCCTGCACTGTCTGTCTCTCCTTCCTGTCCCGTAACTCCTTGCTTCATTCACCCCCAAGGGCAATACAATAAGAAACTGAATCATCAACACTGCCTTTATCAAAAGCCTTGTACAGGTCCCCACGGGGAGGCCACAGTGCTCAGTACGTCAAAGCCCCGGGAAAGTCACAGTGGTTGATATCTGGTCAGCAGCTTCATGAGCTCAGAGCTTGCCACCAGCTGGGGGCTAGATTCCATTTAGGCCAGGTTTATCTGTACTTCGATTAAGAGTTGACAATGATTAATGCTTCTTACATGACAGTGTCTTGCATGAAATAGCTCACTTAATTCTCAGAACAAGCCAAGTGTCAGGTAAATACTCCTAAAATCCACATTTTACAGCTACAGAGACTGAAGAACAAACGGCGGATAATTGAGTCCAGCGAAATCTCAACCTGGAGACTTAACTCTTAACTGTTTAAGAGAATGACACCTATCACTGCTGTATTAAACACAAGATGCTTAGGAAAAACCAATTCCTTTAGGGTAGGGGATATGGCTCAGCTGGTAGGGTATGAAAGGAAGGAAGAGAAGGATGGGGAGGGAGGGAAGGAGGGAAGGAAGAAAGGAGCTTTTCCTATCATGATACAAAGTCAAGCCATGTTACAATGTCAAGCCATAGACAAGAATTATTCCTCATATACCTCACAAAACCATTGTTGGGAACCAGTACAGGAATGAATCGGCTCCCTGACACACCCAAACCCACGCACAGGCTCTGTGTGTCCTGAGATTAAGACAACATGGCAACTGTAGATAGCAGCGGTGGGCCTGGGGGGTGTGGGCTTAACTGCAAGAGAGGAAGAGATCAGCTGGTAGCTGTAAATGGGGACAACAATCTGCTTTGCCCCAGATCTCTAAATATACGTGCAATACCAAGGCAATAAAGGGAAATTCTGAGTCACTTAGTCTGGGTTGGCACACAGAATGTGTTTTATAAAAGGCATCCAAGGCCATTATTGTCTCTGGTGAGATGGGAATTGCTTCAACTCTGGCGCTTTGTCCGCCACGCTCCGTACTAGCTGAGAAGATACCTCAGGAGCATGTGCAGTGATGTTAACGTCCAGGACTCTGGAGAAGGAGGGTGTACGGAAATTCTGTGGCTCCGGAGCAGTGGGAGCCCTCAAGAGCAGCCAAGAATACGTAAAGGTAGGCCTCTTCTCACCAGTGAGTTACTCCTAGGACCCACCATTTGGGATAGAAAAGCTCATCCCTTTAGGCCTCAAATTAACTCCCTTTCCTGATTCTAGAAGCACCTTCGGTTTCCTAATGGGCTTAGAGTTTTGGAGACTGAGGCCTAGCCCTTTGAATGTGATCAAACTTTAGATGTGAAAACCTTGGGGGCTGGGAGGTTGAGAGTCTAAAGATGACTAAAATGTGTCCACGGATGCCAGGTAACCCATCTTGATGTTCAAGGCAGAGATGGACATACAGACAGCTTCCCCTACTTGAACTTGAGCAGCAGCCTGAGGGGTATGAGGAGAGGGCTGCAGATCACAAAGGGGTGAATTTCCAAGCCTGCGAGACAGCAGGAGGAATATCTGAGGACAAAGTCTCAACTTGCAGACGTGTAGAACTGGAGAGCTGCAGCTCCCTGGTGGAAGACTTGCTTGGCATGTACAAGGCCCTGGTTCTACACCCAGCACCACGAAGAAAACAAGCAAGAATTAACAGGTAGGTGGTGGCAAAAGAGAGTCACTGCAGACTTGAGCAGACACACATTCATCTTCTTTTGGGACAATGCCTCCCTCACTTCATAGGAATTTTGCTTAAAGTCCCCCACGATGGCGGCGTGTATTCCAGGCCTCCCAGTCAGAACTACTCCCCTCCCTAGGCATTAAGACCCAGAAGTTTGAAGGAGTGGGGTGTGGGAGAGGGCCCTTTGGGGGTATTGCTTATACTGTGAGAAAGGCGTTCCCCTCCTTCTGTGGAATTTTCTAGTCTAAGGATGAGCGCTGAGGGCTGTCAGCAGCTGAGGCACTCACTACCAATGGAGAGAAACAGGCCGCATGCTTCCGTGTTGAGTCATTCAGATTTTAAACATTTGAGTGATGCAAACAGATGTGTGCTTGGAATGTGATGCTGGTGTCTGTGTAGAGGGATGCCTGGATTAACAGAGAGCAAACCGTGGAATCCAGGGAGAAAGCTGCTCGGACAGGCTGGTACAAGGCCTCTAGTCCTCCCAGGGCCCAGAGAGCAAGGTAGAGTTGAGAGATAATTAGGAGGTGGAAAACAGACAGAGCACTGTGACTGGGAGTGACAGGGGAAGAAAGAGGTCGTCAGGGCTGGCTCCGAATTCAGGCACACCCAAATTTGGACTCTGTTTGCTACTCCTAATGGCTGTGGGATCTTATTCAGCCTCTCTGAGCCTTGGCTTCTATGTCTACACACTGGCAGCAGTAACACGACAGGCTTCATGGGATTGCTGAGAGATGAGATAAGACGTGTGGATACAAAAACACGTAGCACAGAAATGGCACAGAGTAACACTCGGTATAGAACCACTCTCTCTGACAGTGAAGGAGACAGAAAACTTAAAGATGGCCCTGAAGTTCTTGGCTTGAGTTCCTGAGAAAAGGCTTTTGAAACTGACCGGCATAAGAAGTGCAGGTGTTTACTAGGAAAGGAGGGTGGGAATTTGTTTTTGACACATGTTGAATCTTACATGCTGTTAAGACTTTGAGGTAAAGGTGTCCAGCAATCAATGAGACTCAGACTCAAAGGTTTGGCGGACACCGGCCAACAGAAGGTCATTAGAACAATGGCAGCCCGGAGATAGCTGGGAATGGATGTGTGCTGGAAGGGAAAGAGGGGGAGCCAGAGGAGTCATGAAGTTATCGAGATGTGAGGACAGTCGCACGCAAGTCTGTCAGATGGCCATGGCACCCTTACCACTTTGTGCGAAGGATGAAAGACTGAATCCAGTGCCAGCTGACTGGCTAACAGGTCTCTAGCCTCACCCATGACATTAAGAGGTTCACTATGGTCCTCGGGTGGATTGCTGCCTCTTACCTCCAGGTATTGATTAGCCAGGCGCAGGAAGCGCTCAGTGATGTTGAATATATCCCTCCAGTCAAAGCTGGTCATGTCATCAGCTTGGTTCTCTCGGGGACCGTTAGGGAAGAAATTTAATATGGCTTCAGTGGTAATGCCTTCTTCTCCAAGCTGCCTATTTATGAAGTCTTTTACTGTTGGGTGCTGCAGGGTATCCTTGGGAAGAAAAAAAAGGCAGTCACAGAAATTAAGAATTCCACAGGCTCTTTGGCCTTATTCTTAGAGCATGTCAGACTTTTAATGACTACTGATTGAGACAGGAAGACCCAGTGAACGAGCTTGTAGGCTTCAACTTCGATCAATTTCTTCAAACGCAAGAGGAGAGGAAAGGCAAGAGAGAGTATGGGAGGGTATTGCTGAGCATATAAAATGATATAGAAGATTTCCTTTCTACAGCTTTCTCTTTTGTTCACCCTTTAATTGCCTTGATATTGAGGTCTCTTGCCTCTTGGCTTTACAAAATTGTAAATGAAGCCAGACAGACACAGGGGACCATCTTGGCAGTTTAGAGCTGGCCTCTTCAGGAGACATCCCTTTGAACCCGAGACCTTCAAGCGAATTCATGGGAAAAATACTGACCTCGTGGCAACTTCTAAATTCTCCCACAGAAGTTAAGGAGCAAACTCCCCACCCAACGCCAGTGACACCACTTGGTGGCATTCCCAGGCTAGAGCTTGAGGTTCTGTTCTCTACGGCTTGGCCTGGCTCGAGTTGGAATGAACTGTCTCCATGGCCCCTCTAAGTCTTCCTCCCCATCCTTACTCTGATCACGGCCATCTGTGTGCTCTTCTCAAAGAAGTACCAAATCTGGGGCCCTACTTCCTCCCAGGCTTTGACCAGCTTCCTAACTCGATCCAGTTCTTCAAAAGTTGAGTTGGCCTAAAAGTAGACACACAGAAGGAAACAGAAGAAAGTGAAGTATAAGAAAGAACCTTTCTTAGCTTATGTCTTTTCAGCCCTCACCATAAACCTTTAAGGTGTTATGTTAAGTCGAAGCCCTCCCTCCCTCCTCCTCCTCCTCCTTCCTCTTCCTCCTGTTTATAATGATAATAATTTATTATTATTTTAAGTATATGGGTGTTTTGTCTTCCTGCATGCCTATATACCACGTGTGAGCTACCGTGTAGGTACTGAGAATCGAACCCTGATCCTCTGGAAGAGAAAGCAGCTCTCTTAACAGCTGAGTCATCTCCCCAACCCACCAGGGGCTTCTTGGAAGTGCTTTTCCTTTCCTAGAATATTGGAATTCCTCAGACTCCAGAACTGACGGAATCTAACTTGTTAGTATCTGAGAGATACATGCAACAATGATGTAACTGATTCCAAGGCTCATTAAGTCATAGTTGGGATCTTAGTGAGCAAATATTTATCCTCCCCATCTTTGCCTGCTCTAGGAAGCCAGGGATCAAAAAATGCTGAACATTTCCATTAGGGATGTAAGTCACGCAGTGGGAAAGAAAAGTCCACTGCAGGCTGCTTTAGAGAGGGTGGGTCCAGGCAGGGCACTGGAGCGGGGCATTCCTACCATGATTGTGCATGGGAGAGAAACCCAGGAATCCATTTTGGGGAAAATAAGCCAGGGGAGTCATTGGCAGGAGCATATTCACACACACACACACACATGCACATACACACACACACATACACATACAGATACACACAGACACACACACACAAGACACACACACACAAGACACACACACAGACACACACATACACATACAGACACATGCACACAGACACAGACATACACACAAACACACACACACATACACATACAGACACATACACACAGACACAGACATACACACAAACACACACACACACACACGCACACACACACACAGGCACGCACACGCATGCACACCATAGTCTTCTGGGAGGTCTGAGGCGAAAGAGAACCACACCAGCTGGGACCTTACGTTCTTCAGCAGCCTTCGAGCAGCAGGGGAATCTGGAGTAAAGAGGATTTTTCCCATCAGCAATGGCTTTGTTGCCCTCCAGGCTATTTTGGTTAAAGGGTTTGACTCCAAGCTCTGGATCAATGAATTACAAAAGGACGCTGTCAAGAGAGAAAAGACATTTTTCAAAGCTCCCTACTGCTCATAACTAAACAAGGTCATTAGTGCATCGAGTCACATGCCTATCTCTCATTCAGCTCCACACTGGATGCTTTGAGAAATAATCTAAATTATTAGGCTGGACCCACTATTAACAAGCCTGTCATTAGTGAGAGAATGCCACAGTGCCTCTTGATAATAGCCTCCTCGGTAGGACAAAGGAAGGGTTGCTCTTGTGGCTCATTCTGCTGAAAAGGGAGAAGCCAGGGAGCCTGCTTGTGATTTTTGCAAGAGACCAAAGGGAGTGAAAGCCCAAATCTTCCCCTCCACCTCCCACCCTACCCTCAGTACCCCCAACAGCAAACTCAGCTGTAATCTCAAATAATTCTTCATCTACTAACTCCTTCTTGTATGTAGCTGTCTCTCTTGCTGTCTTTTTTGTGATTTCAGAGCACATCCCACCCCCAAAATAGTGAAAGCAAGGCAGGAGGCTTGCGGGTGTGTGTGTGTGTGTGTGTGTGTGTGTGTGTGTGTGTGTGTGTGTGTGTGTGTGTGCATGGGGGGGGGCGTTTCCAGCACTGTTGGCTGGCCAGGACCCTGTTGGCCTGAGCGCTACTGTAACTCTGCATTGCCTTCTCTATCTCTCTTCTCTTCCTCTGGAACTTAGCCCCAGTTCAGTTACATTGGTAGGAAATGCCCCCTTTTCCCTTTCCAAGCGGGCCTGGGAGCCTTCTATGGCTCATGTCCAGTCTCCCGTGGGCACCGTTCGCCACTACAAGGGGAAGGAGAATTTCTGGGAGAAATCTCTTTGCCCAAGGCCACTTAACAAGAGCAAGGAGAATCAACCCTGGGACTGGGATTTCTTACAAGTGTCCACCCAGTGGTCTCATCCTCCCTCACGCTGCAACCCTTTAAGAGTTCCTGGTGTTGTGGTGACCCCTCCCCCAATCATAAAATTACATTCATTGCTATTTCATAACAGTAATTTTGTTACTGTTATGAATCATAATATCAATATCTGGGTTTTTTTTTTTATTTTTTTTGAGGGGGGTAAATAACCCAGAGGTTGAGAATCACCACGTTAACCCATCTTTTTTTTTATTAGAGTGTTTTGTGTGCGTGTGTGTGTGTGTGTGTGTGTGTGTGTGCACACGCGCATGTGCACGCGTGTGTATGGAGGTCAGTGGACAGCCTGAGGCGTGCCATCTACCTCCTTTTATCTCTACCTTGAAATTTGGTAAGTCATCTGGCCAGCAAATCCCAGTATCTTCTTGTCTCAGCCTCAGCAGTGATTATAAGAGGCACCAACCACGGGCTGGAGGGATGGCTCAGTGGTTAAGAGCACTGACTGCTCTTCCAGAGGTCCTGAGTTCAAATCCCAGCAACCACGTGGTGGCTCACAACCGTCTGTAATGGGATCTGACGCCCTCTTCTGGTGTGTCTGAAGACAGCTAAAGTGTACTTCCTACATAATTACATAATAAATAAATAAATATTTAAGAGACACCAACCACATCTGGCTTTGTTCTTTTCTTAGTGGGTTCTGGGGATTGAACTCCTGGCCTTATGCTTGTGCAACAAGAACTTTACCAGCCGAGCCATCTGCATAGCTGTCCTACATCCCCGACCCATCATCTTATCGACACAGAGGCCAATTTGCCTATGGGACTCAGAAGACTTACTTGTTCTTTTGTCATAAGAATAGGTGGGGTCTCTCCTTGTGGAATCAATCCCCAGGAAGGCCTTATAGTTATTGTCTTCATACCAGTTGAAGGAGAACACTCGAGAGCCTCCTCCCTCTGGGTACCCACACAGGAGGTCAGACAGGATGCCCATCAACTGTGTGAAGGTCTCGGGACCACTGTTCTGCAGAAGAGGTCTGGTTACCCACAGCAAGTCTTGAACACTTGGCCGATGGATAAACTAGGATAAAGAAAGGGCTTTGAATAATTGATTTAAAAATGTATTTATTTTATTTCACATACATTGGTGTTTGGCCTGCATGCTGTGTCCCTATGAGTGTGTTAGATCCCTGAGAACTGAAGTTAGAGACTTCTGTGATCTGCTGTGTGGATGCTGGGAATCGAACCTGGGTCCTCTGGAAAGCAGCCAGTGCTCTTAACTGCTGAGCCAGCATTGTAGCCCTGACTTTGAGTAATCTTAAAGCAGACAAAATGAAGGCTGATTTCCATATTTAAAGGGAAACATAAATATTATTAGCAATTCTTAACTGCAGAATTAAAAAACCCTGCTGTCATCTACTTGGGGGCAAGCAAGAACACAAGACATGCTAATATGGTCTGCTTTCCTTTGTTGGGGTTCCTTGGGATTGAGTCCCTGAAAATAAAGTAGAGAATATATCACCGTAAGCCAATCCTGTTCTGCAAGTGCAAAGCCATGGCAAATTTCTATGACTGAAACTTCACAATGTGGTTTATTTTTATTTATGTGTATGTGTGTGTCTTCTGTCTGTGTCCGTGTGTGCACATGTGCATGCGGATGACTATAGATGTTAGAGGGGGCTGTCGATGCTCCCAGAGCTGGGATTACAGGTTTTCAAGGAGCTGCTTTGTGGATGCTTGGAGCTGATCTCTGGTCCTCTTCAAGAACTCTTAACCACTGAGCTGCTCCTCAAAATATCTTCTTCTTCTTCTTCTTCTTTTTTTTTTGTTTGTTTGGGGTTTTTTTTGTTTTTTTTTTTGGAGCTGGGACCAAACCCAGGGCCTTGCACTTGCTAGGCAAGCGCTCTACCGCTAAGCTAAATCCCCAACCCCTCAAAATATCTTCTTATATTAACTTAATCACCCATGAGTGCTTCCATTCAACTGAAATGTGTGGTTTATTCCCTCCCTCCCACTCCACCCCCATTCAAGTTCAAGAGGTGTGCGTGTATATATGTTTGTGTGTGTTTTAAGGTTCAAGCAAAGAACACTATTGGATGAAAATGCTCAAATTCTCTGTCAACTAAGAGGAACCTGGTATTCTTCTCATTTCTCGCTTTATGGCGTCATAGTACCCATGGCTTCTTTGAAAAGTGGATCTGTGATGCTGAGAAGTCTGGGAGACACTGGCAAGTGGCACCAGTGTCCTGGTTCCCATCAGGGCCCTTGGCTTTATTTTAGGGAAAAGATAAAATAAAAACAAGGCTGTGTTTATTCCCTAACCACACCTTGCTAGTCACATTCTAAGGAACTTGGAAATTAAAAAAACAAAAAACAAAAACCGAAAACCATTAGGATCCAATCAGGCGTGATGGAAAACATTCTCCCACTTCTCCCATCAATGTTTACCTGTGGTCTCTCTCTTTGTACCCCTGCCAACATTTGCTTTCCGAAACTGATGAGCACCGTGTGGAATCCACACAGTGAGTCACTTTTATACTCACGGTCTACGCCTCAGTAAGAAAGTCGGAATCTCACATTGCTTCAGCAGCAGGGGGTCTTACGACCGGAAGGGGTTATTATCTTTAGTATGTTGCAAAGCACTCAGAAATGAAGGGCTGTACTGGAGTCAAATGTTCTGATATCACTTAATATAAACTGGGCCATCTGCTTTAACCCGGTTCACAACTGCTAAGACCTCTTATCTACTTAGGCAAGGAATCTTCTGGAGACCCACATGGAATCAAAAGTGTGGATATGCTTTGGGAAGCCATTTACAGTCTCTGTCTCCACCACTTTACATAGAGACTCCCGCTGCAGCCGGTGGCCAGCAGTGTGGAGGGCCCTTCGCTCACTCCCCCTGCCAA
The DNA here is from genome assembly GCF_021556685.1 of Rattus norvegicus. Taxonomy (NCBI): domain Eukaryota; kingdom Metazoa; phylum Chordata; class Mammalia; order Rodentia; family Muridae; genus Rattus; species Rattus norvegicus. The sequence goes on along the minus strand of NC_141535.1, from coordinate 212,399,807 downwards.
GCAGGGCTTCTGCTTTGCCACGATTGAGCTTAATTTTATAAACACAGATGCCAAGGATGCTGTTTCCCAAGTTGGCTGAGCCTGAGGCAGCTGGGAAAACGGAAGGGGAAACGTCTGAGGGGGGAAAAAACCAGATTTTCCATTTCGTTCCCCTGGCGTTACAGCTATCCCACTTAAAGAGATGCCTTTCTCTTCTTCCTGGTCTGTATATTCAATAAGGCTTGTGACTGTATCTGTCTTTTCTCTTCCTGTCTCCATCAGCAATCAACTCTTAAGTGGAGGAACCAATCTCCACACTTGGGAAGTCTTATGGCATCAGATACTAATTAAGTTGTATACATATTTCATAAAACGGCATGGAACAGTCACCCATGGTAGGGATTGTAGCCAGACGCACAATAGTAAGTGTAAGTGTTCGCTACTGTTGTGGGTGGCGCGTGGCTTACTGCGCCCCTCAGTCCTGGAAAGCCTTAGACTCGGTCGTAAGTCCACGACGAATCATGCTGCTACAGACAAGTCGTGGGTTCCGCTGGAATTTAGGTCTTGATGTAGCATCACAAGAATGGTTATTTTCTTTTCCCCAAGGAGCACAGATGGGATAGAACATGAGCAAGTGCCTTTAAACCACAGGACAGGGAGAGCAAATGAATTTCTCCTTAACAGGCAAGAGGCACAATGGACTTACTTGATATATTGAGTGTGGTAGAACAGTGTGAAGACATAGTAAAACTGTAGTTATTGACATTGGGCCTCTTACCTTTTGCACTCTTGGTGACAGATCAGACAGTATTTCTCCCCAAAATCTCAAGTTGATTCCTTGAGAGCTGCTGTCAAGGAGTGTGGGGAGCTGGAATCAATATGAAAAAAAATTTTTTTTAATGTAGTTACAGGCCTGAGGAGATGGTTACATCAGGGAAGTGCTTGCTCCTTAAGCATGGGGGCATGAATTTGATCCCCTAACACCCATATAAAATCCTGTTTGATGGCGCAAACACTTAATCCCAGTGCTGGGGAGGTAGAGACAGGGGGGTCTTCGGGAATCTGCTACTCATCCAGTCTAGACAAATCCAGTGAGCTCTAGGCCAGAGACAGAGCCTGTCTCAAAAAACAAGATGAAGAATAACTAAGAAAGACACCTGATGTCAATTCCCAGCTGTCCATGTATGTGCACGCAGACACACACACACACACACACACACACACACACACACACACACACACACACACACTCGTACTATCTGATTTTGTACATGTTTGCAAAGCACCCTTTCCTTTACAATTATACTTCTGTAAGGTTGCTTTCAGAAATGAAATTCTTTTTCCTGGAGCCAGGAAAACGAAAGGCTCTTACTTCAAGTTTCCCTGCGGTGCCAGTCAATTACAGACAGCCTCATGGTGACTGAAAATACACGAGAGTAATTATGATTGGTGGTTTAGTAGACACCAGACAAGACTCCTAGAAGAGGAAAAGCACCCAGAAGAGGAAAAACAGTATAGCTGGTGGAGCGCGAAGACTGGGCATGCGCAGAGCGCCCATTAGCTCACCTCCAAGCTCCGAAGGGCCTGCCAGCACTCCTTTAGGGCTCACTTCTGTCCCTTTGTGTCCTTTCTGTCACTTCCCCTCTGTTCACCAAAGCTCTGTCATCACAGAGCCCACCAATTCCATCTCTTCTTTTAAAGGTACCGTTCATCTGAGTGAAAGGTCCCCTGGTCCATTCTCCAGTTGCGAACAACATTTGGGTAACTCTTGCCCACAAAACAGCTCAGGACAGCCTGAGTATTTGCCATGTTGATCTCGAATACCAACGTCCCCAGTTTTGCTTCTATCCATCCAGCCTTAGAGCCTGATTCAAACACCTTGAACACCAAGTTCAAATCCTGGCTGACTTTATTTGTCACAGCTTCAGAATGGGATTGAATCTCTGATTGTCTACCCTAAAGGGTCCTTTAGGACTCAGTTCAAAGTTTTAAGACAATGGTTTTCAAATTCGAGGGTGGCCTAGACAGAGCCTGGAGAAAGCTGAACGCCATCCTCATTCAGGTATTTGTTGGTCATGAGCCATGAGCCTCAGCTCTTTTCATCCTGCAGGGTGGCTCTGCGGATGGTCTAGGTTGTATCAGGAACTTAGACGCAGGTGGTTAAGCATAGACCTACTTGAGCTCCTGTCTCTGCCCTGCATCCCTGGCTTTTCATCCCATGGTAGCCGGCTTTATGCCCTCTGCTCTGACCACTGGGGTGCGGTACCCATCCCATGCTGAGATTTCTTTTCAAACTGCTTGTGAATAGCTTGGATGGTAATGGATACTTTAATCCTTGTTTTTGCTATAGGCTAATAGCTTGAGTTCCGTGGGTAGGAAAGGAGGAAGGATGTAAAGAGGACAAATCACAGGTCATTGAGTGCTCTCCCTAGCCTTGTCCATCTTCTCTCCCAAAGACTGTGAAAGGCAAGTAGGGACATAGTACTCTCATCATTACTGCCATTATCATAATTATTTGGCTTTTGGAGACAAACTCTCTCTACATAGCCCTGGCTGTCCTGGAACTCATGTAGACCAGGCTCCCTACCTCTGTCTCCTGAGTGCTGGGATTAAGGGCGTGTACCGCCGCACACAGCTGTCTTCATACCTATATGCCTTTCTGCCACATCCACAGTTTTCAACCCCTGGGTCGTGACTCCTTTGGGGATCGTGTATCAGATATCCTGCATGCCAGATAGTTACACCATGATTCAGAACAGTAGCAAAACTACAGCTATGAGGTAGCAACGGAACAATTCTAGGATGGGAGTCACCACCACACAAGGAACTGCATTAAAGGGTCTCAGCATGAGGAATCTCGAGAACGACCATGCTAGATTATGAACTCCTTAAACAGAAATGGGCTTCATTTTTTACATCTTCAGCACAGGTGCATGTAGGCAACCCGTGAACGTGTGCTGTAGAAAAGAGACGGAATCTCCTGAGAGTTTAGATTCCATGAGCAGTGCCTCTACTGGGGAGGCTGCTCCACTCTAAGGACTGGAAGGGTAACCCTTGAGCTGACAAGGGTCTGAGATGATTGTAAGGATGAGTTCCGAGGGCAGTATCTGTGCACAGAAGGGGTTGAGGAGTCTGCAACCAAGTAGAGAGAGGACTGTGAAGCCAAACATCGGAGCCAGCCTGGATACACAGCTAGATAGAAAGAAGATGAGGGATCTGGAGGAGTGGAAGCCTGGGGCCAGGATGTGACGTGCATTTTTGTGTCTGGTCAACTTCCTTTTTATTAATCTTGCTAATAATTGGATAATAATCTATCAACCATACATTTGCTAAGTGCTGATGTCATTTGACCTCCAAAGGGGTCACATTTCAGGCATCCTGTATATCATGCATATCAGATATTTTCATTATGATCCATTTTTTCAAAAGATTTATTTATTTACTTTATGCAAGTACACTGTAGCTGTCTTCAGACACACCAGAAGAGGGCATCAGATCCCATTACAGATGGTTGTGAGCCACCATGTGGTTGCTGGGAATTGAACTCTGGAAGAGCAGTCAGTGCTCTTTTTTTTTTTTTTTTTTTTTGGTTCTTTTTTTTTTTCCCGGAGCTGGGGACCGAACCCAGGGCCTTGCGCTTCCTAGGTAAGCGCTCTACCACTGAGCTAAATCCCCAGCCCCGCAGTCAGTGCTCTTAACCACTGAGCCATCTCTTCAGTCCCTACACTATGACTCATAACAGTAGCAAAATCACAGTTACGAAGGAGCAATGGAATAATTTTATGATTGGGGTCACCACAACATGAAGAACCATATTAAAGAATTGCAGTTAGGAAGGTTGAGAACCAGTGCTCTGGTGTGTGCTTGCTGGTCCAGCTGCATCTTTCTTCCTAGTTATTTTCCACAGAGATGATAGAAGCTGAGGGACTTGTATTTTGGAGAAGCTATTTACATCTCAGAACAAGCCTGACTCCCAGCAAAGCCTCCCTCTGAATCTGCTCACCAGCTTTTTAATCACGTGGCTATAAATTATAAGATGATAACTTCCTCAGGGCTCACTTCTTCCTTGAATTCTCTCCCTGTTATCAAGTCCAATTCATAAGACCTGTGCCTGCCAAAAGAGCCGGAAGAGGCTGTAACTTTATTTGAATGGAAACACTTCTAGAAAAAGGGCGAAGGACCAAAGAGGCAAATAATACTATTACACACACCCCAGACACCTATATCAGCAAGTTCTCTTAATATTTCAAATGACAAACAACTTTGTGTCATCATTGGGGTTGGCGCTGATAACTTGAGATCAAGGGGCTAATCAGGCTTCTTAAGGAATACTGGATGTATAAATAGGATTGCACCAGTGTGTCTCTATTAATTGTGGTTGGTCTGAGTGGTCCCTGAGCAGTGAACCCTGCTTAAGGAAGTGACGTAAGGTCCTCATTGGGGGCTCCTAAGACTTCTGTTAAGCTTCTTGAAAGACAAAATATATCCCTTTCCCTTGGAATATGCCATCTGTTTTCCATTGTGAAATAAATCGTACCAGTATCTTAAACATTGTGATAGTTTTCACGGATTCATTAGCTGTCCCTTCATCAGCACAGGAAAAGATTGGCCCATGATTGATTAATTTTTTTCTTTAGCTCAAAGGAGCTGATCTGGAAACAATATTTACTTCTAAACCAAACACATATACCCAACGAATGGGTAGTTAGGTAGAATCAGGTTAAAAGTGTCTTCACGAGGATAACAAGGTCTCTGGAAGCCAGTGAAAAAGATTCTGGGTTCAGGAATGGGTAGCTTGTCTTGAAAGCATCTAGACGGAAAGTTAAAAAGCGGTGGACACTGTGGGTAGGCAGTCCTGCGGGCAGGCAGTCCTGCGTGCTAGGCTCCTCTCCCAGCAGCTGCTACAGGATGCCCAGATTTATCCGGGAGGGAAGTTGTTGCTCAGCAACTGGATGACTGTGAATTTAAAGCATGTTTGTTACAGCCAGACAGTTGTTAAGCATTGGATAAAAAGAGAGGAAACTGCTTTGGTGGTGAGGGGGCAACCAGGAGAGGCGCCCTGCGTGCTAGGAAATGCGTCATGAGTGGAGAATTCAGACTCAGTTACACGAAGGGTGGGGGGACATGCCAACTGTCTCCACTGGGAGAGGTCATCCAGACGTGCTGTCTCCTGATCCTGGGAGGAACAGTGTCTGAAGGTCTAAAGCAGAGAGGGTGGGCTCTGGGTTATGTGAACAGAAAAGTTATGAGACTTTCTTTAGTGCGACAGAAACTAGGCCTTGTTCCCTCCTGACAACTTCTGCTCCAGTGTCTGTCTCTGATGAACACAAAACTGAGCTTGGAATCCGGAGGGGGCAGGAGATGAAAGGTGATTCTGTGAGGTAGAACTTCCTCTAGTCCTGGGAGTCTGAGGGAGGATCGAGGGGCCCCTGCAGAGCACAGTGGGCTCTCCCCCATCGCCTGCCACCCCCTTCTTCTGTGTGTGTGTGTGTGTGTGTGTGTGTGTGTGTGTGTGTGTGTATGGTATGTGTGTATGTGTGTATATGTGTGAGTGTGTATGATGGATGTGTGTATGTGTGTATGTGTATATGGTATGTGTGTATATGTGTGTGTGACTCTCTGTATGTGTTGTGTGTTGTGTATGTATGCGTGTGTATGTGTGTCCTGTGTGTGGTATATATTTGCATGTGTGTATGTGTGTGTGATGCATGTATGTATATGCTGTCTGTATGTACATGTATATGGTATGTGTTTATATGTGTGTGTCTGTGTATGTGTGATGTTTATATGTGTCTCTGTGTGTGGTATGTGTATATATATGTGTGTGGTATGTGTGTGGTATATTATGTATATGTATGTGAGTAGTGTGTGGTATGTATGTGTGTATATGTGGTGTGTATGCGGTGTGTGTGTGGTTGGTGTGTATGTAATGTGGTATATGTATGTGTTGTGTATGCGTGAATGTGTTATGTGGTATGTGTTGTGTATGTGGTGTGCTGTGGTGTGTATGTGTGTATGTGAATGTGGTGTGTGTATGTATATATGTATATGTGTATGTGGTATGTGTGGTGTGTGTGTGTGTGTGTGTGTGTGTGTGTGTGTGTGTGTGTGTGTGTACAGGCCAGAGGACAACTTCAGGGGCCATTCCTCAGGCACCATTCACCCTTTAATGAATGAATTAATTAATTAATCAATTTTGAATTTTGAGTCATGGCCTTGAACTGGCTTGGAGCTTGGTAAGCCGGCTGGCCAGTGAGCCCTTGGGATACACTTTCCTCTGCCTCCCTAGTGCAGGGATCTACAAGCATGCTCTACCATATCTGACTTTTTTCACATAGGTTCTAGGTGTTGAACACAGCCCTCATACTTTAGGTCAACCACTTTACTGACTGAACCTGCCCACACTTTCACTTGGTATAAGCAAAATGTCTTTGGTTTCAAAGTGTGTTTCCCATCTTTTCTCTGACACAAATTTCACTGCACTCCCATGATGTGTGTAGAATGGGTCTTATTGTCAATCACAAGGTAGAAGAAATGGCCCTTTATAAACAGCACCAGAAAGCAGTCTCTGGGCCACTAGGGGATGCTTGTATGGGCCAGCAGGTGGCCCAGGACTCTGGTCCTCTACCACTGATCTCACCCTCCAGAGCCAGTGCTGAGGGGTTTTATGAAAATATCCAAGGTCAACGACAACACCAGGAACCGGCATGGTTTCCTGTACCCTGCCTCAACCCAGAAGGAAGAAACACCTCGACTGTGCTGAGGCTGGGCTGCAGGTAGCGGTTCGGGGGCCTGGGCGTTAGCTGAGACTGTGCTGGACCCCAGACGTGAGGTCACATCTGTGCTGTGATTATCTACCTGTCGCCCTGAGCTCCGCAGTTCAGTGTACGCTGGATTACTACGACATGGGGTCTCCCTCATGGCTGAATTCTGCTGCTGTTCTAAGTTTGTAATATGGGAGTGAGTTTCTATCTTGTACATCTGGGTCTTAACTCTGATCCCCTTGTGTGCTCAAGCACGGACACAGTCGCATCATCTTCGGAGAGGATCCTGTGGTTCTGTCACTGTCCTGAGTGATCCTGGACTGTGTATAATAGATTCTGTGCACATATGCATTCGTGTAAGTGCTTCTGGGGCAGGGGTGGGGGTGGGGGACAGATCTGTCATCCACATTCCCACTGTAAACTTTTAGAGTGAGTTTAACTCTTGAAAAAGAAAAAAGAAACATCTTATTTTGTACTTGAGATATATCTGAGATACTTGTATATTAGTAGGGAGGTAGGAAAGAAACTTCATTGCAATAGATTTTAACCTAAGGTCTGACTTCTGTGGCTTCCAAGAGTCTCTACCCCTTCACATCTGTGGGGACTTATATTCCCTAGGGAAAGGCTTGGAGCTAGTGTCAGATTCTCAAACATGATCCTAATCCATAAAAACAATTCAGAACTACTGTTCTGCAAAGAGCCGAAGTATCTATCAGGAGCCAAAATCCTTCCAAAAGCCAATTTACACTGGAGGGAACCTGTTATCTAGCATGTGGGTATCACATAGTGTAAGTACGTGATCTATACTGACTGAAGACAGGCAGAGACACCAGACCCCACTCTCCGAACTAGCAGCTGTCCCAGGGACTGGCTTCTGTCCCAAGTCACTTTAGCTCTGATCACCAGGATTCTTTCTTCCTCAGTCTATAAAGTCACATCTGGTCTGTCCTGAGAACAAGCCCTAGCTTACCATATATATCTAGATCCTAAAGGAACTCAAGACAAGCAAATGAGAAGATCATTAGCCCAGGCACATTAAGACCTCCCTTCTATTTCCTTTATTGAAATCTATTTGCCAAGGGGACCCCTATCCTAATAACCACTAATTTAATAGATGTAAACGGGGCGGGGGGAAGCTACAGATGCTGTAAGTCAAATACTTCTAGTATGGCTTAATGGTTTTTAAAACTCTGTTTCTGTCTGAGTTTTGTTTCTGCCTGCCATGTGCCCCCAACCCCCACAGTCCCCAACACACCCTGCCCCCCTACCACTACCCCAACTCCCCTTCAATACACACACACTGCTGCTTGCACTGGAATTTGATTTCTTTCTCCTTTCTTCCCGAAGTAGGAGAAAGTTAGGTAGCCGCAGCAATCCAGAGGAAGGGAGGGGGAGAGAGGGGAGGGAAGAAATATATCATAGAGGTAAAGTCACTAATGAGACATTATTGTTAAACCCAGGAGATGTGGGGTTTCCCCAGAGAATTGTGCATAGCAAAAAAGCCACTCGAAAATTGGAGCACATAGTTGAAATTTAACAAACTGCTGGCCAGTGACCCCGGGGAGCGGAAAGCAAGGCCAGCTCTCGCCAGAGGATGCGCAGTCCGCCTCTGTTTACTCCCGGTGACTCAGGAATTCAGGGAGCAGAGCCAAGAGTGAAGCGGGACATGGGCTGCGGCAAGTAGTCAGGACCCCCAAGACTGGCCTTTTCTTCTCTGAAACTCAATATTCGGCCAGCTGAGAGTCCCGGGGACACAAGTGCAACGGAGACAGAAAAGCAAAAGCCACAGCAGCGTAGAGATTGAGAGAGAGGGAAAAACCGAAGCCAAACTGTGCTACAGCAGGAACATTTACAGAGGAGAAAGTTGTGATCCCAGAAGCCATCTTTCTTCCCTCCACAGCCACGGAGAAGGGGGAAAAGGAGGGGAAACTCAAGATTTCCCAGCAGAATGGCGGTCTCAGCGTCGCCTCTTCTCCTCGGCTGAGTTTCCACAAATAAACATCCACAGACAAGGGACGAATTTGCTTCTCAGCAAGATTTCAAAGCTGTGCACCGGAGTGGGAGAGAAAACAGGAAGGCAGGAGGGGTGGGGTGGAGGAGGGGCAGAGGGGCCTGCGCAACCTGGGCCCTCACCCGAAACGGACTAAAGGACTAAAGGGATGCACGGTTGTTTCTGTTTTTGTTTTTAATGAGGCGCGAAAGTTTCAGGTATTGCTGGCAGTAATGATGCCCTGGGCCCAGCTCTGAGCCTCTGGGTTTCAAGTTGCCTGCTGTTAGCCTGAAAAGGTCCCAGGTAAAGACGAACTTCATGCTATGGCAGTTGGAGGTGAATCTGAGAGAGGCTAAAACATGGAGAGAATCAAGGGAACATATGCGAGTGTGCGTGTGTGTGTGTGTGTGTGTGTGTGTGTGTGAGAGAGAGAGAGAGAGAGACAGAGACAGAGACAGAGACAGAGAGAGAGACAGAGACAGAGAGACAGAGACAGACACAGAGAAACAGACACACACACACACACACACACACACACACACACACACACACACACACACACATTATGTGACGGGGTTGGGTAGAACAAGGCCCAAAGAACTGCATTTGGATTATTTGAAGATGACAACATTCCGTTCTGACCTCTAAAGGAAGAGGAAAAACACAGCTGGCCCCAGTTGGTGCTTAACTCCCACTAGGTTGTTCCCTCAGTTCCCTCAGCTCTACAGATTCCCAGGTCTGGAGGTTGCTCTCACCCTACCCCAACCCTAGCTCTATACTCAGCAGGGGCAGGTGCTGGTCACAGTGGCTTACAGAGATTTTTCCCCCCCTCTTTCTTTGTTAATGAGAACTGACTTGGCATTTAATAACACCTTATTTATATAAGGGCTACGTGTGCACAAGAAACAACCCAGGAGAAGGGCCGGCCCAGGGTCCCCCCACCCCCACTCCCCGGCCGGAATGACAGTGGCTATGCGCCAACCAGCTGCAATAACAGTCAGGCCACAGAGGCTAGTCATGCTCCTCCAGGGGGCCACGGGGTCTGCCCAGGCCACCCTATGCCTGCCTGGGGATTGTTTTCCTAAAACCACTCCCCAGGATGGGAACAGGAAACAATGAAAGCAAAATCTTATTTAATGCTTGCTATTTCTTTTAAGTTCTTTATTAGTAATTTATTTGCTTTTAATGTTTAGCTGCCCTGTTCGTTTGTACCGGGGAAGGCACATTTCAAGGGCACTAGACGACTAGACAGGGTGTTTACACTTTGCTAGGCGCTCACGAGTTCTACTTCACTCAGTTCTTTTCTCGTTGAGGCAGAAGGACCGAAGGGGATGGCAGGCCAGGAGGTCTGCGCAGGTCACCTGATGCCTCCCGCTGGGGTGTTTCCCTCTGCCACGCCCACTTTTGCCTCGTAGTTCTAAGAGAAGGGGTGGGCAGTGTACCTCTGAAGCACTGTGTTCTTGAAGCCTGGAGGTGTTTGTGTTACGCGTATTGCTGTTTCGTCTATACAAACTGAGCTTGTAAGGTCAAACTCCTTTGCTCAGGTTGATAATTTTTGACCCTGGCTGGAGTTTGGAGCTATCTACAAAGATCTCGAAAATACCGAAGTAACCTGAACTAACAGACTCTGGATTCTGGGGCTAGAAGTATACTTTGTTTTTTTCTTTTTTGAGACAGCCTGGCCTTAAACACCTCATGTAGTCAAGGGTGACCTTGCTCCTCCTGCCTCTAATTTCCCACCAGTGGAATTACAGAGTGTACGTTAGCGTGGTTAGTATGTGACAGTGCTGGGGATCAAACCCAGGGCCTAGTAGGCATGTCAGGCAAGTACTCTACAACTAAACTGCACCCCCACCCCCACATATGTAGCTGTTGAAGCTTTCTTGCTGATTCTGTATTCTGCTAAACTAAGGACTGCTGCTCTCAGGGACAAGTATTGTTTGTGGCTGAGCTTTCTCCACGGAGGAGCTTTGAGCTGGTTGGTTGGATTGTTTGTGAGCTGAGTGAGGGAAGGAGGCTCAATGTTGGCGCCATGGCCTCTGCTCAGTGCCTGGCCCCTGCAGGTACCCACTGCAGATGTACAGAGCAGGTACATCTAAGTAAGTGAGAGAGACTAGTAAAACTTCTGATTTCTAAAGCCAATGAAAGGCAGAAGAAAGGTGTGTTGGTTTGAATAGGAATGGCCCCCACAGATTCATGTGTTTGAATGCTGGGCCATTAGGAGTATGGGGCACTCGTAGGAGGTGCGGCCTTGTTGGAATGGGTGTGGCCTTGTTGGAGGAAGTCTGTCATTGTGGGGGCGGGCTTTGAGGTCTCCTATGCTCAAGCTATGCGGGTACGTAATCCAGTCTCCTCCTTGCTGCCTTCAGATCAACTCTCAGCTCCTTCTCCAGCACTAGGTCTATCTTCAGGATGCCATGGAAGTGACCTGCCATGATGCTAATGAACTAAACCTCTGACACTGCAAGCCTGCCCCCAGTTTATTGTTGTCCTTTAAAAGAGTGACCTTGGTCCTAGTGTCTCTACACAGCAATAAAACCCAAACTAAGAAGGGTTTCTGGTCTTGTTTGATAAGTAAACACCCAGATCAGCCCCAGCAAGGGGTTAACTACAGTTTGTATCTTAGTGTCACACAAAGGTCCATCTGTTAAAGGGATGCTCTCCATCTTGACACCAGTGAGGACCGTGGAACTGGTAAGGGAGAGGGCCTAGTGGGAGGTCTTTGGGCTAGTGAAAGGTCTGCCATTGGAGGGTATAGTGGGAACTCCAAGTCCCCCCTCGTTCTCTTCTGAGAAATGAGTGCATTATTCTGCCATGTATTCAGCTACTATGTGCTGCCTCCTTAAGGACTCAAAATGATAAGATCCATTCGTCACAGACTGGAATCTCTAAAACTGTGAACCAAAGGAAGCTCTTTCTCTGACAGATTAGGGACTGTGTTATGGTAATGCAGAACTGTCTGACACAAGGTCTAGTCACTGATGCATAGTTTTGTCCAGATTCAAGTCTATTCTGGCCCCACCCAGGACAAAGTGAACTGAAGACCAGACCCCAGAAGAGGCCAAGGTTGCTCTTGTAGCCCGCTGAGGACAGAGATGTTCTGGCCACAGGCTGTTAATTCTGTCGGCAGTATAGGAAGCATCAAGGCATCTCTGAGGCCCTAGACTTTTTATGGTGACCTCCTCAGGTCATGACACCTTTTACCTGCTTTGGAGGCCCATCCCAATGAGCTGGGGAAATTCAGAGTTACTCCCAAGGGAAACTCAAAATTAACTGTCAGAAACTATGAGACCTATTTTATTTTGATTCATTTTAAAGAATGCATCTGGCTTCTTTTCTTCTCCTTTCTTTCCTGTTCTGTGTATTTTCCCCCCCAAAGACAACGCCTCCTGTATCCTAGGCTAGCTGAAGATGATCATTAAAGTCCGGCACTCCTGCCCCACCTCCTAAGTGCTGGGATTACAGATGTTTATGTGAGCTAACCCCGGATTTGTGTATGGAAGGCAAGCACTCTCACCAACTCAGCAACAACCCTGTCCCCAGCTTAAAGATAAGCCGAGAGAGAGAGAGAGAGAGAGAGAGAGAGAGAGAGCAAGAGAGAGAGAGAGCAAGAGAGGAAGAGTGTGAAAGAGCATTAGAGAGAGCTGTAGAAAGGGAGAGAGGAAGAGAGAGAGCTCGCAAAAGAGAAAGGGAGAGAGAACAAGAGAGGAAGAGTGTGAAAGAGCATTAGAGAGAGCTGTAGAAAGGGAGAGAGAAAGAGAGAGAGAGCAAAAGAGAAAGGGAGAGAGAACAAGAGAGGAAGAGTGTGAAAGAGTATTAGAGAGACAGAGCTGTAGAAAGGGAGAAAGAAAGAGAGAGAAGAGAGAGAGCAAAAGAGAAAGGGAGAGAGAACAAGAGAGGAAGAGTGTGAAAGAGCATTAGAGAGAGCTATAGAAAGGGAGAGAGGATGAGAGAGAGAGAGCGAGAGCTAGAAAGAGCATTAAAGAGCAAGAGAGGGGGCTAGAGGGAGGGGAGAGAACAAGACTGAGAGAGAGAGAGGAGAGTGTACACTTTCTGAGATTTGAGAAAACAACCATGAAAACAAAATAATATAAACTCCACAATCAACAAATAACCTTAGAATATCTCCAATAACATCTTAGTGATTGACTTTCCTCATGGCACAGGTTCAGAAATTAAAATACAGGCAAAAAGAAACATACAATTGGGATGCTAGAACAGCATCTTTTCTAAAGGATTCTAATAAATGCTGCTAAATGTGGCCTCTAGGGACCCCCATAAGGATCTCCTAGAGGGGGGAAGGGAATAGCATTTGAAATGTAAAGACATAAAACATCCAATAAAAATATTTTTAAAAAACGAATCGCCTAAGGAATGAGGCAGCTTCCCACCAGCAGGGCTGGGGACTTGAACTTGCGTGTTTTAACAACCTCTGATGATTTCCCACATCCTGAAGTTTGACACCTCTGTGCTCCACCCTACCCTTCTAGCAAAAGGAGACATTCGTGGACTCTGGGAGTCTGGGTATGGCTGGAGAGCAGAAGGCTGGCTTAGCTGTCCAGCATTCCTGAAATGTTGAGATAATCAACTTTTCTATTTTGTTTTTCTATCTAGGAAGAGTACCTGGGGGTCAAATACAGACCTATAAGAAAAAATTTGAACTCGCTGGTTGAAATGTATGAAAGCTTTGCACAGTTTTTTTTTTTTCCCTCTCTACCTTTTCCTACTATTTTATACACAGGTTTGTCCAACCTGTGGTCCACAGGGGGCAGATTCCGAGATAACTGTGAAGGAATCTCAACATGCCTGTAGATGACAATGTCAGGTTACATGTCAAAAGGTTGGGCACCCCGGAAGTATCATACTTGTTGTCTAGATGAACAGTAGGACCAGAACAGAGCCAGTGTCTTACCTGTAACCATGAATGAGACTCACTAATCTGCAGATGGTGGAGAACATTCTTTTCACATTTGGAGTGGATATACACCCACTGTCAGAGGCTGGGGGTTGGGTGGGGAGGGAGGGGTTGTGAACCAAACTCCTTTCCCCTGCTGCTATTCTAGAAGAACTAGGAGTTTCCTCAAGGCTCCATCGAGCACACACCTTCCTTAATGTCAATTCTCCAATGGCCTGCCTGCTCCCAGGAGTTGCCAGGAATCCTAAGATGCAGACAGGGAACCCTTTCCTTACCACACGGAAGAGTTTGAAGAAGTCCACGTCGGCATACAGAGTGTCTTCTATCCACTGTAGGGTGACCTGGGAGAGGGGACACAGGGCACCGCGTACCGCCTGTGCCCCCCAACGCTGGCTGAAGATGATGAAGCGTTGCAACAGGGCCTCGCTGCAGGCAATGTCTTTCAGTTCCAAGTCTGGGACTCCATAAGCAAACTGCAGGGAAGAGAAAAGATGCTGGAGAACCCCTTGTAGGAAAACTTTACCAGCCTCTTAAACGAGGGTACCACATCCTGACCCACAGTCCTGATGAACAGACCACCTTCTACGGCAAAGGGGATTGAAAGGGCAGACAGTCTGCTAACTAGTTGGTTTAAAACACACAGATTAGCTGGACGGTGATGATGGCTCGTGCCTTTAATCCCAGTAGAGGCAGGCGGATCTGCGAATTAGAGGCCACCCAGGGTTTACAGAGGGAGTTCCAGGATGACAGGGCTACACAGAGAAAAAACAAAAAGAAACGAAACCCTAAACACACAGACTGATTTGAGTCATCCAGGTGGGTTTAATGTCGTGTAAGGGACTATGACGTTGAGAGGTGGCAGAGGAAAAACTGTGTGAGGCAGAAGTGCTGTGAGAAAGGCTTCACAGGCCACTACTCATCTTGGCAAGCGGGGACGGGGAGGGACCTCCATCCAAGGAGTGCGTTCAGTCTGTCAAGGTGGGTAAGATGAGAAAATGGGTTTTCCTTTAGACAGCCCGGTGAAGAGTGTGACTTAATGGAACCTCGACTTTGCATGACCTGGTGAATCATAAGGTAATAAACCTGTGCTGTCGTAAGCCTTCAAGTTCGTGGTCATCTTAATTGTTAAAAATTCAAACCCTACCTCAAAGCTCACTTTATCAGAAAGCTTTGTAAAGATTGAGAGATCTCCTTGGAAAAGGATGCTAAGGCGCCATCAGGGCTTCTCCCAGTGGCTGAAGTGGAGGAGTAGTGAAAACAAACACATATTATGGAGACATTGATCAACTTCTTCTCACTAGCATTACCACACAAAAATACAAGGAAGCCAGATCAGTTTGATTTTGATTTTGTTATTGTTTTCTGTTTGCTTGACTATTTGAGGCAGGGTCTCACTCTAGCCCAGGCTGACCTGGAACTTATTCTGTAGCTCAGGTAATTTTCCTATCTCAGTCTTCTGAGGTTACAGGAGCAAGCCACCATACCTGACACAATTAAGTTTAAATTTCAGCTACACAACAAATAACTTTCAGTATGTCTCAAATAAATTGCAACGGGAGAACAATTGTGCTGAAAATGTTTGTGATTCTCTGAAATTCAGAATCAAGTATATAGCACATATTTTAACCACAGCCATAGACCTAGCTAGCCCACATCCCACACCTCTTAGAAGCTCACAGAGAATGACTTGGAACACCATGACTATGTTGCTCTCCATGACTATTATGGAATGGAAGAGGTCTCAAGCCTGGTCAGGGCTTCTTAGCTGCCTGGAGTGTTCACCGTCATCCCAGAGTTCCAGACTGGGTACCATGGAACAGATTCACAAGACTAGGCCCTGAAGACACTGTGTAACTCTTATCACACAGACCTCCACACTGGAAGGCAGAGCAGTCTCTGTCAGCCTCACAGAAAGAAACATGGTTCTGTATCACACAGACACCACACTGGTTCCCCCATGAGGCACAGGCATGATCAGTCTAGGGTCTGTAATAGGGGTGTTCCCACAGATCATTCTGCCTTTGCCCACACCTCATTTCGTATCTCTGGGCAAAACCCCATCATCTCTCTAGCCAGAAGCTGAAACATTTTTCATAAGCTCACTTTGTCTGACCCTCTCGTACTCCAAAGGAAGGAGCTCGTGAAAGGGGACCAGGCAACAACACATGTACATAGGGATTAGCTAACGTCCTGGTTTTCTCTCTATTGCTGGGATGAAACTCCAGGACCAAAAGCAACTTGGGGAGGAAAAGGTTTATTTCATTCCATAGTTTACAGTCCATCATGAGGGGAAGTCAGGACAGGAACTCAAGGCAGGAGGTTGGAGGTGGGAACTGAAGCAGAGGCCATGGAGGGGAGCTGCTCACTGACTTGTTCTCCATGGCTTGCTCAGCTAACTTTCTTATACACCCAGGACCGCCTGGCAATCCCAAGGACTGTCTTAAGTAAGGTCACTGTCACTGTGATGTAACACCATGACCAAAGCCACTTGGGGGAGGAAAGGATTTAGTAGCCTTAAGACTCCTCATCACTGAAGAAAATCAATGCAAAAACTCAAACAGCAGGAACCTGGAAGCAGGAGCTGATGGCTGATGCAGAGGTCGTGGAGGGGTGTTTCTTTCTTTCTTTTTTTCTTTTCTTCTTTTTTTTTTTTTATTAACTTGAGTATTTCTTATTTACATTTCAAATGTTATTCCCTTTTCCCTTTTCCGGTTTCCATGCCAACATCCCCCTAGCCCCTCCCCCTCCCCTTCGTTATGGGTGTTCCCCTCCCCATCCTCCCCCCATTACCGCCCTCCCCCCAACAATCACATTCACTGGGGGTTCAGTCTTAGCAGGACCAAGGGCTTCCCCTTCCACTGGTGCTCTTACTAGGATATTCATTGCTACCTATGAGGTCAGAGTCCAGGGTCAGTCCATGTATAGTCTTTAGGTAGTGGCTTAGTCCCTGGAAGCTCTGGTTGCTTGACATTGTTGTACTTTTGGGGTCTCGAGCCCCTTCAAGCTCTTCCAGTTCTTTCTCTGATTCCTTCAACGGGGGTCCTATTCTCAGTTCAGTGGTTTGCTGCTGGCATTCGCCTCTGTGTTTGCTGTATTCTGGGTGTGTCTCTCAGGAGAGATCTACATCAGGCTCCTGTCGGTCTGCACTTCTTTGCTTCATCCATCTTGTCTAATTGGGTGGCTGTATATGTATGGGCCACATGTGGGGCAGGCTCTGAATGGGTGTTCCTTCTGTCTCTGTTTTAATCTTTGCCTCTCTATTCCCTGCCTCTCTATTCTATTCTTGTTCTGGAGGGGTGTTTCTTACTGCTTGTTCATCATGGCTTGCTCAGCCTGCTTTCTTATAAATCCCAGGACCACCAGCCCAGGGAGGGCACCACTCACAATGGGCTGAGAATCCTCCCACATCAACCACTAATTAAGAAAATGCCCTACAGGCTCACCTACAACCGGATCTTATGGAGGCATTTTCTTTTTTTTTTTTTTTTCTTTTTTGGTTCTTTTTTTCGGAGCTGGGGACCGAACCCAGGGCCTTGCGCTTCCTAGGTAAGCGCTCTACCACTGAGCTAAATCCCCAGCCCTGGAGGCATTTTCTTAATTGAGTTTCCCTTTTCTCAGAGAACTCTTGCTTGTGCTAAATTGACAAACAACTCCAAAAAAAAAAAAAAAAAAAAAAACCAAAAAACCCAAAAAACAAAAAACAAAACAAAACAAAAAAAAAAAAAAAACCAACAAAAAACAAAACAAAACAAAAAGCAAAAAAAATCCTAATTGACAAAACCTCACTTATCCAATCAAATACTCTTTCAGTGTTATTCACTGAACTATTGATCAGGGATCGAGGACTGGGGAATCTAGAGATGACTAACACAGGCTTCCTATCCTTTGAAGAGCTCTCTAAGTAGCTGCATATATGAGCAGTTAGACGGTATAAGTGTAAGATCAAATAAATCAAAGCTAGACTATGAAAGGAGAAGGATCAGAAAGGTCAGTCAGGGCTGAGATAACTCAGTGGCAGAACACCCCTCCTTCCTATGCGTGACACTCTGGGTGTCACACCTACCACAGAAGAGACATTGAGAGAAACAGAGTTGGTGGGGGGGGGTGGGAAGAGAGAGCAAGAGAATAGCTAGTCAAAGTTCCTAGACTTTACCAGACATGGTGGTACAGGGCAGGCCTGTAATCCCAGCACTCAGAAGGTAGAGGCAGGAACATCAGAAGCTCAAGGCCGTCCTCAGCTAAGAGTGTACTTGAGGCCAGCCTGGGCTACATGACAGCCTGTCTCAAAAATAATGGTGACAAAGTACTTGGTGCTTATTAAGTGTGTCTGGGACCATTCTAAGTGGTTCACATATATTAATTTTTCAGTCTCTTCTTATTACCACCATGTATGGTAGGCATTTTCGTGGTGAGGAAACAGGCATAGAGTGGAGCATTCGAGTGATTCATGGTGATTTACAGTGTGTGGGCCTCGCAGAGACTCCTAGAGACTCGCCAATGCTCACTAACTCTGGTGAGTAAGGAAAAGGGAGGATTGGCCCAAGAAAGGAAGCTTATGAGCGTTATTGAGGATGCAACATCTAGATTGGGGCCTGAAGCATCCTCAGGAGTTTTCAGGGCTGGAGAGATGGGAATGCGACAGAACTGTATTCCTCTCTTCATTTAATGATTTCCTAGAAGCAATGCGGTATTGAGATGCCCCACCCCTCCCAGAGCTGTGCTCATGTGCCAGGAAGAAAGGACCGGAAGAGACTCTACTGATGGTGATGAACAGAGAGTTCCGTCTTGGTAAAGATGATTAATCACAGCTTCCACTCGGGACACTGAAAAGACAGATGGACACTGTGGCTGCAAGTTCTAGTGGCCATGTTGGATAAAGGTCACAGAGCCCAGATGGGGTGGAAGTCAAGATGAGGGGGGAGGGGTGGGTGACCAGCTGAGAAGCAAGGTGGCCTGGGCAATACAAAGGGAGCCAGGTGGGTGGTGAGTGGCCTCTCAGGAGTGACAGGGAAGCTGTGGAACTTGCTGATCTGAGAGCCCTGGCTACTCTGGTCAGGAGCTGGTGGCACAACCTGGTGACCCTGGTCCCCTCTCCCCATAAAGAGCCTCAGTCCTGGTGCCAAGAGGGCAGCAGCCACTTGAACTCCAGAGGTCATGGCTGTACAAGCTTGAAGGAAACTTCCCTAAATTCCAACCCTTATCTCTGCCTCCCTTTTATTACCAACTGGAAATCTTCACCGGCATTGCCAGGACTGGAGTTTTATGAGCTGAAGTAAAAGCAAACGGGAAAACAGAGCAGTCAGTACTGATGAGAACTCCCTGGGATGACGATGGAAGGCGGGCTGTGCTGGGCAGCCAGCCCAGGGCTCGGCCTCACCAGGAACTGACTCTTCTTCGCTCGTCTGTTTCCAGAGACAACCATAGAGCCTGGATGATCAGAAAGCAGGCATGGGCTCCTTCACCGTGGTGTGGGGAACCAGCATAAAAACCCCTTCATCAACTCAAGAAGAATGACCAAAATGCAGATGCTTCACTCCTTCTTTAAAAGGGGAACAAGAATACCCTTGGGAGGGGATAGGGAGGCAAAGTGTAGAACAGAGACTGAAGGAACACCCATTCAGAGCCTGCCCCACATGTGGCCCATACATATACAGCCACCAAACTAGATAAGATGGATGGAGCAAAGAAGTGCAGGCTAACAGGAGCCGGATGTAGATCTCTCCTGAGAGACACAGCCAGAATACAGAAAATACAGAGGCGGATGCCAGCAGCAAACCACTGAACTGAGAATAGGACCCCCGTTGAAGGAATCAGAGAAAGAACTGGAAGAGCTTGAAGGGGCTTGAGACCCCATATGTACAACAATGCCAAACAACCAGAGCTTCCAGGGACTAAGCCACTACCCAAAGACTATACATGGACTGACCCTGGGCTCCAACCTCATAGTTAACAATGAATATCCTAGTAAGAGCACCAGTGGAAGGGGAAGCCCTTGGTCCTGCTAAGACTGAACCTCCAGTGAACGTGATTGTTGGGGGGAGGGCGGTAATGGGGGGAGGATGGGGAGGGGAACTCCCATAGAGAATGGGAGGGGGAGAGGTTAGGGGGATGTTGGCATGGAAACCGGAAAAGGGAATAACATTTGAAATATAAATAAGAAATACCCAATTTAATAAAGATGAAAAAATGATATTCCATATATCAACTAAAAATAAAAAAACAACAACAACAAAAAGCAAAACAAAACAAAAAGATCCTTCATCACCACCAGGTGGGGAGGGTCTCCCCCTTCATGAGTGCAGGTGCCCAAGGAGGCATATGTTGAAGCCCCCAGAAGCAGGAGTTACAGGAGGTTGTAAGCTAACTGACAGGATGCTGGAAACCACACTTGGGCCATGTCTTAGTGATTTGTTCTATGTAGCCACTCTATATGCTGGAGAGACAGATGACTAAGGCTACTGTTATAAAGAAAGCATTTAACTGGGGCACTGTTTAAAGTCTCAAAGGTTAGCCATGTATTATCATGATGGGAAAGATGATGGGTACTCATTGGCGGGAGCAGTAGCCGAGAGCCACAGCCGAGAGCCACGTTCTGGTCTGCAGGCAGGAAGAGAGAGCCTGGGCCTGGCATGGGCTTTTGAAACCTCAAAATCCACCCACAGTGACACATTTCCTCCAATAGGGCCATACCTAAACCTTGTAATCCTTTCAAGCTGGTGACTAAGCATTCGAATACTTTAGGCCATGAAGGCCATTCTCATTCAAACCACCACACAGAGCAAGCAGTGTGTGCTTTTAACTACTAAGCCATCTTTCCAGCCCCTAATGCACAGAAACACACACACATACACACACTCACTCACACATACACACATGCACACATACACACATACACATGCATACATACACACACATGCACACATACAGACATGCACATACACATGCACACATAAACATGCACATACACATGCACATATACACACATGCACACACATGCATACATACACATACACATGCACACATACACACATGCACATACACATGCACACATACACACATGCACATACACATGCACACATACACACATGCACATACACATGCACACATACACACATGCACACACACATGCATACACACACACACACACACACACACACACAGAGTTCTTGGCTGGAGCTCTTTTCTTAAGTGCTTACAAGCTGACTTTCTCCTTAGTAAGGGAACTCTTGTCCTTATATAATAACTTTTGCCCTCCTTGACTCCCAACAGCCAGGAGACACAAGTAAGTCTCTGTTTACATCAATCAACCCTCTGGTGGGATGTCAGTATCCTGAGTCATGGGCTTTGCCTGTCTGGCACTCCAGGACTTAGAGCTGTCCCTCCAGATTTGATTAGTAAATAAATGGTGAGATCCCCTACTCTCCAGGATAGGTTCAGCCTCATGACTGTTCTGCTTCCTTTAAGTTTCAAAAGCCTGGGGAGTCTTATGGGCACCAGTGCTGCTTCAGAGTCCTGTGAGGGATGCTCGTTGACTCCGTAACCCCCCAGGTATGTTCATGAATATGGAGCACGAGTCATGAATTCTGAACATGGAAGCAAAAGAAAAAGGAAGCCAAATAACCTTTATCTTTCTTAGGCTCAGTGCTTCTCCCTCTGCAACGGGCCTTACCTACCTGTTCCATACGAACTTGGGAGTTGACCAGAAGATAGGCAACTGAGTCAGACAGGCCAATGTTTTTCTTGAGAAATAGTGTCAGTGTCTCTTCATCTTTCAGGATGTCTCGGATTGGTAATCCTCTTCCTGCATGTGAATGAAAGAACAGAAGATTGGAGGGAGATGGGTCTAGCAGCTAGAATGAACCAGAAGTGTTTCTACTTGGCTCTCAGAAGAAGACTTCCCTGGGAACTCTGGGAGGTTGAGGCTGTTGCCAGTATCTGCCACCCACACAGTCCTACAGGCATACAATGGGAAGGCACAGAAGATGGGAAAAGTTAACCTAGGGTGGGTTGGTATGCAGAATACTTTTTAGGGTTGAACTGAGACAGTGGCTTTCAAGAGAGTGAAGGGAAGGAACTACGACAGGGGAATTTTGTCTCTTGAGGGATATTTAGTAATATCTAGAGACATCTTTGGGCAGTGTTAGTGGAGAGAGACCAGTGGCATTGCTAAACATTCATAGTAGACAAACAATGCAGTATACAGATGACTCCCCCAAAGAGTCATCTCCCCGACAAATGTCAGTGGTTCTATGGCTGGGAAACCCTGCTCTACCTATATACCCTACCAGAAAATTTAGGTTTTGATAACTTCCTACAAAACAGGAGGACAAAAACATCAGTTAAAAGTGACTAAAATCAGTGGCTTTTCTATGTCCAGATAACTAACATGCTGGGACAGAAGTCAGAAAATTGAAGAAGATACTAGAAAACGGAAGGATCTCTTATGATTCTGGACTGTGGAGTTCATGGGGTGAAAATCGCTGTAACACCCAAAGTAGTCTGTAAGTTCAATATCATTCCCATAAAAATTCCAATTACATTCTTCACATAATTAGAAAAAAAACCACAATAATTCTGAGTTTCCTATGTAAGCAAAAGGACCTCGAATAGCCAAGGTGTTATTGTGGGTGAAGAATTCAGGCAATACATTAGAGCCATAGCAACAAAGCCAGAATAGCACTGGCACAAAATCAGATGGTAGCCAATGGGATGAGAACCGGAATCACACCCCCACAGTACAGCCACTGAGAACCTGAAATCACACCCACTCGCTATAGCCACTGAGACTCAGAATCACACCCATATGCTATAGACACTGAGAACCCAGAATTATACCCACACGGTACAGCCCCCTATTCTTGGGCAAAAAATGGCAAACACACATACATTGGAGGAAAAAACAGATTCTTCAGCAAATGGTACAAGAAAAACAGGACTGGGCTGGAGAGATGGCTCAGTGGTTAAGAGCACTGATTGCTCTTCAAGAGGTCCTCAGTTCAATTCCCAGCAACCACACGGTGGCTCACAACCATCTGTAATGGGCTCAATGCCCTCTCCTGGTGTGTCTGAAGACAGTGACAGTGTATTTACATATATAAAATAAGTAAATCTTTTTTTACACTCCCCCCAAAATAAATAAATCTTAAAAAGAAAAGATAAAAGAAAAACCAGACAGAATAAAGAAACTGGATCCCTATTTCTTACTCTGTACAAAAGTCAATTTTAAATGAGACAAAGACCTTAGTAAAGGTTTGAATCTCTGAAATTGCTTAGACCACTTCAAGATATAGGAACCAGTAAGGGCTTTCTAAAAGGGACCCTAATCATTCAAGAAATAATTCCAAAAATTGATAGATGGGGTTTCATGAAGTTACAAATCTTCTACATAACTGAAGGAAATGGTTAACAGTGCAAAGGGGCAGCCTATGGATGGGTGGACAGACAGATGGACGGACAGATGGACAGATGGATGGTGGGAGAAAAATCTTTGCCTGCTATATATCTGACAAAGTATTAATATCTGGACTATGTAAAGAATTCAAATAAGTAAACACCGACCCCAAATAATCTAATCAATAAGTGGGCAAATAAAATCCATAACAAGACGAAGTACAGGCGATCAATAGCTGTGTGCAGAAGCACTCATCACCTTGGTTGGCAAGATGGCCGCCTGAGGGGTTTCCTTTGTTGTTGTTTTGTTTGTGACAGAGTTTCTGTGTAACCCTGGCTGTCCTGGAACTCTCTCAGTAGACCAGGCTGACCTGGAATTCACAGAGAGCTGTCTGTCTCTACCTCCAGAGTGCTGGGATTAAAGGCATGTGCCACCGCTGCCTTCCTTAAAAAATAATTTTTTAAGCAAAGAAAAAGACCCTGTTTCTGGATTGGAGACATCTGGTCTGTTCTCACTGCAGTTATGATGGATGAGAACCCTTCTGTGGTTCCTGTTAGCTCAACTCAGGGTTAAAGCTCTGGCTATTGGCATGGACAGAGCAATTAAGAGCTAGAATAGTTTCATGGGGGGGGCGGGGGGCAAGTTTCAGGCCTGTTGCCCTGGCTTGTCCTGGTCAGCCTTAGCCACATTCTTTACAACTTCACTCAACTTGCTTTTGGAAGCAAGAAGTCTTTCTCAAGGAGGCATAAAGGACCCCTTACTGTGAAGGTATCCCTGGTCATGTGATCAGCCTCTCTCCACGTGATCCATATAGACTAGATATTATAGATGTAACAAGAGATAAAGGAACTGAAGCACTTAATTCCCAGGCCTCAAAGTAGTTAGTACTCAATAAATGCTTATTCTGACAGCATTAATATCACCCCACCCCTCCTGGGGGATTCCCTCCAGCACCTGCCTCTTCTGCTGCTTCCTGCCCAGGTATGAGAATCAAACTGGCTACTTCTACAGCTGATAAGATATTGACCAGAGAAGAGTCCACAGGCCCAGTTTCTCTTTTTTTTTTTTTTTTTTTTTTTTCGGAGCTGGGGACCGAACCCAGGGCCTTGCGCTTCCTAGGTAAGCGCTCTAACCACTGAGCTAAATCCCCAGCCCCCACAGGCCCAGTTTCTTGAAGTCACCTCAAAATGAAGGCAAACCCCTGGATATGTAATGTCGTTATGGCTCAAGTCCTCCAGGTGTCTGCTGCCCTGCTGAGCTCTGAGGATTTCTCCAAGGATCATACTCTTCTGACACCCTTTCTCCTTCTGACTCCAGCTCCCTAGCTGGCTACACCTCCCACCCAAACCTTTCCCTCTCCAGACAAGTGCCTGACAACCTCCATGGCTGTTTCAGGGATGTGATGTTCCTGTGTGGAGGTATGACTAGATCCAGACCGCCATGAAAATTTCCTATTGCAGGGCAGGGGTCAAGCCCATACATCTGCCATTGACTAGGGCAGGAGCATCTGTCCCTGATGTGTCCATACAGCAGCCTCTTGTAGAGTTGGATGCCTTTGAGAGCTGGGCCAGAGAGTGACCCGCTATTGCTCTCCTTTGCTCAGGGACCTTCTAAAGACTTTGGGAGAACCCGAAGGGGGGGTTCCACTGAAGTAGCAGGGCCTAGGAGAAGGTACCATGTTCAATCTTTGTGTTCCTTCCCTTTGGGTAACCCAGAGTCCGCCATTTCCCAGCAGCTCTGTCTGTTCTACTACCTCTGGGGTGTCAGCTCAATTGCTCTCCTGTAGTTACTCCTTTAGACACAGACTTGCAGGCCCTCACTGTAGAATTCTGCACACAGTAGAGCGTATGCATGTGCACACACAAACATGCACATGCAGTCATGCATGGGTGGTTTTTTTCTCTCTCCTTTTTTTACATCCCTTGTTCTACCTAGCCTTATTAGGAACACAGAGGTATGACCTCAAGGTCATTCTCATATATTCTCTCTCTCTCTCTCCCCCCCTCTCCCTCTCCCTCTCCCTCTCCCTCTCCTCTCCTCTCCTCTCCTCTCCTCTCCTCTCCTCTCCTCTCCTCTCTTCTCCTCTCTACTCCTCTCCTTTTTTCTTTTTCACTCAGCATTAGGGCCTGACATAGTATCAAGGCCTCAATAAATGTCTGTTAAATGACTCCAGGTACTCAATAAATACCTGTGCTCTTATCCTGAGAGTGAAAATCCATTCAGCTGTTTATTTTTAGTTATTCTTTAACACACTGAGCTGCTGTGGCCTACAAACACCTTGGGAGAAGGGGTGAGACAGAGAGTCATTTTTGTTGAGTATCATACAACTGTGGCCTGGCCAGGTCAGGGGTGGGGTTGGCACACCTGAGGAGGGTGTTGGGGCTATCCTGCCAGCAGAGTGTGGGGCCCAGGGTCTGAGTGACAGGACGATACCAGACAAGCCCTTCATTAGATTCCTGAGGGAGAGTGTGAAGCTGGGAGGTGGAGAGGGTTGCTGGGGAAAGAAAACTACATTTTCATTTAAAATGTGGTTCTACTTGTTCTCCTCCCTGGGAAGATTGGAGGCTGAGGGTCGGGGCGGAGGGTTGCTCAGGGTGAGGCTTCAGGAAGAAGGGTTTAGAGATGAGACCTCAGAGCTGGCTGGGGTTGGGGGCTAGTCTGTCTGCAGCTGGTGGCTCCCCATTAATCCTCCCCTGCGGAGAATGCAGCCCTACAGGTTTGCTGTGAGAGGGAAGTGCTGTCTGGGTCAGCACAGGAACACTTTCCCAGGAGACGGGAGCCCCACAGGCAAAAGCCTCGGTGAGGTGACTGCAGCTGTCCATCCAACTCTGAGACTGAGATCTTTCCTCATGGTAACTTCAGATTTCAGTGTTCGCCTTGACCAAAATCCAGAACCTCCTCCTCCTGCTGTATCGACTAGACATCAGTGCCTGGCCCCAAAATTTTCCCAAGACCATGTCATTTTACATAGCTATGGTCCATGGACCCCTGTTAGTTTCTGTCCCCAGCTTCTGGGGAGTCTTGGAAGGCTCTCCTGACCCTGTCCCCCAGCCAAGCTCTCTTTAGGAGATTCCCCCATAGCCGGAGAGCCTGCAGAAAGATCCACTAGCCTGCCCAGTCCCCCTCAAGTCCTAAGTTCTTTTTGGCTTAGAAAGTAGTAATTTGGTTTCTCCTAGACAGCGCAGCAACCACAGAGAACTTCTGCTTAGAATGAATTCTCTTCCGCTCCCTGCAGCAAGACTCAATTTCACAGTCAGACACTTCAATGCTAAGTCCAGTTGATGGCAGACCCTCCCGAATAAAGGGAGGAGAGTCACCCTGAGATCAAGACAGTGGCTTTCTATCTGTATCTACTTGCTTAGCCTTGGACAAAACATCTTCACGGTTGGCACATCCGTCCCTCTGACTTCTTACTACTAAACAGCAAATATGAAGTAGACATTCTTGACTCATGCTTATAACTCCTGCGCTTTGGAGGCCGGGGCAGGAGGATTGCCACAAGTTTTACACAAGTCTGAGCTATACAAGTTCTAAGCTAAGCATGGACTTGTCTCAGAAATTAGATAGATTGACAGATTGACAGACAGACAGTCAGAAGATGGTAGATTATACATAGATGGATGGGTAGATAGACAGACAGACAGACAGATAGACAGACAGATGGATGGATGAGTAGGTAGGTAGGTGGGTGGATGGATGGATGATGGATGGACGGATGGACAGATGGATGGATGGGATAGGTAGGTAGATAGGTAGATAAGTAGGTAGGTAGGTAGATAGGTAGGTAGATAAGTAGGTAGGTAGGTAGATAGATAGGTAGGAGGTAGGTAGATAGGTAGGTAGATAGGTAGGTAGGTAGGTAGATAGGTAGGTAGGTAGGTAGGTAGATAGGTAGGTAGGTAGGTAGGTAGGTAGGTAGGTAGGTAGGTAGGTAGAAAGCCAGGAAGGTAGGTAGGTAGGTAGATAGGTAGGTAGGTAGTTAGATAGATAGGTAAGTAGATAGATAGGTAGATAGGAAATGCTAGCTGTTCCTACCTTTTAGAGTCTTTGAGACTTCAGCTCACTGAAATAAGTACTTTTTCAGAAGAGCAAAGACTGCTGTAGATATTTATAGTCTAGGCTGTAGAAACGATGACCAGCAATATGTACTCTACGGCTTTGTAAGTAACTTGAATGTAACTAAGCAATGGTAACACAGCAGTCTGAACATACTCCTGGTCCAGGCTGCAAAGGCAGAAAGATGGGAGGGGCCAGATTTTTTCCAGTCTTTCCCTCTCCTGACTCCCCATGTTCTCAAAGCCCTCTGCTTCCCCATATGGTGAAGGGCATCATCGTCTACCACTGTCTCTAGGGGCAGCATCTGTCTGTCTATTCCCCAAAGACTAGGCCAGTGTGTGACTCACAGTAGGAGCCGAGTGTATGCTGAGGGTGAAGGAGCTGTACCACAAGCTCAGGTGAGGAGGGCTGACTCACACCGCCGTAATTTCACTGTAGCTAGGATAAAAGCTGCCCTATCTGTCCGCTCTTGCCCCTTGGCTTCCCATGTTGTCCTTCCCTTGTCTCTGTCATCCCCTAAGGACAATCTTTAGAGTTACCAGCTCTGTCTTAGGAACACACATCTTTCTACAGCTCCTGCTGCCTCCTGAACTCTATTGTTGAAGTGTTTTTCCCCACTAGTGGGCATTGCTTGAAAGATACTCTCTACCCACAAGGCTGTGGCAACTCCTCAGGGATTCCTGGAGCTCTACCTCCTCACAGCCTCTGGATCACAACTGCCACAGCAACTGGTCCCCGGATGTCTAAGTGGAGCTGACACACCCATGCAGTGCTCAAGGAAGACTTTTAAGATCTGGTGCTGTTTTCTCTGTTGGTTTTTGTTTGCCTCCTGTTTTCCCCCTGAGACTGTGGGACATTTCTGCCTCCTCTCTGCTGTTCCTCATTCTAAGTGGCTCTCCCACATGGATGTCTGATTCATTACTTAATTATTTAATTAATTTTGTTATTTTGAGACAGATTGCTCTGTGTAGCCCTCTGGTTGCCCTTGAATTCTCTCTGTAGACTGGACCAGCCTGAAACTCACAGAGATCTGCCTGCCTCTGCCTCCTGAGCACTGGGATTACAGGCATGAGCCACCACCACCTAGACTTATCTGTCTATTTATTTTAATTTGCATTGACATTTTGCCTTCATATATGCCTGTATGAGGTCATCAGATGACCCGGAACTGGAGTTACAGGCCACTGTGAGCTGCCTTATAGGTGCTGGGAATTGAACCAGCGTCCTCTGGAGGAGCAGCCAGTGCTCTTAACCACGGAACTGTCTCTCCATTTCTGGGATGTCTTGCTATCAGATTACAGCTGATTCCTCATTTCCATCACCTCTTCTTCACAGACACTGCCCTCTCCTCTCCTCTCCGTTTCACCACATCCACCCCTGTGGTACCCATCCTGCCAGACTCTCTTTGACATCCTAAATTCAAACACTCTGACTGCGGCCATCAGTCCTTCCATCTTGCCCTTTTTTTCATCAGTTAAACAGGATCCTAGAAGCCACCATGACTACTGACTGCCCCATGCATTTCAATCACCCCACCCCAATCCCCACCCCTGCTAGTCCTGGTGTTGATAGCGTCTCACAAAAGCTCGATGCAGCACAGACAAAATGCACACAGTACAACTTTTGCCTTTTGTTGCTAGGGTCTCCTTGATTTTCTTCCTTACAGTTCATCCACCTTACATTCTGTTCTCAACAGACAAACCTGCTTTGTTCTGGATGCTAAATATTGTTGGAAATGTACCTTAAAATGCCTTTGTGTGTGTTTGTGAGGTTCGCTCGCATGTGTGTGGGCATGTGCATGCGTGTGTGCATGTGTATGTCTATGGCATGCATGTAAAGGTCAAAGGACAACTGCTTATTGTTCTCTGGTGTGTAAGACAGACTAGCTACCCTTCAAGCTTCTGAGGATTCCTATGTCAACTTCCCACATCACCACAGGAATGCTGGGATTATAGGCATGTGTCTCTGGCTTCTTTCCCCGTGGAATCTCACGACTCTTTACTAGATCTCAGTTTCTGGTGCACTAGACTCTAGAGACAAGAGCAGACCAGGAACACTGACACCCAGGTGACCTGTAAATCTCTCAGGGTGAGTCCGCAGGGTGTCCATGAGCTGAGATAAGGTGCGGAGCTCTGTCCAAACCCGGCCAAGACGCTGGACCTCCGGTGTGTCCATGAAGAGCTCTTGAAAATCTCGATATAGTCTTGCCAAGCTGTTGAAAGGAAAAATATATTTCTATTCATAATTAAAAAAATATTTTTAATATTTATAATTTTAAACAAAAAATGTATAAACAAATAGCTATCATTTTCATAATAATATGCTAATAGTCTTGTGTTATTTTTTAAGTTGTTGCTTGACCTAGCATAGCTCCATTGATGGATTTATGATTCTAACACCAATAGAGATGATGAGTAATTTGCTCAGAATTCAAATTGGGGCAGGGCAAGGTCACCTTAAACCCCATTCTCTCAGGGTCTGTTGTTCTGAGGGTGTTTGTAGACCAGTGAGTCTTCCCAATTCTCTGACTTCTCACCACCCCCTTGCTGAGATGAGACCTCACACCATGCTGTATCCCCAGGGTCCTCCTTACATGTACCCATCAAGGCCGATTGGACTGTGAGAAAGGAGATGGGCAACTGGATGTTTAGTTTTCTGGGCTAAAAAATGCACCATGTAAGCCATGTCCCAAGATTCTACCTCTTGAGATACCAATAACAGTTTCAGAAGACTTGGGATTCATTATTTTCTTCCAAGCAGTAAGCTTCACATTGTAAATCTGACTTTGTGTTTCCTTGCAATGGTCCTTGACATTCTTCATAGGCCTTAGATGACTAAAGAAGGCGTTGGAGGAAAGAGAGAAGACTACAGGTAGCCTGCAGGAGAGGGTGAAGGAAGGAACACCGTCTTTCCTCCTAAGCAGATGGATGACCACAAGTAGTGGACACTGGATAGCTAGGGCTGCTGTCAGATTCTGGGTCACCTCTTGGGCATAAAGATGAAGAATTCACGTCTATGTGGCTTGAGTTTGAAGGTTTCCCCAGGTGTGCGGCTGTTAGTAGACTATTCCAGGTCGAAAGCTGCCCCTACCCGACACTTCTTAGAGCCCCCCATTCTTCAGGGGGTAACACACACTCCCACATGGGAGGAGAACAGAAGGGGACACAAGTTCCTCCCTGTAGGTTAGGATCTCGGCACTTACATGGAATTATTATAGTTTGATACAGTTCCGGGAGATTCTCCAGGGGTGGGGTTTTGAAAACAAGGGTTGTTCATATTGCAGAAAATCCCCTGGAGCCATGGTAACATTCCTGCTGAAGGCATCGCCTTGTTGGGAAAGTGGCCTTAAGACAGGAAATGAAAACAAGAAGGAGTTAGTCACAGAGGCCAAACAGACCAGGAGCACAGACTCTCCCCCCATTTACAAAGCAGGAACATCTAATATAGTTTAGGCCCTGTGTCAGGTACTGGAGCTCCGTGGCAGATAAGGACACAGACTGACGGTCTCCTAGAGCAGTAGTTCTCAACCTGTGGGTCACGACCCCTTTTCGGGAAATGACCTTTTCACAGGGGTCGCCCAAGAGCATTGGAAAACACAGATATTTATGTTATGATTCATACTAGTATCAAAATTACCATTATGAGGTACGAATGAAAATAATTTTATGGTTTTGGGGGGAGACTGTCACCACAACATGAGGAATTATATTAAAGGGTCACAGCATTAGGAAGGCTATGTCCTGTTCTAGAAGCTTAGGTGGACATGTGGAAGGGGGACTGAGGCTAAAAATTAAACTTCTGGAGGAAAATACAGAAGTGGGCTCAGGGTGGTTCAGAGGAAAGGCCTGTGAGTTTTTTGCACAGGCTCGGATGGTGGCTGTGCACTCCTGGGAGTGACAGAAGGAAGCAAGGGTTTGTTGGGCAGGAGGTTGACTGAGAAATGGAGTTGGAAATGACAGCTTGGGGAACTCAGCCACTCTCATGACTCTTGTTGCTTCCATGCCAGCAGCCTAGAAGGACAAGACACCATCCTAGCCAGAAAACACAGGGAACCTTCCAAACATGCTACTGTACAAAACAGGCGCTCATGACGCACAGATGCTCTAGGGTCTGATAGTTATTAAGTGTAATTCTGTGTGCTGTTCCTTTTCACTGTCCCCTCTCTCCTCATCATGGGAAACAAATCCCCTAACAAATCAGTCATCATGAAAAACAGATCTAAATTTGCAATACAGGTAAGTTTAGACTAACAACAGTCAAAAATTAATGATATATACAGGGCAGTGCTCGATTCCCAGAACTGACAAACAGAAGAAATTAATAAGCAAATGGTACACTCTTCCCATGCTCCACTACAAGCAGGCTTGGTTCGCTGCACACGTTTAAAGACACTAGAATTTGTACATCACTGAGGGACCTGGTTTATACCAGATGTGATGCCCCCATTCCCACCCAAGAGCTTCCAAAAGGGAAAGATGATCAGGCCTTCTGGGGTCATACTCACATTCATGTTGACTGTAGAGGGGGTTGGCATTCCTCAGCCAGATTAACACCAAAAACAAAGACAAAGGCCACACGAGTTCCACTACAAAGCGAATCTGGAAAAGGGAGAAGAAAAACAGAAAGAGCAAAAATGGTAAGAAATGCAGGGAGATGTATAGCCAGAGAAGGCAGGCCTTCCTCTGTGCACTGTCTGAGCACCAGGACTGGGCTGTGGCACAATCACAGCCCACGTAACTCCAGGCAACCCCAGATCACATATCCCACAGTGGCCCCCTAAGTCACGCTGGAGCCAAAAAAGCCCCATTATTTTCTTAACCTTGTAGTGTCTGTGGTGACCTCACATCACACACAGTTACAGCGCATACAATTATGTACAGCCATGACAGTAATGATAATGTGACCGTTGCATGTTTACCCATTTACTGTGTTTAAATCATCAGTTGAGAGGGAATGTCTATTCATAACAAACTAACAGAAACCAGAAGCCTGAAGCAAAGTGTGTTGGCACATGTCTGTAACAGCCGTGCTTGGGAGGCTGAAGCAGGAGTTCAAGGCCAGCCTGGAAGACATAGCAACGTTGAGACTACCCTGTCTTGGAAACAAAAATTCACCGTTAAGAAGTTAACTGTAAAACCAGCAGCATTCCTCCCGAATCTTGGGTTCACTGTCTCTCCCTTGCATCATTTTGTCTTGGTCTTGCCTTAATCTTGTGTTTATTATGGCTCTAGGAGCAATAGACTACACTATTCACAGACACATAGCCTTAGCGCTATGTCGACTGATTGTATAGGAGGTCGTGATGTAAATAGGTTTGTGTCAGTACACTTGACAATGTGCAAAGGGTGGTGAAATGTTCTAATAAGGCATTCCCCAGAATTCTTATTGCTAAAAAGTAGCCTGACTACCTGAAGGACTTCCTTCTTTGCTCCTCCTACACTGCCTACTGCCTGATGCACTACATCAACCAGATTCTGCGTCCATCTGCATCTGCCTGTGTCTAGTCCTGAAAATAACATCGACACAAGGCTGCCATGAGAGACCTCAGGTTCCGGGGTTTGGCAAATAGGACTGTACGAAGTGAACGAATGCCAATTCTTTTTTCTCCTCTCTCTGTTTTGGTCTTTCAAGACAAGGTTTCTCTGTGTAAGCCTGGCTGTCCTAGAACTTTCCCTGTAGACCAGTCTGGCCTCCAACTCACAGAGATCCACCTGCCTCTGCCGCCCGAGTGCTAGGACTGAAGACCACGGCGCCATCCCCACCACCACCTGGCTAAGGACACAGATTGTGATAAGCTCTTGTGTAATGCAGGTACCTCAGACAGTAAACATCTCATGATCTCTCATTCTGTGGGTAATCAAACAGACCTGCAGAGGTCAGGTGACTTGTACACTGCCGAAACAGGAAGCAGAATCCAGCCTCCTGCCTCCAGGGCCACACTATTCCTACCCTTTCCCACTGTTTTGCCTTCTGGTGCATGGTAGACCTTGCCTGAAGGTGGCCATTGAATAAACGAATGAACTAGGGAGCAAATGACTCTGAAATACTGTGCCCCAAAACAAAGTCAACAGAAATTCAGTTGGTCAGCATTTATTTTTTCCTTCAATCAGGTCTGTCGTTTAAGGTAAGCAGAAATACGGCTGTGGTTCCTCCTCGCTTCCCACAACCCAAAGAAGAAGCTGGTCTGAACCTGTGACAGAAGGTTGGTAGACAGAGACTCTTGGTTCAGAGTCAGAGTTCTCCCAACTTAGAAAGGACAGGCGCTTGAGGTTGGCGCTGCTCTCATCCCTGCATGGTGAGAGGGCTGAGATGAGGAATTGTGAAGACAAGGGAGAGAAGCTGAATTAGGGAACTAGACGTGAACTAGGGAATTAGGAATGAAGAGACATCCTAGCAGGTAGAGGCTCCATAAATGTTTGACAAACCCATGGGCTGCTTAAAACAACTCCAAAGAAACAAAATCACCCAGTAGTCTGCTGGCAGCCGTGTTCTAACGTATCTGAGAATTGGTGGTAGGTAATCGATCACATGTTGAGGGAAAGCAAAAATGTTTACAGGTACAGGGTCACGTTTTAAAGACGCTACTCAGCACATAACTAGGGAGGACAGGTCGGAGGAAGCACACATACAAATACACGGAACAATAGGCTTCTCTCAAGGTGCCCAGTTTCCAGGGCTCTCCCATACCTTTTCCTGCAAGGTTACAAAACACCAGTATTGGGCAATTCCCACCTGGCGGTTAAGGAGACTGCCCCAGGAATACTTGCGAGCAATTAAGATTGCTGGTAATTGTCCACAGGAAAGGCGCATCCTGAGAGCCTCCCCAGCCTAACCCCTGCCTGATACTATCTATCCTGGTTCCTAGACCAACACTCTCAGCCACATCTGTCCTCCACTGTGACCCCACACAAGGGAGGAGTCACAGGAAGTTTGAATCAGCTTTCTCTGGAATGCGTGAGTCTCAGTCAAGATGGGCCTAGGATGCTTCTCCGGGACACTGGAGTTGACACAGGGACTCAGGCCATCGACAGTCTGAAGAGTTTATAACACACTGCACCCCACAAAGGCACGCATAGGAGCTCCCCTCCCCCATTCCAGATCATCCTGTAAGGGTGGTGGGGGAACGGGTTTGGCAAGATAGCACCCTGACAGGTGCGAGCACTGAAACCGGAAGTTGCTCTCAGTGTCTTCTCCAAGGAGATGAGACAACCGGTCCAGAGACTGCACATGACTCCTTCCGAGACAACTGCTTGTAATGCTGGCTCTCCCTCAAAGCTTGCGTGCCTATGTGCTGTGTCTGCCTGTGAGTCAAATGGGATGCTAAATGCCATCTGGGAATGTGAGGATTTGGGTTCCAACCACACTCAGGCTTGCTCAGTTTCTGACTCTCAGTTTTCTCACCTGTGAAATGGGCATGTTGTTTTGTCCTGTAGTGTACAATAAGAATTAATAACAGGCTACTTTGGGGCCAAGTACTGTGGTTTATGACACTGGGAAACTCTCTGAACCTCTCCATGTCAAGGGACTCACCTGTTAAAAAGGAGGATACCAGGCCCTGTCTCCCAGAGCAGTTGTCATCACGAACTACTATATCATGCCCAAAGCACAGCCTGACACACAAGACCTTTTATTACTGTCTCACAGAGTCAATTGCAAGGGCCACAGGAGCACAGTGACAGCAGATGTGGCACAAGGAAAATTAACAGCAGGCTCTCGGCCCCTCCCCCATCTCAGCATAGCTGGCCATCTTTAAGAAGCAGGGGGTGGGCGGGGGAGGGAGGAGTTGATGCTGCATTCACAGGCCACTCTGCACCAAGATTACCTGCCATTTTTTTCTCCACCCAGCACAGGCAGGTGGGTCCTCCCAGCAGCTTCTTCCCCTCCCCCAGAATCAGTACCACCAGCCCAGAAGGGCATTACCCTGGCTGCTCAAGTGTGCACAGGCATGCCCTAGGGAGAAATTCCACATTATAATAAAAAACACGTCTCCAGAGTCCCCTTCCCCACTTTAAACATGTCTGTAACTTTAATTAAGCCCAGTCTAAGCTCAGAAGCCCCTCCTGTGGAATGTTTCTTAAACTAAACTGGTATTTCCTTGCCCTCCCCTTTCCCCTTCCCCCACCTCTTTGCCATTCAGCCTATGTGGGGGAGGAAAGGTTCCTGGTCAGGGCAGAGTTGTGCTTGTCTTAAAACAGCCAGTTAGGTTTTCTTCCTTCCCTCTCTGTTTTCAATTTAAAAGAGAGGTAGTCAGAGCTCTACTCAAACCTGGCCCGATGCCGCCCAGAGCCTGGCACCCTCACAGCTGGTGCCAGCTTCCCTGTACTGCCATGTTCTCCCCCCCCCCCCCAATGCTGAGCCAGCACTAAAGGCCACAGCAGTGCCAAGCACACGCCTCTAGGGTTTAGGACATGAACTCTGTCCCCCACTCCCTTTTTTTGAGACAGGGTTTCACTGTGTAGCCCGGCCTATCCTGGACCTCACTCTGTAAACCTCTGACTCTCCAACTCTAGGATTAAAGGCATCGGCCACCACCACCACCACCACCACCACCACCACCACCTGGCTGTGAATCCCTGTTTTTATGAGTCCTCAGGCCTTCACCACACATCCTGTCATTGCAAGCAAGGACCTGGGGACTCCAAGGGATTCTGGGACATGTATGCTGGGAGGGAAGAAAACTGGTGCTAATCTGCTTTGCAAACCCTCTCAACCAGCATGGGCAGATATGATCTTGGACAGTGCCTTTGGGAGGTGGGGGTTAAGATCCTGAGAACCCCCTCTGAACTCCAGAGACACCCCCACCCCCACCCCATGCTTCCTTCTACTCCATCCACTACCAATTCCCACTTCTGCTCAGGAATCACATGGCAGCCTCCTTCTGCCTGACACATTCCACCGGGGCAAGGGCTGTGCTCCAGTCTCCTTCAGGCAGGGAGACGTGTCCTCAGGCTGCAGATGTAGTTACATTTACTGCCCTGGTCTGCGATAAATTAATTATCCAGTCATTCTCTCTTTGTGGTATCTGTGACTAGTCTGTTAGTCTGGGCAGTGGAGTTTGAGGCCACATTTGCTATCTGGAAGTCACATATTGTTTAAATCCCAGGTCCAGCCCATCCTAACTCTGACAAATCCTCAGTCTCTTCATTGGTACCCACAGGGATGACTGAAGCCTGCAGCATTGGTACCCACAGCGATGACTGAAACCTCTCGGTCTTTACTGCGATGGTTAAATGGTGTAACTAATTTAGTGCAATGCCAGACACATCGTTTGCAACATCAAATAAAGGCTAACAGAAGATGGGAAGTGAAGAAGGGGCATCTAGAGGGGATGAAACAGGAGGATGGAGAGAGAACGCCATGTCTGTTTGCATTGTTCTCTGCTCATAATAGTAAGCACCTAAAACATAAAACTTGAGGAATGGCTGAGTTATGGGTCGGTCATGCCGCACTTTCTGCAGTCACCATTTCCTGCATGCAGATTCTGGAAGATCCGAATGCCTTGAAAGGAGCCACAGACCCCCTCATAGAGCTACTGGGGGTTTAGAAAAATGTTCTCACTTTACCCAGACATCCTGGATACATTGGCTATCTTGAGGGACAGGGGAGAGCTCAGTTTCCAGGCCACGAAGGTGACAGATAGCACACACGGGTGGGTGCCCAGGCTTAAGTGAGACAGTGTGAATGACTCCATCCCCCAGGGAGCACACAGTGTGGAGGAAAGCCCCATCCCCCGGCAGGAATCCACTTGTCAATGCCAGGGAAAGGCTCAGTTTCCTGAGTCAGTTCTGTCTCTGGAAGCCGCAGTCATGGTGCTAGAGGAGGGGCGGGAAGGAGATGCGGGAGGTGGAGTGGGCATATTGGATTTCCCTGGCAATCTACAGAGTATTTGCACCCTGGCAGCAGAAACTGAATGGTCTCATCTATCATTGGGAACTTAGCTCCTGGCACACTGCCTGGTGACTATTATTTCTTGACCGAATGAATGGCTGAACGGGATGAAGTTAACAATGAGTCTTGCTCAGGTTTTGACAGCGTTTTCATTCAGGAAGGGGAATTTCTGGAAGGGGTTGAGCCTTTGGATACTGTTAGCACTTGGTCCCTAGGGGTCCCAAATAACCTCGAGGCTAATTTGAAATGACACCAGTCTGAACAGAGAAAAGCAGCCAGCCGTAGGACAATGGTGTCCAGTGGGTGAGCTCAAAACTGGAGTGTGGCACTGCCACCTTCACATAACCTTAGAGTTTTCCTCTCCTCTCCTAGCTGCCAATTGTGTACATAGCTGACACATCCCCATGCGCATCTCTATACTGCCTAAGGCTCGTGCACAGGTCTTCACACGCCCCGCCCCACCACTTGGTTCCATTTCTTCCCTTACATCCCCTTTGATACCCAGGAGAGGCCTATTCTACCAACAGAAACCTACCGCAAACCATCCTCTTGCCCGTAGCCTGTCTCTTTCCCTATCCTCTTCATGAGGCTCAGCTTCCTTTTCACTTGTTTATGTGTATGCCAAATGCATAGTGCATGTGTGTGCACGTGTGTGTTAGGCTGCATTTGTGTGCAGAGGCCAGAGTTCAACAACGGATATCTTCCTCAATCCTGGGCCCCATAATTTAATCTCAGCCCTCCCCTCTTCACACAGCAACCCTCCCCCTTCCCCCATCAGCTCCTTAAGCCTTTTCTTGTTTTTAAGGACTCTGCAGGGCTCTGGGACAGCTATTCTGTCCTAATTTCCCTTTTTTCTTTTCCTCCTCTTCTTCCTCCTCCTCTTCTTCCTCCTCCTCTTCTTTTTTTCTCTCTCTGTCTCTGTCTCTGTCTCTGTGTCTCTGTGTCTCTGTCTCTGTCTCTCTCTGTCTGTCTCTCTGTGTCTCTGTCTCTGTGTCTCTGTCTCTGTCTCTCTCTGTCTCCCCCCCACCCCCCCCAGCAGGATCTCATGCATCCCAGACTGGCTTTGAACTCACTATATAACCAAGGATGACCTTGAATTTCTGATCCTTTTGTCAGATGCCACGCCCAGTCTATATGGTGCTGGGGATGAACTCCAAGGCTCAGTGCGTGCTCAGCAAGCACTCTACCAACCAAAGAAGATTCTCCACCCTATTTCTTTATGGATATGAATTGTTCCTTTTCCCTTCACAGAAAAACTATAGAGGAACCATTTATAACATCTCTGGAGGGGCTCTGATCTCCTGTAGCTCACACCAGCATTTCTCTAGGGATACTTAGCCTACATTACTTAATATTACTCTGGATTCTCAAAACGTACTTCAGGTTTTCCCAGCTGTCACAGAAACCAGTTCAGAGGGAGTTTACACCTTTAAACCCTTAGTCCAGTCCGGCCATATCTGATCACAGAAGAGGTTTGGGGAAAATCTGTCGTTAATAACATTTACTGAAACTGTAACACAGTTGGAAGATGCAAAATTATTTTTCCACAGAACAGAATTGTGGTCAACGAAACTGTGACTTCTCTGGGAATTACATGCCAGTTCCAGGAACATCAACGTGTGAAGACACCCCCCACAATCTAGTGTCAAAGAAAATTGCTCTCATTGAACTGCAAGGCCTGTCAAAGCTTTCTTGTTTTCCTTTGACGAGTTTGCTTGTTTTTCAGGGATTGGGAGGCTTCCACTGTGTGGTGAGAGTGGGACCAGCAGGTGTCAAAGCCGAGGGGTGGGGAGCAGCAGTGGATTCCTATGCAGGGCAGGGGACAGAATAGTTTTCATATAGTCAAGGACAAGAGAAGGGTGAGCAGCTAAAGGTGGCCTCAGAACTAAAGGGCAAACTAGCTCTCCTCTCAGCCTCTCCTCCCACTCCCCCGCACCCCGTTTTTACCTTTTGCCTTTTCCTCAGAGTCCAGTTCTTCCAAAGCAAAAGCTGTATCTGTCTGAGGAAGCCCATGCTGGACCACCCAGCACCGGGGGATCACCCCAACTGGGGCTCAGGCAAGCACCAGACACAAAGGCCACTGGGACCGCGTCCAGCTCAGACTGCTGTGTCCTTCTGGTGATTAAAGGCTACATTCCCCCTTCAAACATAATCCCTTCTAATTATCTGTAAGCCCTTTGTCAGGGAAAGGAGGCAGGCTTCGGGTTCTTTTTGGAGGGAGAAAAGCCCTAAATACACAAGTGCAGGTTACGGAGGGTACTGACATGAGTCGTTCAACGGGAAGCCAAGTGCTTCAGGTACCCTCCTCCATCTGACATCAGAGGGGCTCCCGCGGCTTCTGAGGAAGGTGCTCTGGATATCTCTGGATTTTAGGTTTGGGACAGTCCCCTTCGCATACCTAGAGGCTGGACACTTGCCTCCCAGTGCTCTAACACAGGACAGGATCCTGATTTCCCTGCTTCTCCTTAATGAGGGAGAGCTGGAGTAACCGTTCTCTTTCTGCCCTTTGCTTTGCCCTGTAATACCTTCAAGTCTAATCAACCAATCCTGGCTGCTTGGAATACTCCATCCTCAGCAGGACGGTAGCCAAGTCTGTCACAGGCTCCAGCATCGTGCTCGTGGGCAGTCTAGCTCCGCGGGGGTGGGGGTGGGGGTGTTGCTAGACAGATCGACCACTGGGCAATACAGCTGTGATTCCAAGACCCCCAAACATGTCTCCCTGGTACTTCCCCATGGAAGTTTTGTCCCTGCCTCCTCAAATCTCAGGAATATTCTCTCTTTGAAAAGCCCTAGACATTAAGACCTCTGTAGGGTGGAAGGAGAACTAGGGATGGATGCTCTGTTTGTAAATATGGGGCCTGACGTCAGATAAGCTAAGAATGCCGAGGGCAGCCACGAGGGCTGACTGGAGTGCTTGGTGAAGCTTCTGATTACAGAGTGAGTTTCTGCTTTGGGTATTTAAAGGGTTCCTTGGAGGTAATGGCATTTAATAAAGGCTTTGATCAATGCAAAAATAGCATTTTACCTATAGTACATTTAGGAGGTGGTACAACTGTAAACTGCCTTTGTGTATCTTGTTTGTATCATCCTGAGGTCACTAACTGCTTAGTTTTACAGGGAAGCAATCTGAAAAACTCATGAGATTAAGTGCTTGGCCAGTTGTTACTCATGATAAGGCTAGTTACTGAACTAAATAGCTCACTAAAATCCCCCCCCCCCCCCCCCCCGAGAGACAGGGAGGCAGGAATAGCTAATCCTGCTCAGGAAAACCACAAAGAAAAGGAGGGCTCCAATGGGCGGGAGATACTAGAGGAAAAGGCTGTAAAAGGAGACAGAGACCAGGCTCAGAAACTCACGGTGATGATCGATTCAAAGTAGATTAAATGAGCAAATATGAAGAGATCTCCAAGTGGCTCACAAGTGCAGGGCACCCCCAAACAGAAGCGAGCTCTGGACAGGATCATTAAGCACTTCTTACATGTGTGAGAGTGTTTTTTATCATCTAGGAAGAGATAAAAAAAATTACACTAATCCAGTGCCTACCAAAGACAGCTGTGTGGGGCAGGCGGCTTGAGAGCGGTCACAGAAGAGAAGGGGAGGGCTTGGAGCGACTGGAAGCAAAGAGACACAGCAGGGGGTGACTGGAAGTCAGTGAAGAGAGAAAGGTCAACTAGGAAGACTGGGGCTTGGAGCCTGACTGGATATGGGGGGGAGACACGCCCCACTGAATGAGGAATGGCAGTGGGGGCCAATTAAGTGGGTAGGAAGGCATTTGCATTTGATTCTGATATTTTTTTTTCTTTTCTTTTTTTGGAGCTGGGGACCGAACCCAGGGCCTTGCGCTTCCTAGGCAAGCGCTCTACCACTGAGCTAAATCCCCAACCCCAGATTCTGATATTTTTAAAGTTAGTGTTTTGAGACAGTTCTAGGCTGGCCTGGAATTGGATATATAACTTAGGATGGCTTTGAACTCCTGACCCTCTAGCCTCCACCTCCTAAGTCTTGGGATGTCCGGTCAAAGTACCCTATCTAGCTACCCTGAGGTGTAGCTGAAGTCCCTGTGATGAGAGTTGCACGGAGGTGTCCAGTGGGCAGTGGATACCTGAGTCTGGAGTCATTAGCCTACTTTTAGGATGGAGATACAGATTTGAGACTGGTCAGCATGTAGACGGATGGCTAAGTCCTGGGCAAGATTGATCAGGTTGCCCATTTGGAAAGTATGTGAGGTCATGGTGGGTCAGAGACAAGGTGGTGGCACATGCCTTTAATCCCAGAACCCTGGGAGGCAGAGACAGGTGGAACTCTGTAAGTTTGAGGCCAGACTGGTCTACAGCCAGTTGGAAGACAGCCAGGGAAATAAATAAATAAATAAATAAATAAATAAATAAATAAATAAATAAATAAATAAATAAGCAAACAAATAAATAAAACCCTGTCCTGAAAAACCAACCAACAGACCAAACATGGATGAAATTGTCCCCTGGTCATCCATCTCTATAAACTGCTTTTTACTTTAAAATATTAAACCTCTGTGTCCATTAAATAATAACTCCTCCTTCCTCTTCCCACAGACTGGGGAAACCGCCGTTCCCATTCCTTTCAATTCGGTGGAATCATGTGACATTTGTCATTTTTATGTCCCTTTGACCGAGTTAACGGTTATCTATGCTGTAACGTCTTAATCACTACCACAGCTATCAGATGAACTATAGACTCTTTTTGCCCTCATCCTTATGGGGTCTGTGTAAGACTAAGAACAAGGTTCTGACAGACTCGATGTCTGTGTGTGTTGTCACACGAGTGAAGAAGTAAAGGGCTCTCGTTAGCCTTTTTAAGAGCACTGGTCCCACTCACCAGGCCCCTGTTCTCTTGACTAATCCCTCCCAAAAGCTCAGACTTCTAATAGTATCTTCCCA
Source organism: Rattus norvegicus (assembly GCF_021556685.1). Classification (NCBI taxonomy): domain Eukaryota; kingdom Metazoa; phylum Chordata; class Mammalia; order Rodentia; family Muridae; genus Rattus; species Rattus norvegicus. The sequence continues at coordinate 212,357,908 of NC_141535.1, read as the reverse complement.
GGGGCTAAGATTGCAATTTGTGGATTTTCAAAGGCCACATACATTCAAGCCATAGAATGTGAGTCCAAAGTTCTTTCCTTAAAGCCAAATGGTCTTTTATTACATGTATACACCGTTTTATTTACCCGTCTACGTCTTGACCATCATGACTAATGCTGCTGTTTTACAAATATTATGGTATGTAGCACAGGCTAACACAGGCCCTGAGGCTGTGCTCCCAGAACAACACATGTGACATCAAGGGAAAATTAAAAGACACTAAGAGAGGATGAGAAGTGCAACACATGTCCCAGCCTCAGCCAAGACCCCGTCCAGCTGTTGTTAGACACGACTGCGCTTCTGTATCCCAGGCAATTTAGCTGTGAGATCCTGATGTTAGTGCTGCTTCCCTTTGCCTGAACACATTCACATGGCTCCTGTCACTTGTAACAAAGACTCTTGACTAACGTAAGTTAAGTTATATTAACCATGATAGTATACATATCTTCCACATAGATCACACATGCATGCATGTGTGTGCACGTGCACACACACACATACACACACACACACACACACACACACACACTTTTGAAAGGCATTCTTGCGTAGGTCCATGATCATGGTACTAATGTAAAGGGGAGATTCTATTGAGTTCTATAAAGTGTTAAGGAGGAAAGCCTTGATGTCTGTCATGTATATCTTTGACATATATGACAGGAAGAAATCCATGGGTGCTCAGTTTCAGTTAGGAGCGAGATCCAGTGCCACTTAATATGAAGTAGGTGACCACAGATAGCAAAGAAGAACTGTGCATTTCAAAAAGCCTGAAGAGATTCCGAATGTTCTTCACCATCAGACAATGATAAGGGCAGATGGGGAGAGTTGCTTGGTGTGGGGTGACTGCCTGCCCTGGCTTTGACCCTCAGCACAGCATCAACTCAACTCCTGTAATCCAACAATGAAGAGGGAGAGAAAGGAAGATTAGATGTTCAAGATCTTCTATGGCTGAACAGTGAGTTCAAGGCCAGCCTTGGCTACATGTGATTTTAAGGCCAGGGTTGGCTAAAAAGCCAGCCTTGGATACATGAAATTCTATCAAGGATGAAAAGAAGGAAGAGAAGTGGTGGTGGGAGAAATGATAGATTTGAGGAGACAGATGTTTAGATGTATTGATTGTGACTTAAATATTCCACAGTGTATACATGTATAGAAAGATAGCATGGGTCTACATATATACATCCAATGTTTATGTTCTTATACTAATTTGGAAAAATGTAAAGATAAATTAATTTTAAATTTATAAAAGGAAGTAGAACTCTCAAATAGTCAATATTATCAATTCCTGCATGTAACAAGACAAGGCTGACAAAGCTAAGTCGATTGACAGTTCTATACATAAAGCAGTGTGTGGCAGGCTCACGGTCCTTATCAGCTACTGTGCATTATGATCCGGGACTGAAGCACGTTAACAGCCATCAAAACTTAAGAATTATATTAGTTGAGTTGTGATGAGACCACCAAGGGGGAAGAACACTTCTCATGCAAGTGTGCTGGCCTGTGTTTGATTTCTGTATCCCACAGTAGAAGGAGAGAACTGATTGTCCTGTAACCTCCACACATGCACACACACACACACACACATACACACACACACACACACACACTCACACTCACAAAGACATACACACACTCATACTTGCAGTCATGCCACACTCAAACACACCACACACACAGACATATACACACTCATACTTACACTCACACCACACACACTCACACACCACACACACATTCACACACACACACAGACATACACACATACTCTCATATACACCATACACACAGCACATACGCATTCAACACACCACTAATAATAGATTTTTAAAAAATTTTAATTATAGCAAGTACCTAATGCTTTGGTAGCTGACGAATCAAGCAAGTGCAATATTTGTTTCCAACTTTGAATTTTGTTTAAGATGTACTTATCAGTCACTGAGTGCTAACAGAATTCCTTGCATGAGCCTCAGAGTGGAAATATATAAACACACTTTCCTCTTGTGCTTAGAAGTAGAAGCAATCCACATAGTTTATCACCAGAGAGAAGTGACGAATGCTTCAGAACCATTTGGCAGAGAGCAGAGGACTTTTTCCCCCCTAAAAACATAATCTCTAAAAGTCCCATAAGAAAGAGTGTCTTTGGAGAAGAAAAAAAAATCATGAAAATGTAGGTGTTGCTTTTATTTCCTCAGGACTGCATAGCACGCATCACTATGGTTTTCTAGCTATATTATCACATTAAACATATTTTTCTTAGAGCAATTGTAGTAAATTAAAGCAATCACTGTATTATCAAGTTCAGGAAGGGCGGGACACCCAAAGAGTTCTGTAGAGATGTCCTGCAAATGCACTCTTAGAAGGCAACGGTAACCTGTGTCTGTGTAGCCCCATCCCAGAAGGCATCAGTAACCTGTATCTATGTAGCCCTTTTCATTGTTTAACCAGCCTTGTCTGTTCTCTTAGCTGACAGGGTCTTTGTTTTTGTGTGTGGTGTTGTGTGTGTTGTACATATGTGTTTATATAGATGAGTTCATGTGTACATGTGTGAGAGAGGACACACACACGTTCATGTACACGGGTTATATCAGGTATCTTCCTCAGTGACTCTCTACCTTACCTTTTTGAGACAGCATCTCTCACTGACTCGGATCTCACTGATTTGGCTGGGACATGTTTTTAATGAACCTTGCAGCTTAGAGCCATTTCAGATTGCTTTGACTGGGCCTGTCATTGAGACAAGAATGGCAGGTCCATTTTCTAGCTAAGTACATTTACAGTGTTGTTAGTGATGCCTTCTGGGACGGGGCTACACAGACACAGGTTACTGTTGCCTTCTAACGCAGGACAGTCTGGGCACAATTGCTAATTGTTATGGAACAAAAAAGGGAATGATCAGGACTTTACCATGTAAGCATGAGGACCTGTTTAATTCCCCAAACACACTTTTAACATGTTAAATGTGGTACAATCCCAGCACTGGGGAAGGGAAGAGAGACAGCCCCCCGTGGTTTGGTGGTAGCCAGCAGATCCTATGCAGTGAGTTTCAGGTCCATAGAAACAAGATTTTAAGAACCACAAGTAGACAATGCTGAGAAATGACACCTAAATTTCTCTTTGACCCTCACCAGGATGCATGCATGTGTGTGCCCACTCACAAACATGCGTGCATGCTCATGCACACACACACACACACACACACACACACACACACACACGAAATTTATGATCAAACTGATATAGTTTAAGAAATCTAGTCATTGCACAAAATCATTGGTTCTATCAGCAGAAAAGAAGATTTTTACTAACTGAATCACTGTTTTAAGAATTTTACATATCAGGTGAAAATAATTTAATCTTGCCTGAAAAGATTCTGGATTTCCAGATTTTTGTTATTGTTGGGTTAAAATGCAGATAGAAAACTTTAGCGTATAAAAACTGTGTTTGAAAAAAAAATGCACCTGAACATTCCATGAGCGTTTTTCTTATCAAGAGAGAAGAAATATTTACTGTTTTTACATCTAAACAGTCTTCCACCGTCTGATCCTCCAAATTTCCAGACTCCTCTGGGCAACTCCACAGGGGAAGGTATCTCAGGAGATGGAAGGAGCTGGCCTTCTTAAAAACAAAACAAACAAACAAACAAAAAAACCCCACAGGTATACATTTCTTCATGACATCTTTTAAAAGCAAAATCCAGAGGTTTTACAAAAGTCTATCACAGAAATATGGATGAACAAACTATTGTGCATTATATTTTTGTTGTTGTTTGTTTTGTGTGTGGGTACATATACATGCACATGTATAATATACATGTACACACATATATACATATATTATGTATGCATACAGGAAGTGGAAATGTAACGGTTCTTTGGAAAGTCAGTTGAGTTGAATGGTCTTTTGCTGGGGCAAACAAGTGAAGGAGTGTTTTCCTGAACCAGACACAGGTGAAAGGATGTTTTGCTAAAACAAGCACATGAAAGGACGTGTGACAAAGGATTCTTCACTAACAACATGCTCCCTTATATTGCATAGTTGAGCTCCATTTGGGACTCCATAGAGAGAAACACATGAAAATCTTCTGGTGGTATGCTGGTGGCTTTTTGATGCTTCCTCAGACTTGGGCCAATTGGCAAAATGATGTCAGCTGATACAAACTCACATGGAGTTTTGCTAAGTCAGACTCACCTTTTGAGGCAAGACCCATGTTGAGGCGAGACCTATGGAGGACATGTGATGTTTGGAGGGATTATAAATAGTACTCAACAGACAGTGATGGAGGCTAGGCTTGGCTCGATGGTACAACTAGCTGTGCAATGCTTGTTGGTCTTGCATCTTAGCTGATCTTTGCTTCATTGAGAAAGGCAGAGCCGAGAGTTTCTCCTTGTGTTTCTTGGCCCTGGTCCCTCCTGCTGACTCGTGCCAATTTGGCTGAAGCCTGGCCATCCCTACTAGGTCATGCCATCATTGCTGTGATCCCAACACTACTGAACTGGACTGCTGGTGTATCTGTGAAGGGTTTGCAAATGGATAGAGCTGCCACTGCTGACTCCTGTGAACTAAACTGCTGATTTCCTGATAACGCAGATGGAATTTTCTTCAAAGAACAATTTCTAAACTGATCCACTTCCCCTGTATCCTTTCTTTTCCACTGCCTCTGGTAGGTCGTGGGCTAGAAGGGAGGTTAAAGCATTTAAGAACCAGCATTAAAAATAGGTTTTGAAAAAAAATAAAGTTACACATATATACATATATATGGGCATGTTTCACGTGCCATAGCACATGAGAGAGCTCAGAAAATAGCTCACAAGAATCAGTTCTCTCTTTCACTTGTGGGCCCCAGGAACTAAACTCAAAGTCTTGGCAGCAAGCGCCTTTACCTGCCAAACCATCTTGTCAGCACTAACGGTTATGTCCTGTTGATAGGGTTCCATCAACTCTCTCAGAACAATGAGAACAAGCTAGAACTTTCAAAAATGTGGACACTTCCTGCACACTAAGCACGAAGCAAAGCTTTCATAGCCTGGATTCACATAGAGTTTAAACACAGGCAGAACTCATGTGTAGTACTGGGAGGAAGTGTGGTGGTGACTTTTAGAGGAAGGACGGAGTCTAGAAAGGGTACCTGGTATGTTTCTAGGGGTGCTAAGCACTCTCTGCCATCTGTCATGGGTGCCTGACACAGGGACATGCTCAGCTTATGAACTTAACTTGGGCACTCATGTGCTTGCATGTGGTGTTTCAACAGATGGCTTACACTACAGGCCAAGGAGGAAAATTCACTAAAGGCAGCTGAGCAGGGGAGAGACTGCTGGGAAATCTGAAAGGAGGAATTTCTCTGGACACTACAGAAAGAGAAATGTGTTGAGGAGGAGGAGGAGGAAGAAGAAGAGGAGGAGGAAGATGAAGAGGAGGAGGAGGAAGAGGGAAGGAGGAGGAGGAGCAGGAAGAGGAGGAGCAGGAGGAGGAGGAAAAGGAGGAGGAAGAGGAAGAAGAGGAGGAGGAGGATGAAGAGGAGGAGGAGGAAGAAGAGGAAGAGGAAGAGGGGGAGCAGGAAGAGGAGGAAGAGGAGGAGGAAGAGGGAAGGAGGAAGAGGAGGAGCAGGAAGAGGAAGAGGAGGAGGAAGAGGGAAGGAGGAAGAGGAGGAGCAGGAAGAGGAGGAAGAGGAGGAAGAGGAGGAGCAGGAGGAGGAGGAAGAGGAAGAGGAGGAGCAGGAGGAGGAGGGCGAGGGGGAGGAGGAAGAGGAGGAGCAGGAAGAGGAGGAGGAAGAGGAAGATCAGGAAGAGGAGGAGGAAGAGGAGGAGGAAGTAGCCCTCAACACCAAGTGACTCAAAAAGAGTCAAGAAGGATAAAGGCTAAAAACTGCCTATCAGATCCCACAGCTGACCATGAAGAGAATAGTTTTAACAGGAGACAGAAAACAGACAGCAGAGGATCTCAGAATTGGACATGAGCACCTGACTCTGTAGCTGCTCTTTCACACAATTTGCTTGTGATGAAGTAAGAGATGCAGTACCTAAGGGTCACAGCAAGTCAGGGAGGTCTTCATTCCCTTAGGACAAGAGAGAGAGACCTTTTTAATATACAGGGAAGCCAGCTGAAGGAGAAATGCTAACGTTACTGCCTTGATTGATAGGGTCCCACGGTGGGCGGCAGCAGGAATTAGCCTTGGGCAGGGGAAGGGTATCTTACATTCTGTGGACACTGTGGGAAAGGAGGCCAGGGGGCTCAGGTGCAGCTTCACAAAGGAAGCAGGGGCAGGATCTGACAGAGCTAGTTCTTGTCTTTAGGGAGAGGTTAATAGGGACACAAAGGGAGATGTCGTGGAAATCCCGTGTGAATTAGAAATTGGTCACACATGTGAGAAACTAACATATCTTTTGACTTCCTTGATTTTTCTTCTCAGCCACTTCTCAGACGTTTGTTCAGACATCTCTAATGAAGAACCGTTTGTCCACAGTGTGGTCCAAGGGGTAAATTCTTCAGTCTACCTCTCTCCTTCCCCGGCACTTCAGACCTGTCATGTGTAAAGTTACAGAGAATGGTGGTGGCTATTCAGTTCATCTTGGCCATTTAACCCAATAATCACAACCAACTCTGGTCATCTCCTATTTACCATTCTCTCTGCTCCGGTACAGCTGAATGTTGCAGAGACCTGCTGGCCCTTGGGAAGTGAGGTTTCGATAGAGGTCACACTATTCACTTCTGTTGCCTGTTGCCAGTGCCCAAAGGACTCCCTGTGCACTTTGGTCATTTTTGTCCAGACTCAGTCATTTCCCTGGAATTGGGCAAACATTTGTGTCAGTGGAAACGGGCTGTGTGAGAGCTTCTCCTGTCCTCCCGGCTCTCAGATCACACTAACCTGAGGAAACAATCCAGCTAGAAAGAAGCCAGAAATGTCAGCTACCTTTGGAAAAGTCTTCCTGAATTTCAGGAGGTAGAGAAGTAGAGGGGAGATGTACTTCCCAGGTTGAGGAACTCCTCTTTGAAAGGGGAAGCTAAACCACGGTGTTATCACAAACGAGGGGGCGGCTTGGTATCCCCCCAGAGCATTTTATTTCTTCATTCCAAAACTATTTAGTTTTGCTAGCTTGACATTCAGAAAAGACAGACACAGCCTGGAGGTCTTACATTTTTCTGGGTATTACGCACATAACGTAGAAGTTGCCAGATAAGCGTTTTGAGGGCATGTGGAGGATGGGTGGGTCACAGAAGAGCCTCGGTCTGGGCTGTTACCATGGTGGGGGCCTGAGCAGCTCACTGAGCAAAGCCCAGAAACCTTAACTTCCACACCTCTATGGTCAGAAGCATTCTGAATGGGGTGGCAGAGAAGGTGGGAAATGTAGGGGCTGGGGGTGTAGGCAAGTGTGGGAGCACGTCCCTAAACTCAGCTGTAGTTGGGTACCAAGGGCCATACATTCTAAAAGGCTCTGGCCAGAAGCTAGCAACACCACTGAACGACACAATGAACACAGAAAGCCATTCTAGTGCCAGGAAATAATCCGTGAGGATCAGAGCCCCAGACAAATTCAGAACAATTTCTTTTTAGTGATCTGCTAAACATGAATGAGAAAAACAAGCTAATCTTGGAGGCAAAGAAAACAAAAACAAAAACAAAAACAAAAAAACCAAACCAAAACAAAACAAAAAAAACTTACAGGCAAAGGCAGCCTCTGCCCTGGGGAATTTATGTTCCGGAAGTTGGAAAATAACATTTCCAAAGACTCTGGCCTTGCAGGTGCCTGCTTGACTTTCACTAACAGACACCAAACATGACTATACCTCAGCTTCACAACCAACAAGCAGCCAGAACGACCAGTCCTGCTTTCCGGTTAGTGACAAACAGTGACCACAAGGGCTGTCTGCTTTTCAGCGACCGTTTGACCTTGACATTGGGACAAAAGAAGAGGACCGGAAAGTACCAAGGCGGCGTTCTGTGAGACAGTGTGGGAAACTATGTCTGTGGTTCCTGCCTGCTCAGCCTGACAAAGAAAACGTGTGATTTTCTTTCGGATTCCTTCCATTAAATGTGTCAAGCGGGAGAAACCGGCTCTCTAGAGAGAATTTGGTTTCCAAGCAGCCTTCCCCACCTCCCACCCTAGTGACTCACAGTAGCTCTGATCCTGTCTTTTTCTCGAATATTCCTTGAAGCCAGGAAGCAGAAGAGAGAAGAGATTTAGAAGCAGAGCTGCAAGCTGTGTGTCAGCCTTGTCCCCACTGGAAACGTCTCATGGTTATTTTAGCAAGTGGGACATCAAACATGGAAGCATTGTCCTTCCATGATGTTCAGGTAGACCTCACCCCAGGAGCCCCCAAGACTAGCGTGTGAGAAGCCTCTCTGATCCTTTTTCCTTCTTTCTTTCTTTCTTTCTTTCTTTCTTTCTTTCTTTCTTTCTTTCTTTCTTTCTTTCTTTCTTTTTCCGGAGCTGGGGACCAAACCAAGCGCTCTACCACTGAGCTAAATCCTCAACCCCTTCTGATCCTTTTTCTTTAACTAACATATTAAAAGCACGATTCTTGGGGGCTAGAGAGATGGCTTAGAGGTTGAGAGAAGTTACTGCTCTTGCAGAGGACCTCAGTCCCATTCCCAGCATCCACATGGGGCGGGGGTCACCGTTGCCTGTAACTCAAGCTCCAGGGAATGTGACCCTTGCCTCTGACTTCCTGGGCTCCTGCATGCATGTGGTTCATATGCACATATTCAGGCACACACAAGGACAGAATAAACAAATATGTCTATATTTTTAAAGTGCTATTCTTGGGGCTGGGGTGTAGATGTGGATGCACACCGTATAAACTGGGTATGGTGGTACACAGCTGTAATCCCAGCACTTAGGGGGCAAGTGCAGGAGGGTCAAAAGTTCAAGGCCATCTGAAGCTACTTAGTGAGTTCTGGCCAGTGTAGTATAAATAAAACCCAGTCCTTAAAACAGAGGAGTTTTCTTTTCTTTTTTTAAGTTTTTAAAGTTTTTTGTTTGTCTGTTTTTTTGTTTTTTGAGATAGGCTTTCTTTTTCTGTGCAGCTCTGGCTGTTTTGGAACTCTCTCTGTAGATCAGGCTGGCCTCAAACTCAGAGGTCTGTCTGCCTCTGCCTCCTGAGTGCTGGGATTAAATGTGTGCGCCATCACCACCCAGCGGAAAAGTTTTATTCTTGGTACTACTGGTTGTTTCTATTAAAATGAGGAGGGAGCTGTCTCCAGTAAGCCAGAAACTCCTCAAGAAAGCTGGAGAAGAATCTTTTCCTAACAGAAGATGCACATTTTTCTCTGAAGGGCTGTTGACGTTGCTAAAATACAAGTGGAGAAAGATGTGGTGTGTCTACAGTCTGCCAGGGTGAAAGGCTGCTTTTGGTTGGAGCCAGAGCAGGCCCCAGCAAGCTCCCAACAATGTCCTGAGAGGCTCGAAATGAAAACTAGGAAGACCAAGAACCCAGGTTGTAAAAACCAACAGCTATAACAACTAACCTCACTCCAGCAGCCAAGAAGCCACCAGTGAGGGCAAAGAGGCCAATGTGAGAACTTAAGAGACGCCAAACATTCTCAGAGTCCTCCAGCCTCTCTTCTGAAGGACAGAAGGAGGTCGGGATTTTAAAGGCCATCTTCGACTTTTCAAAGTGAAACTGGGGTGCTTTGTGAACAGGGCGGTTTAGCAGACTCCTCTCCAGGATACAGAGTGAAATATGTCTCTTAAGCACGAAAATCGAAGAACCCCTTGGTTCACATTGCGTCCCTTGTTGGTTGGTTCATTCAGCTAGAGGGAGGGATAGGACAGCAGGGTGTGAACCTGGGGGAGACGTCAGTGGACCTCAGGCCACCCCTACTATCATAGAGAAGTAAAGGGCTCAATAGAGATCAGCCTGAGGCAGCTTTGAGGACCCTGTGTTTGCTCTGACGGTGCCTCTGGCCACTGGATTTCCATGTTGACTGTATTCGCCCTATCTGTGAAACACCTGACTATACAGTATCTGACTTAAAGCTGACTCGTTTTCCCTTCTGTGTAGTCCTCCACTGGCCTTGAACTTGCAGCAACCCTTCAACCTTACTCAGTCCCCCAAGTTTTGGGACCACAGGTGTTGCCGCCAGGCCTCACTCAGGTTCTCTCTTGCCATGCTTAGCTGAGTTGTAAACCACACTCAGAGAAAGAGTGGTGTGTCTCCCCCTCCCCCACACACCTAAAATCCATTAAAGCACTGAACTATTGAAATGCAGTCCCCACCCCAACCTGGAGAAAGGATTTCTCTGTGTAGCCTGGCGTCCTGGAACTCTGTAGACCAGACTGACCTTGAACTCAAGAGATTCACCGGAGTCTGCCTCCCGAGTGCCGAGATGAAAGGCGTGGATCTCCGTGCCCAGATCATGGAATGTAGTTTTTCCTGCACTCTTCTCTCTGTTCTACCAGCAGTGCCCTACGTGGGAAGATACCTGTTTAGGTGGCACAGAGGGCGTCATGGTACAGTCACTAAAGGGTGTTTTCCTTCTCTGTACTTTGAATGTCTTTACTACCTAATGTCCTAAAATCCACAGTGATGTAATTGGCCTTTTCAATGCTGGTCCAACTTTTCACATATAAAAGTACACCAGGAGACCAGAAAGGTCCATTCAGACCCATTCTACTTCCCATCACAGTGCAAGAACATACAGGTATCTTGACTCATTTCTGTGACTCAGTAGCCACTGCCATTCCTCCAATCATTTCACAGCAGCAGAAATACTCCATGTTGTGTGTGTGTGTGTGTGTGTGTGTGTGCGTGCGTGTGCGTGTGTGCGTGCGTGCGCGCATGTGCGTGCGTGCCCACTTGCACGGGTGTGTGTGTGTGTGCGTGTGTGTGTGTGCGTGTGCGCGTGTGCGTGCATGCCCTCTTGCATGGGTGTGTGTGGATGGGATGTGTGTATGTGTGTGTGTGTTGTGTATTTATAGGTGTGAGTATGGAACCGGACGGAAATCAGGGTGTACATGTGGAAGTAGGAAAATCTTGGGGTTGGTCCTTGCCTTCTTTGTTTGAAACGGGTCAGTTGTTGCATAGCCAGGCTTCCTGGGACAACAGACACAGGACACCATGACCCCAGTTTACACAAGTTCTGGGGATCCATGGTCCTTGTGTTGGATAGCACACCTTTATCCACTGAATATCGCCCTGGATCCCCTCACCCACATTTTTATGGGTTTTAAAGCCTGTATTAACCTCACCTGCCCTTCACAAATGCCCCACAGTGAAGAAATTATTTGCATTTCACAGATGAGGAAACACATTCCAAAAAGGTTGGATGACCTACTGAGGTCACACAGAACGTAGCTAGAATGGCTGGTGGGGAAGTGCACACTTTCTCACTCTTTCCCACCACACGAATCTGACCAGAGCAGGAAATAAACACTCAGTCAAATCTTCTTCCCTCTTAGATCTCCCCTTCCTGCCGCATCAGGTCACAAACTTCGGGAGACAGCACCTCAGCACCTCAGTGACTGAGAACACATCCCACATCCCATTTTCCACAGTCGTCAGCAGGAGAGAGCAGTGTGTGCTCCTCACCCTCAGCCAGCATGGGCCAGTCCTGGTTTAGATGATATAGATATAGGTATAGGTATAGATATACGTATACGTATACACATACATATACATATGAGAAGCAGTCAGCTGGGATGGATCATGCTCCAAGAGGGAGATCTGAGGGTCTGAGTAATTTGTTTTTCAGTGGTTTCCATTCTAAACCCTGCTATGGTGACAGTCACCTCTTGGTGACTCGCTTTCATTGGCAGCTCGTCTGTGATTTTAATCCAGTTCCAGGAGACCTAATTTCCTACGTCTTCCCAGTGCAGAAGTTGCCACAATGGATTTTGGTTACCACTATGAACATTCAAACAGGGAAAGAAGATTGGGAAAGGTTTTACAAGCGGTTGTTCAAGCTCTTTGGATCCAGAAGATGGGAGCTTTGAAAAGCAGCTCGTTCTCAAATGTATCTCCCACTGTGATTACTTATTTAATTTTTGCTGGTTTTGCTGCTGTTTGTTTGCTTGTTTAAAACAGTGTCAAATAGCCCAGGCTGGCCTCAAATTCACTATGTAGCTGAGGCTAGCCTCAAACTCCTAATCATTCTGCCTCACCTTCCAAGAGCTGGAATTATACACATGTCCCAATAGATCCAGTTCCCTCATGATCTTTGTAAAAGGTCAGATGAGTACATTCGAAGGAAGGGCTCTGTATTGTGGACATCACCGACACTTTTGAGAAGCAAAGAAAAAGAGAAAAGGGGGTGGGATGAGGTAGGGACAGAGAAGAAGAAACTAAAAGGACAAATACTAGGAGAGTTTCACAGGTCAAAGGTAAAAAGGTTAGAAGGATGACTGCAGGCCCTCTCCCTCCAGAGAGCTGGGAAGGCTCAGTGGTGACCGACAGGCCTGGTAACATTTTTGACCATTGCTTTCTGCCTCTCCAGTCTGGCCAAGCGGCATGTCTATCCACAGCTGTTCACTGAATCGAACTGTTATCTTTTTGGTTGCTTATTATCTCTCTGTTGGATTAGAAGCCACATCTGACCTTGGTGAAGTCTGTATCCTATCCCATTCAGATGAAGGGTGGGATTTCTGAGAACATTCCGTACAGCTTTCCTAAGAGAGTTTCAGGCTCTCAGGTAAAAGTAGCCCCTACCCTCTGCTTCCCCTTTCTTTCCTCCCCCTTCTAAGTCAACAGTCCTCTTTGAACCCTCTGCAAGGTTTGCTCCTCCCTTTGCACACAGTCTTTCTGTGTTCTAAAGAGAAACCCCAAGTAAAGAGTTCGGGTGATAACTGATAAAAATCTATTTTCAACACAACCTCTGATGACTGGTGTACTGATCTCCCCTAAGATCAGCTAACAAAATATGTAAATTAGTACGGAGTTCAACTTGTAAGACAACGATGTCTCTATTTAAAAACAGAACAAAACAAAGGAGAAGGAACAGGGTATGGTGGCACACGGCTCTAATCCAAGCACCCCACAAGAGACAGAGGCAGGTGGATCTCTGAGTTCAAGACCAGCTTGTTCTACCAAGAGAGTTCCAGCACAGCCAGGGCTACATAAAGAAACCCTGTCTCCCAAAACCAAACCAAAAGAGCAGGTTGAGGTCCATATTGGTGGAAACATGGAGTTGCAGGCCCTGGACAATGAGGACCTGTCAGAGGGAGCCTTCTTGTGCCTGGTTTCATGGTACCCCCCCTCCGTTTCCTTCATGTAGAAGTTCTCCATGTACCCCGCCCCCCAAATGCACCTTTGAGACTGATAGCCACTTCTGATCTGATTTAGAACCAGCCTTTTGAGTCATCTGATTCCTTCCTGTTGTCGCCCTGAGTCGTGGCCCCCCAGTGGTAAGCAGCCTGAGCATTACTCCAGAAATATCGGGCTTAAAACCATTGGCTCCAGGAAGGACTTCCAACCAGGAATAAACATATCCTAGGAGTATATAAGCCTTTTTTTTTTTTCTCAGACGTATTTCTTGAATAAACAAAAACCAGGTTTAATAAAACAGTGTAAGGCATACTTACCCTGAATGAACTCTCATGATGGTCTTAGCTGTCAAGGTCTTGAGGTGAGTGTGATGGGTGGGGTGGGGTGGGGAATCCTTCAGTTTCTGGAGTTTTAGTTTCAGGGAATGCTTTCTTATAGGTGTCATAGTACCCAGATCAGAATCAACCAGATCCTGGGTAAGAAGGCCAAGCTACTCAGTGAGACCTTCCAGTGTGTCTCTGTTTAACAATCGTCCCAGCTGTCCCAGAGACGTCGCCGCACATTAAGAGCCCAGAAGGAGTTAGGAAGACAGACCAGTCTTCCCCTGGGGTGTTAGCTTTTGCCTCTAGGCTCTCTAACAGTGTTGAGGTAACTCAGGAGACTTCAGAAATACTGCAAGCTCATCCCTGCTGTGGGCACAGAGTCAGTTTGTATAAGAAATAGATCACTGACAACCGTCACATCAACAGACAAACACCAAAACGAAGTAGGAAGGTCTTGGGGGAGTTTTGGTTGAATCACGTGACTCAGCTCTGCAATCTTTTATGTAAAAATATTTATTTGAATACCTAGTTATCTAGCTTTAAAAAAATACATATTTATCTGTATGAGTGTTTTGCCTGAATGTATGTTTGTATATCATGTGTATACCTGGTGTCCATGGAGGTCAGAAGAAGGCACTGTATGCCCTAGAACTAAGGTTATGAGTGGTGTGAATCACCATAGGGGTGCTGGGAACCAAATCTGGGTCCTCAGCAAAATCAACAAGTACTCTGAACCACAGAGCCATCTCTCCAGCCCCTAGTTACCTGTTTTTAATCAAGAAAAAACTATACAAACATATAGAATGTTTTATGAGAACAAAGTATGTATTTTCTTTACGATCTTAATGACAAATCTCCTCACCAAAACAAAAAAACAAACAAACAATCTAATTACGAAAGAGGTTATGTCTGTTCCTGTCCAGGTTAAGTCAAGGACTTGGTGGGCTCAAGTGACAGAACCCCAGAAGGTGCAGAGTGACTTTGCCAGTGTGTTACTGACTCAGAACTGCTCTGGGGTACTGTCGGTGGCCATACCAGTGAAGGTCCACATCTCGTGGGGCAGGATCTAATGACCTTACCAGTTATAGAAGTGTTTAAGGATGTCTGTGTGTCAGACAGCTATGCTGCCCTGTCTGGGAAGAACTAAGCATATTATTAACTAGAAGTCTCATGCTAAGCTCCTTTAAAACAGCGAGGCATGGCTCTTACCCCACACTACTGAACTGGAGCCTTCTGGGGAAATACTCAAGTAGAATGATAAAACTTCTCCTTGTGATCTTAATGAAAGCTAAGATAAAAACAACCAAACAGCAAATAAAAAACCCCAAACTCCTATCCTCTGACAGACAGCCTTTCCCTTCTGAAACTGTTACTTTTGGAGAGGTAACATTGTCATACCTGTATCTGTAACAAGAACATGTAGTAAGGACATGTTTTGTTTTGTAGACAAAAACCCAACAACAAAAGAAACATAAAGTATGCTGGAAGAATGAGATCTAGAGATGGAAAAATTAATATAGACCATGTAGAAGCTCGAGAAAGCACGGGTGCCCACTGTTCCTGACTGGTGGGAGAAATAACAGGATGGCTGGTTTTCTTTATTTCAATTCAAAATAAAGGCTGATTCTCAGGAAACCTGATTTTAGCTTTTTCACAATTCTCATGTATTTGAAACCATACAAAATAATACAAAGAAACAGACTGGAACCTGTGAAATGCTCCCATGGGGAAAACCAGCTGCTGGGCAAACCTGTCTGGACCGGAGTTCAATCCCTGGAACCTATGGAAAGGTGGAAAAGAGGAGTGACCCCTAAAGTTGTCCTCAGATCTCCACTGTGGTGTGCTGTGGTGTGCTGTGGTGTGTGCCAACCCCCAATTTCCCACCACTACCACCATCCTGCCCTGCCTGCTTGTTCTCTCCCTCTTCTTTTCTCTCTCCCTCCTTCTCTCCCTCCCTCCCTCCCTCCCCCTCCCTCCAACACAAACACACACAGCACACATACAAATGAATGAATAAATAAGTGGAAATTAATGTGCATACACTGTACAATAAACTATACAACATGTAACTTTTGTTTTGGAATATAGATACAACTAATGAAGTCCTGCATGACTGCACATACTGTCCAGCAAAAATGAAAGCCTAAACTAATGGGCTGGGAACGGGTGTGGATTATATTTACATCCATGTTTCAAAGGTTTGCAGTGAGGCTAGCCAGAGGTTCTCTGAAGGACACACTGTGGAATGTACTTCTCTTGGCTGTTGCTCTAGTGGACACAATTCAATTTTAAGCAGATTTCTTTAATCCTTTCCTGTAACTGGGTCAGAGCCGTCTGATTTCAAGCATTATTCAGGAAACACATGCTCAGTTATAATTGAAACAGTTATAACCACCTTTCTTTGGAAGTTACTTTTTCTTTGTTGCTGCTCAGAAAACCCAGCTTACATGTTTTTGAAAAGCCACAGACACCTCTGTTGTAGGGAAGGGACAAACAGTGTGGTCCCTTAGATATGGTCCTTAATGGTAAACATGCCAAAAATTCCACTGAGGATTTTTTTTTCTTAATAGGCTGCTTAGGAAGAATGCTGAATTAGCTTGTTATAGTCCTTGTATCAGTTCAGAAAGTTTCAGATGGGTGGTTTGAGGGCCTGGCCTTGAGACTTTTAGAGTTGAAAGAATGAATATATTTTAGAACAGTGAAGATGGGGCTGGAGAGCTGGCTCACCAGTTAAGAGGTCTTGCTGCTTTTCCAGAAGACCAGAGTCCAGTTCCCAGCACTCAAGTTGGGCAGCTCACAACTCCCTCTAACTCCAGCCCCAGGGGATCAGACATTCTCTTCTGGCCTCTATTGCAGGGTGTGCGTGCGCACACACCCACACCCACACCCACACACACACACACACACACACACACACACACACACACACACACACACACACAGCGGGGAGAGGGAGAGGCAGAGAGAGACAGACAGAAGCAGACACATACACACACATAAAATTGCAGGACAATTACTTGAGTGGTTATGGGTCACCAAAGACGCTTGCCAATGGGTGACTAGTAACGACAGTTCCAGGTAACTGTTAGATGCTGCTCATCAATTTAGGATCTCTCTGGACCCAACAGCAGATTACTGATTTCTCATTTGTTCTAGTCTGTGTTCCAAGACACACTGTGTATATAAAAAAGCCCAGACCAGGTGTGGTGGCGCCTTTAAAGTCAACATGCGGGAGGGAGAGGCCGGTGGATCTCTGTGAGACCAAGGTCAGCCTGGTCTACATAATAAGTTCCAGGCTAGCCAGAGCTACAGAGACCCTGTCTCAAAAAAAGAAAGAGAGAGAGAGAGAGAGAGAGAGAGAGCCTAAGTTGGTAGACTCACTTGCAAAGATAAAGATATACGATTTTTTTTAGAGAAGATACAAAAGAATTAATGAATATTTCTAGCAGTGACTGTTATCTCCTCTATAGAACTCCAATCTCTAACATTTTATTAATTCATGCAAAAGCGTGTGCCTATAGTCCCAGCACCTGTGAGACTGGGACAGGATGATCTCTTGAGCCCAGGAGTTTGAGACCAGTCTGGTCAACAAATGGAGAATATTTCAAATGAAATGCTAGAAATATACAAGCACGTCCCATAATGACAGGGATGTGTTTTGAGGAACAGGTCCATAATTTCGTCATTGTGCAAACAGTATAGCGAATGCTTGCACAGGACAAGATGGCTCTGATGTCACTAGGCGGCATAATCGTACGGGACCACCGTTGACCATTGATCCAAGGAACGTTACACAGCACATGACTGTGTCCATGTGTCTATGCAAACTAAATCAATAGACAACCTCAGAGCTTACAGTTTCCAGTAAACGGCCTACTTCCATGAACTCCCTTGATGAAAACTTGAAGGGTTTCCATAAGATAAATTCATCAATGTGAAATTGATGAGTGAAAGACTTAATCTCAAAAGGCAGGCATTGGTGAATTGGCTCAGAAAACATTGCACCACCTCCCATCAACCAAATGCGTGCAGGCCCTGAATCCCAAGGACTCAGACGCCTTGCTTGCCCTGTTTTTGTTGATGATGTTGTTTTTGTTGTTGTTGCTTTTAATGTTACATTCAGCACACAGTGTGAGAGGTGCTTGCTACAACTGTTCAGTCAAGAAACTATGATATCCACTAGGTCTAAATAAAGTTGAAGGTTTAAGTAGAACACAGCCATTGGCCTACAGGCTACTTGCTCCGGATTCACCTTCCTTCTCCAGCAGTGCGGCACTGTGCTCTTTGCTCTCCTACAGTCACATGAGGTTAGGAAGGCCTTTCCTATCACAGTGCCTCAGCATTTACTAAATAAATCAAATCCTAAATAAATCTGTCAACACTGTCTACAGGCGTGTCCATATTCTCCTGAAATTATATGTTTAAACATTATAATTATACTCCAAATGTAATTTTGAGCAAGAGTAACTTTCACATCATTCCAAAGGGGTCTGGTAAACATTGGAGAAACTTGAACAGAACTGAGCACATTGTTTAATGAGTCTTATCAGATTATATCTTAGTTCTAACAAGATGAGGCTATAGTTTGGTGGTTAAGCATTAACCTAGAGTCCATGAGTCCCTGGGTTCAATACCCAGCATTGCAAATAATAAATAGATAAAACTCAGATAAAAATAATCATTTTTTAACACCAAATGTAGTTTAAAACAGTATGGTGGAGGTGTTTAGGGTGTTTATGGTGGTGGTGCGTGCCTTTAATCCCAGGACTTGAGAGGTAGTGGTAGCCAGATCTCTGAGTCTAAGGCTAGCCTGGCCTACAGAGTAAATGCTAGGTCAGAAACAAACAAACAAACAAACAAATATTATGGGATCAATATGGAAAGAAAAGATATATTCAATGGGTTACCAAAATTTATAGCTAATACAATGCACACACCATTTAATGGCATAAGTGTGGTTACCACATGGAGTCTTACAGGGTCCCAAACAGTCCAGGACTTTCTTAGGATTGAACTTTGCTTTGGGGAGCAAATTAGAATGAGCTGCTGTATAGTGATGCTCAAGCCAGGTTCAGTAGTGCACACCTGAAATCCTCACATCTGGGAGGCTGAGGCGATCTGGTGAGAGTATCTCTTTTTAAAGAACAATCAGGGGCTGGAGAAATGGCTCAGTGGTTAAGAGCACTGTACTGACTGCTCTTCCAGAGGTCCTGAGTTCAAATCCCAACAACCACATGGTGGCTCACAACCATCTGTAATGGGATCTGATGACCTCTGATGCGTCTGAAGACAGCAACAGTGTACACACATGCATTAAATAGCATTAAATAAATAATTCTTTAATGAAACAATCAAACTCACATCTTGTGTTCCTTAAAAAGTCATAGTTTTCAAAGAGAGGACAAAGGGCCAGTTGATGATTAGTCTACCTGAACCCAGAGTTGTGTGGGAAAGTTTTGGAAAGTTGTGGGAGCTTTGTTTAAATGAATAAAATCTCGGCAATCGTAGCACAGGGCAGTGGGGGCTGGGGGTGTTGGCATCTTCAGTTTGAAGTGAGTTAAATCCTATAGAAAGAGCAGCCAAGAAATGCCAAATGGACACCATTGAAGACACTCCATTTTCTACTGGGATAGGTTTAAATATTAGTTTTCTTAATGTTAATTTTCAAGCAGTTTTGTCTTTTGCTAATTTTAGTAATTTAGTACCTAACAAGTTGTTTTGGGGTTTTCTATGTACATAATTATATTCTCTATTAATAATGATTATTTTCTTTTGTTCCGAGGCTTCCCCTCCCCCACCTCCTTAGACAAGGGGTCAAGTAGCACAGGATGGTCTCAGACTCACTGAATAAACAAAGATGGTCAAAGTCTGAACGTCAGATCCCCTCCCCACCTCCTGGGTGCTGAGACTACATAGGTGCACCACTATCCCACGTTTCCGTGGTACGAGGCTTAGAACCTGCGGGTTTGCTCATGTCAGGAGAGCACTCTCCTAACTGCTATCTTTCTAGATTCTTCTTCTTCTTCTTTTTAAACTTCGTTCCTCTCATGTATTTTTCTCACTTTCTCGTTTGGCTACAGACTCTTATATAGGATAATGGTGAATACAAGTGGTGATCACAGGAACCCACATGGAATTCCTGGCAACAGGGTGAAACTTTGAACCGTTAACGCCAAGAATCTGTCAAAAACTCTATAAATTTAGAGTGGTTCCATTCAAGAGTTTGCTATTTTATTTTTGTTTTGTTTTGAGACAGGGTTTCCCCAGGTAACCCTGACTGTCTTCAGAACTCACTCTGTAGACCAGGTTTGCCTGCCCCTGCCTCCAGAGGGCTGGGTTTAAAAAGGTGTGCATGGCCATCCCAGAGAGAAATTTGATATTTTTTAAAATCACAGATGATTGTTGAATTTAATCAAACCTGTGTGTGTGTGTGTGTGTGTGTGTGTGTGTGTGTGTGTGTGTGTGTGTGTGTGTATACATCCATGCCAGGGTCAATTTTGGGTCGACTCCACTTAAATTTTTTTCTTAATGCATATTAATATTTTGCCTTCTCGTGTGTCTGAGAACCAGGTTTGGAGGAGGCCAGAAGAGGCATTGGACCTCCTGGCCCTGAGGTTTGTGCACTGACAGGTGGGTGCCTGGAATGACTTAGGTTCTCTTCAAGAACAGGAAGTGCTTTTCTTCCCCATGAACAATTTACATTTATTTGCTGACAACTTTAGTCAAACACACTTCAAATACAGCAGAACTTAGAGACTGTAGAGTGGAGTCTGCTTGCCAATGAATAGGTGGTCCATGACAAGTGACTTGAAACACATCTTTAGGCTGAGGCCCCAGCTCCAGGCAAACAGACTGAATGGCCGACAGGGATGTGGTCCTTCTGGCTTCTCAGGAGCCGAGAATGAGTCTTTGTTCTCTTTCTTGTGTTTTAAGTGCATGAGCGAAGGTGCTGGAAGAAGAGGGGTTCATTGCCACAGTGAGGGCGTGGGTGTGGGGGTGAGGAGCAGCAGGGAGTCTTGGTCAGTGCTTTTAACCACTGGGCCATCTTTCCAGTCCCTTCCCACTGTTTTTTAAGACATGTTTCCTCACAGTCTGGGGCTCCTGATTAGGTGGGGCTGACTGGTCAGTGTGCTCTGGGGATTCACCTGTCGCTCCTCCGTGGTACCAGGATTACAGTGGACGACTCCGCCTGGCTTTTTACAAGGGTGGTGGGTAGGTCCTCATGTGTGTGCGTCAAACATTATACCGAACGAGCAATCTTCCCAGGCCTCAAACTCTTTTTATAATTTGCATGAATAAAGACATTTTTCTCTCTTGAAGATATGTGGGCAGTTACATACATGGAACAGTTTTTTCAAAAATGTATGGTAAATTGAACTAAGCCAGCAAGAATTCAAATGAGTTCTTATCTCACTTATTCAAATGAGTGTAGTCAGAAACTACACTGTTCTTTCCTAGTTTGCTAGTTTCTTTTCCAGTTAGCAGTGATGTAGGCCTTTCTTTGTTGTTGTTGTTTATTTATTTTTGTTTTTTTAATGATGTTTGATATTGAGGTATAAATTCTGGAAGAATTTATCTATAATTTCATCTTTTCCTTCAGACAGCATTTCTCTGTGTAACAGTCCTGGCTGTCCTGCAACTTGCTCTGTAGACCAGGCTGGTCCCATACTTACAGAGTATCTTTAAAGCTTTTAAAATAGCACACTCAAATTTTACTAATAAACAAGGACTGTGCAGATTTTCCATTTTTAAAATTGTGTTGCGTTGGAGCCCCAGAGCAGGCGCAGGCGTGCACAAACGCAGAGGCCAGAGCAGGACACAGAGGTGGTCCCCTACTGCTTTCTACTGGGCTGCGCTGAGACAGTTTCTCAGGGAACCAGAAACCTCACTCAGGGTAAGGCTCGCCAGCCAATGAGCTCTCAGGATATTCCTGTCTCTATCCCAGACGCTGGGGCTGGTTACAGGCAAGGGAAACCATGCCTGGGTTTTTATACGGGTATGGGGGATCCAAACTCAGGTCTTCAAGCCCTTATCCAAAAAGCCATCTCCCCAGTTCATTGCTATTGATTTTTGTCGTTTGTTTTTTGTTTGTTTTGTTTTGTTTTTTCGTCCTTAATTTTGTTCTTTTTTTTTTTTTTTTTTTTTTTTTGGAGCTGGGGACCGAACCCAGGGCTTAATTTTGTTCTTATTCGAATACTTAAACCTGGGTCGCTCATTCTCATATTCTCAACGGTCAATTATCTGGGGTTAGTTTTTCCATTCCAGGTGTTATTTTTTTTAAGATGTTAATTTTACTAGTTTATCCAGTTTCTTGGGCTTTTCAAAACCTAGCTTTATTGTTTTAAAGTTTGTGTTCTATTATGCCAACTTCTACTCTTTTATTTCCCTTTCTACTCTTTTCTTCTACCGTGTTGGGCATCTTGGAGTTCACATAGGCACTCTTCTGGGGAGCTGCCTTCATCCCCAGACCCTTTCTGGAGATGCCCTTCAACTGATTTTTACCTTTTAAATTTCCTAGTGAATGTAGGTAGGTAGGGCTTTCTGTTTCTCTGTTTCTGACTCAGCTGCAGCCCCAACTTTCCGCCTGACTCACCTTAGCATCTGTTTTAAAACCCTGTTTCTTTCTTCTGTGAGCCATGAACTAGAGGTGTGTTGTGTTCAATTTCTAAGTAGTTTAGGCAACACTGAAGACTCTAGCTATCTTTTGTTACTAACTCTCAGTACATTTCCCCTGAGGTTGGAGAGCATAGTTTGAATTATGGAAATCTGAAATGTCCCGAGGCTTGTTTATGGTCTCTCTTGCCGGTTTCCTCAAGCTTTCAACACAAGCTTCAATGGAATACAGACCTGCCCGGTATAGTCTCAGGGTTTTGTGTTTTCACTGCTTCCTGTCTTCGGAGCTTTGCTACAGCGCTTGGCTCTGTGACTTTGGGTTCACCAAGTTTTCCTCTTGGCTGTCCTCCTTGCCTCATACACTGAGAAACGGTGTTATTTAGATTTATGGGGCTGTGGTAATGTGTTTCATTTAGAGTTTGGTTTACACGACACTGGTGCAGTTGAATGTGCTTTAGAAGCTATAACCTGCGTCTTTCTGTCCTCTCATTTCCCGGGCACCTTTATCTAGAGGGTCTCTTATGAACAGGTCTTTACCCCTCTCTAGTCCAACAAGCTTAGGTTATTGGAGTATTTACAAAACTTGATCAGGTTCAGTCAGTCATTTACGTGTGGTTTTCTCTACCACCCCACTATTTCTGTTCTATTTTCCTTTGCTTTGATCTTGCCTTCTTTTGGATTACCCAAGTAATCCCATCCAAATTAAAGTCTTCAATTTTCTATTACTTGGCAGCAAGAAGAACTTACTTTTCTCCTATTTCAACTTTTGAAATATTACAACACAAGCTTTGATTTTTAATACAAACCATTGCTTTCAATGCTTCCTTAATGATGACAGAACATTTTAATATTTAACCGTGTCTTCAACCTTTGCCATCATGGTTAATGTGGTGGTTTGAACAGGAAGGGACCCCATAAACTTGTGTGTTTGAAGGCTTGGCTCATGGGGAGTGGGACTATTAGGAGGTGTGGCTTTGTTGGAGTAGGTGTGGCCTTAACAGAAGAAGTGTGTCACCATGCACCATAGCTCAAGCTATGCCCAGTGTGGCTCGAAGTCTCTCCCTGCTGCCTGCAGATTAAGACGTAGGACTCTCAACTCCTTCTTTAGCACCATGTCTGCCTGCACGCTATCATGCTTCCCACCACGGCAATAATGGACTAAACCTCTGAACTGTAAGCCAGCCCCAACTAAATGCTTTCCTTTAAGGGAGTTGCTGTGGTCATGGTGCGTTGTCACAGAAATAGAAACCCAAAGTAAGACGGAAGTTGGTACCAGGAACTGGGATATTGATAGGTATATGACAGGCCTGACCATGCTTTTGTTGGAAGGAATGTGGACGTTGGGACTTTGGATTAGAAACGCCGTTGAGTGGTTTGGCCCCCATAGACTTGTAGTTCATAACATAATGTAAAATGCATTTAGTCCAACTTCAAAAGTCCTCATAGTCTGTAACAGTCTATAACAATGGTTAAAAGTCCAAAGTTCAAAGACTGAGACTCATGTAATCACTTAAGATCCCTTGTAAAATCAAAATGAAATAGCAGATCATACACTTCCAACACACAGTGGGACATACATACATTACCATCCCAGGAGGACATGCTATACATTACCATCCCAAGAGGACATGCTATACATTACCATCCCAAGAGGACATGCTATACATTACCATCCCAGGAGGACATGCTATACATTACCATCCCAAGAGGACATGAAGAGAGGGAGCATGGTGAGGAGATACTGAACCAAAGCAAGAGGAAAGTAGCTGGGCAAGCTCTAAACTCTGCATCCCCGTGTCAAATACTCTACAGATCTCCAACTCCTTTCGGCTTCTTTGGTGGCAACACGTCTCCCTTGGGCTGGTTCCACCCGTCGCTTTCTCTGGCAGGTGTTTCACAACTCTGGCATCTCTAATATCTTGGGAACCGAGGCAATCCAGGCTTCACTCTGACAGCGTCATACGATGGCTTCTCTAGGCTTCATGCAGAGACACCCTGCCACATGTCTGGCCGTAGGTGCTTTCCTTAGTTACAGAGGGAGACTTCATAACCTTTCTTCTACCCTTGATTCTAAAGCCAGAACCGTGTGGTTGATGGTGCCAAGTTCTGCTGCTTGCTGGGCTGGGACATGGCCCCCTCCTTGAAGTCCATCTTCTTCCAGCTTTCTGTTTTTTATGGTTTCCTTTACTGTCTAAACTTGGCTGTCCTGGAACGAACTCCGTAGACCAGGCTGGCCTTGAATTTAGAGAGAGATCTGCCAGCCTCTACCTTCTGAATGCTGGGATTACAGGCATACCTAGAACGGAACTGTTCTTTAATTCCTTTTCACAAAGCTCCTCTAAGAGTGAGGTCTTGCTCTAAGGTCAGCACTCCCATCATTCCATTTAATATCGGGCTTCTCTTAATCTGCTTATCCCCTTGAACACAGGACTTAGCTCTGGCTAAGGTACACCAGCAGCCTTGAATTCTTCCACTGACAATATCCTTCCGGTTCAGCTCCTGACTAGCTGGGATTATGGGCAAGTGCTGCATTTGGCATCATGCGTGACATCACACATCCTGGTGCCTCTTCCTCCTCAATCTGTACATTTTGTATTTTTATGTGCTCGGCTTGCCTCTTTTCATTATAAATCTTCCTGAGAATGAACTTTAATAACCACAGGACAATCAATACTAGGCTGTTTTGAGATTTCCCTCTGCCACTGGAATTAATCCAAACCTCTTCACTTTAGCCTCAGACAACTTTCAGACAAAAGCAAAAAGCAGCCATGTTCTTCATCAAAACATCACAGGTACAGTCTCTAGGTCACACGCTAAAATTCTCCTCTGAAACTTCTTTACCAGGTCCCCACACTTCAAATTATCCTCAACACCTGTCTTCCATGTTTCTAATAGGATGGCCCATTAAGCCCTACTTAGAACATCAACTGCTTTTCTGATCCAAAGCCCCGAAGTCCACCTTCCTACAAACACAAGCCCGGTCAGGCCCCATCATAATAAGACCCCAGAGTCCCTGATACCAATTTCTGTCTTAGTTTGGTTTTCTCTTGTTGTGAAGAGACACCATGACCATGGCAACTCCAGAGCATTTAACTGGAGCTGGCTTACAGTTTCAAAGGTTTAGTCCACCACTGTCATGGCGGAAAGCATGACTGTGCATGCAGCCATGGTGCTAAAGGAGGAACTGAAAGTTCTGCGTCTTGAGCAGCAGGCAGCATGAAGTGAACTCCTTTGAACTTCTGTGACCTCAGAGCACACCCCCACAGTGACACACTTCCTCCAACAAGGCCACGCCTCCTAATAGTGCCACTCCCTATGGGCCAAGCATTCAAACACAACTCTGTGGGGGCCATTCCTATTCAAACCACCACATTTGTCATGTGCTAGAATTCAACATCAAATTCCAGTGTCTATTGCATTTATGTTTTTCTATAGATGTCTTTATTCTTTCCTGCTTTTCTGTATTTCTGCCTAGAGTTATTTTCCTTAAACCATTCGGTTTTAATCTTTTGCTTTCCTTTTTACCCCAAATGGAGTTCTTGCTACACGGCTGGCACCTGGCCTTGACTATTTCCACTGAGCAGAGTGTTTTAGGAGAGCAGCTGGGAT
Source organism: Rattus norvegicus (assembly GCF_021556685.1). NCBI lineage: Eukaryota > Metazoa > Chordata > Mammalia > Rodentia > Muridae > Rattus > Rattus norvegicus. The sequence goes on along the minus strand of NC_141535.1, from coordinate 212,332,127 downwards.
CCCAGGCAAGTGCACCTGCATCAGGCATCACTTAGCGTACTTGAAGAGAGTACATTACGGGCTTCCAGGACACGCCTTCTTTCTTCTAACCCACCCAGTTTTACATTCACAATGGGTCACTAATTTCTGTTGAATAATTTATAAATAAACTATAATTTACATTGATTATCCCAAAGATAGTGGCCTACTCAGGGCTTTTCTTTGTCACTTGGATTGCTCTGACCCTTTTTCTTGTGAGCAAACATCCATCTTGGCATCTTGTTCCCTCTACGGTTAAGGCCTATTAGCCTTGCTTCCCAAACTACTCTTTGGGGAGAGAATGGAGGGGTTGGCTTATTAAGTCTGTCATCTGCTGTGTTTTCTGGTTGAGTATAACCTGCTCAACTCACTGTGACTCAGGAAAACTTAGATATTTTGAATTTTGCAATCATTTTTTTATATGTACACATTAAAAGTGAGCTCAGAGTTGGGATGTACTCTAATTTCAGTGTCTAGGAAGTGGAAAGAAAAATCATCTTTAAGTATGACCCTGTAGCTAGCTACCTTTGTTTTAAAAAGATCAAGTTTTAGAAATGAGACAATTTATTAGATACCTGAGTCCACTTTTTGCTAGCTATATAAACTTTATTGAGACATTTGTTGTCAATTTGCTTGTGTGAAAAGGCAGTTAAGCCTGTCTCCAAACTATTAAATAACTACAAAGTGGTTTTTTTTTTTTTAAAGAATGCAATAAGAAATAAGAGAACTTAACAGAGAGAAACTATGATAGCAGGCTCTGGGCCGCAGGCTCTCAACCTGAGTCATGACTCCCTTGGCAAACCTCTATCTCAAAAAAATATTGACAATTCATAAATTTGTAGTTGTGAAGTAGCAATGAAATAATTTTATGGTTGGGGGTCACTACAGCATGAGGAACTGTATTAAAGGGTTACAGTGTTAGGAAAATTGGAAAACACTGCATGCTTACAGCTATTACTAAGACCTGACTGTATAGTAAGGTACAGTCTGTACCTGAGCTCTACAGCTCAGAGCAACACTCACTTACCACTGAGCACTGCCTGGAAAGGAGAAGGTCTCAAGGCTAGTGGCGCTGTTATGGTTGGGACCTGTGAAGGTTTGCTCCTCAGTGTAGCCTTGTTCAGAGGTGACTGGACCATGGAGGCTCTTATCCACTGACAGCTCTATAGCTAAGCAGACTATTAGGAATCGTGACACAGAGGAGGAAGGGCCTGGTAGGAGGTAGTGCATCTCGAGGCATACCACTGAAAGACTGGCCCATTGCTCTCCGTCCTGGATGCCACAAGGCCAGCAGCCGCTCTGCTACATACCCTCTCTGTTGTGCTAGTATGTCCCAGCTCACACGCAACACAATGGAGTCTGTCAACCATGAACCGAAACCCCTGACGCCAAGAGCTCAAACCTTTCCTCTTTCGTCTGTCTCAGGCATTTTGTTACAGTAACAAAAAGCTAACACCTCCCATTCTTTTTCACATGGGAAGACTTAAACTAGGGCTTTCACTGAAAAGCTCTCTGCAATCAAAGGTTGTGAACTGCTTTCTTCCCTTCTGTGTGGGCCTGGAATTCCACTAACATTGCCTGGTGAGGTCAAGCATTCAGGTCAGTTAGTGTGGTCTGGGAGGATCTGGTAGAGATCAGAAGTTTTGTTTTTGACACATGGTTTCTTCTGTGTAGCCCAGGCTGACCCCGCCTCCTGTGAGCTGGGATTAAAGGTGTTCGTTGGCCATGATGCCCATAAAGTTTTGGCATGCTTGGGTTCAGTGTGGTCAAAACCAGGGCAGTCTCCATTGAGGATTTATTTAGCACAGATGAGATGCCTAGGGAGGAGGGATTTCCAAGTATGGAAAGACTAAATTAAGGGCTCCAAAAACTAAATTTTATCCAAAGGGGCATGAGATTTTTGAAAAATGCCTAATTTTTGGTCCGAGATATGGAAAAGGGCAGGCGAAATGATTATAAGGATTAACATGTCTTAACTTAAAAACCTGTACATGAGGCAGCAAAGGCTTCCAAAGTCACTTTGAGAAGACTCCCCCAAGTCAATTCTGAGGAAATGTCTGCTCTAGAATGAAGGATGGTTTCATAATCTGCTCTGTAAAGAAGTAATCCAAGTCTCTACTGATGGAAATGAACAAAAGAAGGACACCATCCTCACAGCAGAAATTCAAAGCCACAAACACACCATTTGGCAATGAAAATAGTGATTCAGGTAAGGACTATCAATGGACTCAATACTCACCACTGGCAAACCAGTGGAGAACAGAGTTTCTAGGAATCTACTGCCAAAGGACCTAGGGTTTTCATTTTTTACCGCATGGGAAGAGTATGGGTGAGGGTCAGAGGATGACTATGGAGTTGCTTCTCTACGTCCACTTTTACTTGGGTCCCAGGGATTGAGCTCAGATTACCAGACGTACACTACAAAAGCATTTACCTACTGAAGTACTTCCTAATGACTAGCCTACAAAGGAATAGCTTCCTGGGTATTAACTTTCACCAAGTGACCAAAGATGATAAATAGGACCAGGACCAATGGATATCACCCCTCTCCTGGAATAACCTAGATAGATAACCATTCCTGTGATGTTTTTGACAACACCTGTGTTCCTGACTCTACCTGTGAGGAAGCATCTTATGAACCCAAACTGAGATAACATACATCAGTCTGTGCCCCTTAAGGGTCAAGGTCATGAGGTCAAATGCCAAAGAACTGTTCCAGAGTGGAAACCAAAGAAACTAAGTGCACCAGCTGGTCTGGGAATGGGCTGTTGGCACGGACAGGAACATTAGTAGGGGGCAACCAATTGTGGATTGTTGTCTTTATGTGGGTGAGGGCTGGCATAGGATGGGGCAGGGCATACGACTGGACAGTAGAAAGGGGGTGGGAACAGAGTTTTGGTAAGGGGAGAGAAAGGAGAACAAAGATGGAGGCAGAGAAGGACCACCCAGATCCCTGTGGCCTTACATGGCCACAGGTACTTAGGAATATTTAAGGGATGGATTTCTATAGGTCAATCTATCTTATCTGGGTGGGTGGTTTATATCACTACCCTCAATTGGTCGTGTTTACTGTGTGACTGTTTTGTGGATTGAGAATTTAACATATAAATCTGATTGCTAAATTGCTAGCATCTGGAGTTTTGATTTTACCGGGTGGTTGGGAGTTGATACTATAACCATTTGGGGGTGGATCCGTGGAATGTGAGCAGAGTTCACAGTACTAGAGATAGGCAGTCTCTGCATCCAACTGGCGAGGTAGTGACCCGCCTTGGGAACTAGACGGAGCAGTCGCTGCTGGGCTCAGAGAGTAGCGGAAGCTTGAGACAGAGATTGGGAGCTTAGTGAGTGAGACGCTTGCCACCGCAACAACCAATATAACTTGATCTATAGAAAGATCTACAATGGAACTGTCACTTGGTAAGTGGGGTACAGAGGCAGCTTTCCGCTACGATATATTCATTGGCTGGGCTGTCTCCATATACTCAAGCTGGAGTTAAAACCACAAACCTTATGGGATAGTAAGGAAATTATGGAGATAGTAAATTATGCACACCCAATAACAATGAGAATATATTTACTGTTCCTGAACCACATGTGCAGAAGTGATCACAAAGTGATCTTATTTTCGCAGTATAAGGGGCATTTGTTATTAAGCACTTTTGATACTTAGTTCTATCACATGGTCACTGAATACACCAACCATCAAAATCAGAGAGCCGTGTGTTCTATATTAACTCTGCTGCTGACACCAGTGGGACAGCAGGCTCACCCACCCACTACAGGTTGCCAGGAAAGTATATGTAGGAACTTTAAGTTTGTATCATACAGAAGGGGCTCAATAAATGCTGGCTGATTTCATTCTAGGTTCTTACAATAGGGTGTGTAATAAAAAACCAAGCTTCCATGAAAAGGCTGCTTAATTTCTTCTTACTTCTTAATGGCACAGAGACTCCGACACAACTTGTCACAAAACACTCCATGGTATAGTTAAGGGATGCATGGCCCTAAGCGCTGACCCCTAAGTCAACGGTTAATTACACTGAAGATCACAATGTAGGAGGCAATATTATCAGACAAGCCATGAGAACCTGAAATAATTTAAGAAGTGGATATATACATATATTTATCAAATATAACAAGGTCATACAAAAGCATAATATAATTCACACATACAAAAGGCTGCTGTATTTGTTGTCCCTTTTACATCCTATCTTAGACAAACAATGGTGCAGAGAATGACAGGTTTGCACAACATTCTGAAAACTAGGTTGTTGGTTTTTGTTTTTAACAAAACAGACCTGGTCATCTACACCTTCTCTCAAACTTCTGAAAAGAGGCTTACTGGGGTGTACCCTTTGGATCAACTTAAATAAATCTTCACTCCATCTGAAAGAACTATACATTTTCAGTGGTTGAAAGTCAGGTAGAAAAAGAATATAAAATGACCCATAAGTCAAAACATTTCTTATAAAAGAAAGTTTAAACAAACCCAGGTAGCAAAAAGGGGAAATGTACTGAATTTAAAAACTTCTGAAAATAGCATCTTTCCTGGACCACTGTACAAAATGTGTTCAGAACTGTTGGAAACAGTTTATACAGACAAGACTACGGGATTAAAAAAACAAAACAAAACTCCCAACCCCTACCAAATGTATTAAATCCATTTAAAGTCAAATAAGAGGTAAGAGAACTACACAGTTCAAGTTTAAGTGCATTTTTGGGGGTACAATTTAACTGCCATATGTAAAAATTGGCAATTAAAATGTAATTAAACACAGACTGGCAAACCCTTTGGCCATTATGTAAATATTAAAAGGTGAATTTCCAATTGAAAAATCAAAGCTGACTTACGATTACAGAAGCACAAATGGTCAAAGACGCCCTGTGAAACTGTGGGGAGACACAGCACATGGACACCCGCCAGGCTCTCGTGGTCAGAAATACTTTATAAATATGCACTTGGTCTCTCTCTCCTCACTAAAGCTGATCTTCCCCAATCACACCTACTGCTAAAAACTACCATACGTCAGTGATGCATTTAAGTGGATCATTTTTTGGGAAAATCAACTCTAAAAAACATGAACCCACCCATTTTCTTTACAACAAGATTATTCCAGTGAGGCATAAAGGGAGCCTTGTCAGAACACTCTCCTAACCCACATGATCAACAAACAACACACCTGACAAACAGCTTTGGCAATCCTATACACAAGGGCCCTGTCCAAACATCCTCTCACAAAATGACACCACAGAACAAAATAAAACAGAAACATCTAAAATTTGACAATCCTACACAAACTGTGGGATTTCATCTTCAAGGTCTTCAAACTGCTGCATTCGTTTTAGTCGAGGTCTCTGGCAGGTTGGAGTCCCCTCAGGCAGGCCGGGCTCCTCAGAGCTCTCTTTAGGTTGACCACTTGTCTGCACAGGACAAGCCAATGTGGCCTCCAAATCTGGGTCTGACTTTGCCACATGACTCTGGGGAGCATGCACCAGGACAGGAGGCACAGCTGCTGAGGGGAATGCTGTTTTCTCCTCAGTGCCCCTGACATTGAAGGTGGGGTTAGGTGGTTTGTAAAACGTTGTCCAGTGCTGGGGCTGCAGTGTTCTGGGTGCTCTGACAGCAGCAACAGGGCAGGAGTCAGAGGAGCTGTGCTCGGACGTGTCTCTTGCAGACCTGGCGGGGTCTGCATGTGCTTTACTAGGCTGGGCAGCACCACTGGAATGGCCCCTGTTGTTCCCCGTGCTCACTGCCAATCCCTTCTCGGCATAGGCACTGGGGACAATCACCGTAGTCTTGGCAGTGAAACTGTTCCGCTCATTCTGTTTGTCCCAGGATTTCTGTACATTTTGCTGGTCAAAGCCATTAACTTTGGAACAAGTAGTATTTGAGTTGTCCTTTCTATGGAGTCCTTCAAAGGCGGCATTCTTGCCAAACTTGTCTGTGTTTCCTGTATTCCGGCTGCTTCTCTCAGTAGGAGACCCGGCAAGCAGCAGCAGTCGATCCACAGGCAGACTTACAGGTCTTAGCCTGGTCCTCGGAGTCGGTCTCTGCACACTATTTGCTACCCTATCAGATCTCAGAAGGAGCAGCTTAGGGCTTTTACAGGTATCTTCCGTCTTGTGGGATGCTGACTCAAGCTCTTGGTCAAAAAGCAAATGTACTTTGTTATCTGAAAAAGGAAGTGGCACATGATAAACACCAGAATCTGAGTAAGACAGACAGACACTGGACTACAGAAGGAATTCTATAAATGTCCCCAACACAGCACTGTCTATGCAGAAGACCTAACTGTTCTTTAAAGATAGATGGAATTTAAAAGTTCATTTAATTTTTGCATACATTTATGCAAAAATCCAATCACAAAACATTTTACGAATGAGTTAAAAACAGAACAAAATACAAAACCTGCTTGTCTAGTAATTTTTTCTAAATGTGCTCCCCATGAACAAGTGTTTTCTAGGTCAAAAAAGTCAACAGCCCTTCCCCTGCTCATACGTAGCCAATGTGTAGCTTGGTCTTCATTGTGGATCATGGACAATGGGCTCAGGGGCTGTCCCAAAAGCTGTGGGTGTGGGCCTGTCTGTGGAATCTGCTCCCCTAACTTGGCGGTCTTCTTGTCTGGCTTTAGTGACAGAAGTGCCTAGCCCTGCTTGATGTGCCAAAGTAGGGAGATAACGGGGTGGGGTGGGGGGGTGTCCCCTCCACTCTCTCAGAGAAGGGGAAAGGGATTGGGGGAGAGACTGAGAGAGGGTCAGGAGGAGTGAGTGATCAGAATATAAATTTAAAAAAAAAAAGTCAACAGGCAGACATTAGTGAGTTGACTCAGAAAAATTACACCACCTTCAGCCAACCAAATGCAGGTGTGCCCTGAATACCAAGAACTTAAGATACCTCACTTGATCTGTTTTTAGCCACATTCAATCTACAGTGAAGGGTGCTCATCACAGCTGCTCTGCTAAGAAACCAGAACGTCTGCTAGGTCAAACCAAGGCTGCAGAACTGAGCTCTAGGGAAAGCACTGTTATTTCCGGGTGCCGGGTGCTCCCACATTTACTTTCCTCTCTCTCCAGCAGTCTGGTCCCATGGCCCTGTGTGTGGCCTGAAGCATCTGCTCCTGGTCCGATCTCTCCCATTCCTGGGTGTGGTGTGTATGGATACAGGTGACCACCAGCGTCACCTGTCAGCCACCATCTCCTCGGACTTCTAACTCACCCTGGACAGCTAACCTGTTTGTTTATTAAATGTCTCTGTGTACATGGGCACAGGCGCCCTCAGAGACCAGAGATACAGGACCCCTTGGGAGCTCTAGTGAAGCTGCAGGCAGCTGTGAGTGGCATTCAGAACTACTCAGGTCAGTTCAGCAAGCACTCTCAACCAATGAGCATCTCTCCAGCTACCACATGACCTTTCTTCCCTGGGCTCCGAAAAATGTTCCTGTCATCTACTTGCCTGGGTTCTTCCCCACATTCCCAGAATACTCCAAGGACCTGGCTCATTGCAGTTGGCCTGCCAGAACTAAAGGACACGTATTCCTTCAGTGCTGCATAGAAGAATCATTAGCATAGAAGACAGTGTGGGATCTGCAGTCAGTTGCCCGGGTCCTAGTCAGTGCTTGACCCTGATGTGCACTGGGTAGGCCTTGCACTGTCCTACCTGCCTTCATCTGTCATATAAGAATACATGGATCTGAGTTGTCGTGTTGGTCTAAATGTTCTAACAAAAAAGGTACCCAGAACTCTCTGGTAAACAATACATACTAAAAAGTATCTACAAATTCTTTATGTTTATTACTATTTCTAATTAGGAACCTAATTTTATGAGGTAGTGAAAAACAAAAAAAGTAGGTTAAATTCGTAAGCCAGAGAGTACTGAATTCAAACCCTATCTGAATAATCTGTGGTAGTAGACTGGGGATTGAACCCAGTGCACTTGCCTTGGCCTTTAACAACAGTTTACTTCTGTACCCAGCTTTTTCACAGTGCTACTCACCAAGGATGGGAGCATCACATTTTCCCAATGCATTTTGTTTGCGTTCTGATTCTTCAAATGATGTAGTTAATTCAAAAGTTTTGCTCTCACAATCCATAGTACGGATATCCTGTTAATGGAAGAGAATTTTCACACTTGTAGAAACAAAGCATATTTCAAAAGAAGGAGTGCAAGACCATTAAATTACTGACACAAACACCACACAGCTCTAACACAATGCTGTACCGGTCACAGCTCTGCTCAGCAGGTAAAGGTGCTGTTCACAAAGCCTCGCAACCCCAGTATGATTCTCAGAGCCCATAAAACAAACCACCAAACAGACAGACAGACAGGCAGACAGGCAGTTGTAGTAGCATGCATCTGTAATCCTAGAGCTTCTCCAGTGAGGCATATACCTTGGAATTTCTCAGAAGCTTCTGGACCAGCTAGCCTAGGTCACTCTGCACAGTAGCAGAAACAAGACAGACCCTGACTCACACGGTGGAGGTGAGAATCAACCCTTCAAAGTCGTCCAATGACTTCTACCCAAGTGCCATGGCAAGCACAAGCCTGTCTTGTCATGTGTGTGCATGCACACACACATACACACATACACAAACAAATTAACGACGACTTACTTCCTTTGAAGAGAAGAATAGTTGTTTCAAAGAATGATCCGAGTCTCTCTCATCTGGTGATAAGAGCGGTTTTGGATGACACCCGTGATCGACTTGAGGTGCAATAGCACCTGTGTTAGCTATGACACCAGCTTGAGGCTGGAGGGACCCATCGAAGATCTTCTGTGCGTAAGTAATGAGGAACTCTACTACTCGTGCCTGACTGGAATATTCAGCAAGGGACGAGATGGTGACAGGAGCCGTTGTAGGCCTTGGCCTAATGAGCGTTGGGCCAAATATCACCCCCAAGTTCTTAGAATTCATCTTGTTCTCTTCTGCATGGTCCACCACCCTGCAGGTCAGAGCACAAAGCCTTATGAGACTTGGCCAGTAAAGTTCTTCAGTGTAGTTTACTATGGGTTGGGAAGAGCATTCATATTTCCATCCAATTTTCCCAGCCAGAGTCCGGCACACAGGAGGCACCTGAGGGACCGTGTTGGCTGCCTGAACACACAACACAGGGTACTAAAGTCTATGAAACTGTCAAGAGTCAAGTTGTGAAGGAGGTCTAAGAAAAATACATACTTAATTAAAATTTTAACCACAAACAAAATTTGATTTAGTCATATTTTTGTATTAGGATAAACACCAAATTGAAGGAATTACTGGCCTTTTTCCCGCAGAAACAAAGAGAGACCCTTAAAGATTACTTCTGTATAGAGTTTTAGGTCTTTATAACGGAAAGGGAATACTACTGTCAGTCTCCTTTAGCCAAGGCTATTGTCAGACCCAGGAGTCCCTGGTCTCTGTCTACACTGCTACTCTCCCACTTTACCTCCAGCTCTTATCACCTTTTGTTTCTATGACAACACCTCCCCTCCAGCCCGCTGTCCTTGTCTTTACCAGGAAGATGTAAGAGGCAAATCTGAACATGTAAAATTCCTGGCTCAAACATCTTCAGTGGGCACAGAAGCAAGACGGTAAACTCCGCTGTCAAGCATGCAAGGTTCTATCGGGCTCCACTGTTCTGCCGTAGCGTGGCCTAAGCACATTACCTTGTTTCCTGACCGTGAACTGCGCTCACCTACCTCTGCCTGCTACCCCCTGCCTGGGATGCTCGCTCCTCTGAGCATTCTCGGGCTACTAATCACGCCTGAGTTCTTTAAGGCCGACGAGGCTGCTTTCACTGACTTACCCCATCTTCCTTCGTATGCTGTGATAACCTATCGGACAAAATAACGCTCTACTGTGTATGCATGCAGGTCTGTGAGCCCTCAGATGACAGACTCCCTGTTCCTCCAGCTACAGCCAGCCTCACAGGACACATCTGAGGATGATGTTGGCCCAACAAACATTTGCCCTCTCTCCTCTAACCTTGTGAGAAATTAAATCCATTTCAAAAGAAAATACATGAATGAACTTAATACTACTATGCTAAAATGGTGAAACTAAAAATACACTAAAATGGTAAAAGCGCTATATTTTATTTAACAAAAAACTCTTACCGCTTCAGATGGACGATGAGGTAATGAAGACTGTTGAAGTTTGATGCTGGCAGCTGTCGCAGCAGGTCCTTGCTCCTCAGAAGGATGCGGTTGATTTCTATGCTCACGTGTGGGTGCTTTTTGTCTTCGGGGCTATCTTTTTTTGCCTCTTGTTCTTCATTTACATGTTGTATCTCTTTTGCAAGGTCTATAAATTCCTTGTACAATCTGAATAAAATAAATGGTTCTGGAAGCTAAAGAGATAAAATTACATTATGAATATTAATCTTTTTTCCCTGCTAATGTTAACGGTTATTGATAGCTACACAATGGTTCACCACAACCTCTTAGGTTAACAAGATTTAAAGCAGGTCTTTAATTATGTATGTTTGGAGCTGGAGAGATGGCTCAGTGGTTAGGGGCACTGGTTGCTTTTTTAGAAGATCCAGGTTCTATTCCCAGTTGGCTGCTCACAACTGTCTGGAACTCCAGTTCCAGAAGATTTGATAAGATTCTGGCCTCCCTGGATACCACCATGGATGTGGTACAGACATACATGCAAGGGACCATCCAGGTACATAAAAAAGTTTAGATGTTTATGTTCGCTATAGACATGACCTATTAAGGTGATCTGAAATCACTGTTATTAATTAAATAATTAAGACAGTAACTCACAGACAATAAAATTCTAAACCTAAATGTTCCACAAGGGATTTTAAATGCTCATCTATGTGCACAGTTACATTCATTATGATCCCGATGTTAGCACCAATGAAAACATACCCACTAATACAGACGGCGTCAGATGAGGCAGAAAGACCAGAGCCCCAGAGCTGGCAGACATTCAAGAGCCCCCTAAGGAGACCCAAGTTCCCAGCAGTGGGAAGAGTGAAGGCTGAGCACCAACTAGAAAGCCTGAGAATGGACAGAGAAAGGACAGGGACTACAGAGCAAAGTTAGGCACTTACTATCTGCTCCTTAACTCCATCGAGAGAATATAAAATAAACACACAGGTGAGTAAGGCCCACCTTGTTCAAGGATTAGACATGAGCAAAATCAAAAAAGACAGGAACAAAGAGAGGAAATTTTCTTCACAGAAAAACAAACAAACAAACAAAAAACCAGGATGACAGCTATATAAACAGACACAGGATCCAGAACGGAACCCTGGAACTCCAGAGACTGACATGTATGTTCAGCACTACCAGCACTAGAACGCCATTTGGGCATGACCCAAGTAGCTTTTGTACCTGACTCACAACATTGTGCTAAATTCTTATCACTTAACCATAAGCTTCTGCCTGAGGCCACTTACTTTACTCCATAGATATAGGTTTTTTGAATTTGCTAACACAAACTCCTGATCCAATACTGAGCACAGAAACAGACAATCTAGGCTGGCCCACTTCCTGACCATATTCCTGTATATCCAGCTTACAGGATAGCTCCACTTGTTGTTGCAAACGTGCACTTTAAATTTCCTCCCACTGACCATCCAAATCTATTCTGAAATCTTAGGGAAGACAAAATCAAACTGATCCAAACACTGCTCTGCTTGGGGAACAGTTCAACACTGGCCTTTCCTTACAGAGCTAAACTACACTTTCAAGCTAAGTTTCTAAAACTAAATATAAACACTTCATGTTAGTTTCTTCTTTATGCCCAGGAAAACTTGTACATGGTTAGGAAAGAACTTCCATATGCAGTGAGGAGGCTGTAACTTGGAAAAACACATGGAGGAGGTCTTTTGTAAGGTCTGTGTTCTCTTCTGTGAAATGAGCGGTGCTTTATTATTATTATTATATGTTTTTAATTGTATGACTAATTTGTACTTTTACCTATACATTAATATTTATGAGACATCAGTATGGTCTATATCAATGAAAATGTCTATGTACAAAGGTTATGAACTGAAAAACAAAGTATGAATCACGTTTTTACTGTATCAAATATAGTGGTGATTGGTTACAAAAATCAAAACTTTACCTGTCGCAGGTATAATTTCAAGACATCACAGATGTCATGTGAACTGAATTCTGAAATGTCTACTAAGTGCATTCCATTTTCCAAAGCTTGGCACAGTTTTTCAGTTTTTATTTTGTTTCCACAAACACGATAAATTCCCTTGAATGGAGAAACAAATTCTGCTTTAGTTCAAAAGGCCCCTGCAGAAGTGTAGACATAACAGATGTGTCTACTTTACTTATTTTCACTATTGCTGAAACAACAGAGCTGGGGCAAACATTTTTTAAAAAAATATAAATTGGAATAAAATCAGCTATCCCAAACTGGCAGAAGAAATTCTCTTCTCATTACACAAACGACACACACATAGGTACCTGGAGACACAAGGCTCTACTTTCAATTTCTGAGGCGCATATTTTTAGCACGAAAGGGATGCCATCTGGTTCCTTTTTTGCAACTTGTATGAATTCTGCTCCAAATATGTGCATTTTCCCCTGAAGTTTTTGATGACCACAAACAATGACTAAATTCTCCAAACACTTTCGGTGACAAACAAGGAGACACTAAAGGAAATGACATTTAAAATCAGTTCATTTTAGATCTAGTCACAACTGAGGAAGCTATGGACAGATTGGTAACATAATACAAAACAAGTTTATAGTGCCTTATTTGTAAGGTCTGAAATGGACCTAACAAGAGAACAAAATACAAAATAATAAAAGATACACTGTGCTATGACTTATTAAAAACATATTTGTAAGGCTGGAAGAGATGGTTTAGCAGTTAAAAGCACTGGCTGCTCCTCCAGAGGACTGGCTTTCGACTCTCAGAACCTACAGGACAACCTTCTCTAACTCCAGTCCAGGGTATCTGACATCCTTCTCTGGCCTCTAAAGGCATAGCAAACAGTTAGTGAAGAGATATGCATGCAGGAAAACCATCAATATACACAAAATAAAAAAATAAAACAAAATATATCAATTTATAAAAGAGCCTAATAAGTAAAATCCTAACAAAAATAAAATGTATTCGTGAAAAAAAAATCCCAATATTTAAATGACACAACACAATCTACCATTTTATATTCTAACCAAAAATACTGTAAGTGCAGAGAAACCAGCCGACCAACAAGTGTGAGGCCGATGCACTTGCAAACAGATCTCACCTCTTCACACTCGACGCCCGGGAACATTACGATGCCTTCACAATCCCTGCACTTTGTGGGGGATCTCAACTTGCGAAACTTGTGAGTGAGAGCTGCCTTCGACATCAAAGTTTTCTTAAATGTTCCGAGGGAATTGGGTCCTTGTAAGGGAAAAAACGTACACGAGAATGGAAAGATGAGAACATTCTTACATATTATGAGCAATCCTTAGACTTTTCAGCCATCTACATATTACAAAAAACTATTGTCTGGGGTTTCTAACATCAAAAACAACATATATATATAAGATATATATATATATCTCCACACTTCAAATGCTATAATGGTCATCACCAAGATGCCAAGACACAGTATCTGCAAGATAAACAAATGTGTGCTTTATTACTATGCTCTGTGAAAAACAGTGTGTTTACAGGTGGCATTACATGCCTAAGAAAACCCAATCACTACTTAAAGAGCTGGTTTCATGAAGCTAGCATGTGAGCAATATGTCCATTAAAGATAGTACCATCATAAAACTACAGATTAACACTAGCTAGTTATATTTTTAATCATAATGGAAGTCAGATACCCTATTAATTTGTGAAATTCTGCCAAAAGAACAGTATACCAAAGAAACAAAAACAAGTTTATATTGGTTTAATTCAAGTCATTAAGGTAAATGATTTTTATGTCTTAAACATCCATAACTTTCCTTGTCCTTGAGAAGTACATTTATCTGCTTTTCTTCCTTGGCTTCCTGCAGTTTCTTCATTATTGTAATTGTTGTTTCGCAGTACTTGGGCTAGAAGCCAGGGCTTCGTGCACAGCAACACAGTTTCACCACTGTGCTTTTCTGCCCATAGTCCCTGTGCTATTAACAATGAGCTTTTCCAGAATTTTTTATGTAATGCCATACTTTTAACAGAAAGTCACTGTATTGGACTTATGAAAGAACACCATACATGACCTGCTGTTCACACTACCAATATATTTTAGACCCAGCAGCTTTACTTCTTATTCTTGTAGACATATTTCTATCATCTCAACAATTCATTATCAATCCATATATATACATAAACGAGCAGATATATTTAAGATACATATAACAAACTAATGATTTAGCATTATGCACTGCCACTATTTCAACTGGTTTAGTGGGTCCTAACTGAGAAGACTATAATACCAGCTTCTGAAGGTGATGGTGGCTCTCGTTCATCTAGATCATCAGCAGAAGACATGGTTCCACTGGATGGAGTTCGTGGAAGTTTCCGATGAAAGTCTCCTAAAATGAAATTGTGGATACCAACCATTACCTGACTTCACACTGAAGAACAATAAAAATAGACAGTGATAACATTCTTGGAGTTACAGAATTTGTATTATTTTATTATCTTTGATTAAAAATTTTCTTCTATTCTCAAAATCTAGGTAACAGGGGACTCAGATATCAATTCCTAGAAACATAAAATTATGTATTCTTATGAGACTTTACTCCTCAGTTCTGACAGTAAGCACTTGAGGTTACAGGCTTTACAAAGACAGGCAGCACCTTCTATGTCTAACGTATGACACAGTAGCTAATGTAAGTGGTGGTGGGTAGTATGGCCTACCATAGCAATTAACTAAACACACACACACCCCCTAAATGATATTTTCATTACTAAGTTATTACACAATACAAACACAGACAGCTATTCACAACATGGCAGAAGGAAATCAAAATTAGTCCTTTGATTTTGCCAGGCCTACTGGGGAAGAACATAAGATTCAAAGCTTGTCTTGGCTATAGAATGAGCTCAGGCTCACCTGTGCAACTTATAGCCAGCCAATCAATCAATCAATCAATCAATACATGCATGCCAGTCAATCAATCAACCAATCAACCAATCAATTAATCAATCAATAAATGTAAAAAAGAAAATGGGCTCGGGGTAGAGCTTAGTGGTCAAATACTTGCCCAACATGCAAAAGGCCCTGAATTCAATCCCAATGCCAGATCAAGAGTAAGGAAATGACTATTTTTATAGCATCCAAAAGAGGGTAAATCCATGAAATATATCACTAAAAACATTTAAAATAGTTATAAAATGATTTGCTCTGGTGGGACAGGTGATTTTTCTGTATGTGTGTGTTGTTTATATATGTATACATACAAAGGGGCTTCTCATGTACTACTCATGTTCTGCTTGCTGGGTTAGCATACACACATTTTATGTATATTCTGTTATGTCTGAGGTGGCTCAAATGGATCATTTCATCTTTCACTGAATTTTCAGTTAGACTTAAATATTTAGTTACCGTACCTGGACTTATAGATTCTGAATCCAGAGATCTAGACTCACTGCTTCCTCCAGTACTCTCAGAGTCACTAAACATCCCGAACTTCCACGATCTTATGAAAGAAGGACCTTTAAAAAGAGAATAATTAAAGACTTGCCTACACCAGCCAGTGACTGCCCCACCTTGAGACCCATTTCCTGTGAGAGCAAGCCTCTGACACTATTCTGATACTCTGCTATGTTGCACACAGAAGCCTAGTGCAACTGTCTCCTGAGAGGTTTCATCCAGCAGCGGATGGAAACAGATGCTGAGACCCATGGCCAAACCTCAGGCAGAGCTTGGGGAGTCTTGTGAAGAGTGGGGATAGAATTGAGCGAGTCAGAGTGGTCAAGGACACCACAAGAAGACCTACAGAGTCAACTAATCTGAGCCCAGAAAGGATCACAGAGTCTGATCCACCAACCAAAAAGCATACAGAGACTGGACCCAGTCACATTTGTGGCAGATGTGCAGCTTGGTCTTCATGTGGGTCCCTAACAACTGAAGCAGGGGCTGTCTCTACTCTGTTCCCTGCCACTGGATCCCCATCCCCTACCTGGACTGCTTGGTTGGGCCTCAGTGGGAGAGGATGTGCCTAGACCTGCTGGGACTAATGTCCCAGGGTGGGGTGGTACCCAAGGAGTGCTCCTCTTCTCTAAGGAGAAGTGGAGGGGATAATGTGGACTTGTAAGAGTGGGACTGGGAGGAGAGGGGTGAGCGGGAACTGTGATCAGGATATAAAGTGAATTAAAAAAATACATTATTAAAAAAATCTGCCTACAGGTAGATTTTATAGGGTAAAATACTAAAATTATGTACAAGGAAATGATTCAAACAGTGACTAATGTATAGACAAGACAGGCATGGTGGTCAGAGCGCAGTGTCTGCTCTGTGTGAATGTACCTGTCATGTCTGCACTGTTGGAACACCTGTCCTCTTCAAGTTTGTGACAGCTGTCAGGGAGGCGTGCAACATCCTCTAAAGAGTCAGCAGGTTCATATCCAGATGTCTGCGGACTGCTGGCTATTTGTTTGTTTACATTCCTGTGAGGTAAAGATAAAGTTCAGCACTAAGTTTTTTTAAATTCTTAATTTAATGAATGCAGAACAAGCTTAATGAATATTAATAACTATTACGCAGTTCAACTTCTTCTAAAGATTTAAATAATAGTTGAAATATGGAAGAGGTATGACAATAGAATATTTATGTCATGATTAAACTTTTCTAATCTAACATTAGTAGAAAATATAGGTTAAGTTTTTGGTATACTCAAAATATGTAGGTCATAATTTGCTATTCCCAAAGGGTTTTTAAAACTCAAAGAGGTGAGGTCTGTGTGAAAATAAAAAGCATCATTCTTTTTTTTTTTTTTTTTTGGTTCTTTTTTTTTTCGGAGCTGGGGACCGAACCCAGGGCCTTGCGCTTCCTAGGTAAGCGCTCTACCACTGAGCTAAATCCCCAGCCCCAAAAAGCATCATTCTTAAGTATGTTGCATCTACATTCCTTAAGTTCACAAAATATGAATAATGAAAAAATTAAAGTTAATTCAGTATAAGAAAAGACACTTCCTTATAAGCATAGACAGGAACTCAGTAAATGTTCTCTCACTTGAAACAATTTCTCCTATGCATCAATTCTTACCCGTCAACCTTTTCTTCTAATTCACTTGAGCTTGTAGCCTTCACGAATTCACTATACTCCTGACCTGGATCATAGAGTTTGGCACTGTCACAGAGGGACTGTAAACTGTTGGCGAGGGAAGCAGCCTGAAGCTGCTGCATATGAAAGAGGTTAACTGTTACCTATAATCACAAAGACAAAAGACAGACATAACTCATGAGATATAAAACACTATGTGAATGTACATGTATGTTAACAAGCACACCAACAAAAGGCCATACATTTGACATACAGAGCACTGATTACCACCATCAGCATGCCAGCTATGTTGACTGGTGGTCCCAGCACACAAACACACAACCCCCATATACACCAGTAACAAGTTAAAAGATGATGAGGATATTATTCTCCCATTATGACCATGCTTGTGTTTCTGGAAGGGTATTTTCAACATGATAGGTTAGGGAAGACCAAAGAGCTGACATTTGAAATATGAGAGAGAGCCAGGACACAGCTCCAGAGAAGGCCAATTCAAACAAAAGGCAGAGGTAGTACAGACATGGACAGAACTGGTGCTCTCAAAGCACACACACAGGCAAAGGGCTAAAGCACACTCAGGGAAGCAGAACTTCTGTTTGACTCAGGTCAAGAAAGGTCACTGGAGGTGAAGTGTAAAAGGAAGCCAGCTAAAGACTAAGCAAAGTATGGCCTCATTTATTCCTTTCTGCCATATTTATGCCACTCCGGATCTGTGTCAGGTATGTGCGAAAGGAAAAGTTTGGAAAAAATGCCACATTTTGATTGTTATCTCAAAATGACTGTTTTTTCTTCATCAGTCATGTCTTATTAGATGATAGGATGAACTCTTCATTAACCAGAGTCCAGGTGGATAACACATTTCTCTAAGGATAAGTCGGTGAGCCTAAGTAGTACTTGTAATATATATATCCAAAGGAACAGTTTGTGTCTCAATCCTTCAATTAACAAATGACAGTCAGCCTTTACTGGTACAGTTTATGTCCATGAGGAGCTAACATAATTTGGGCAGACCAATGCTAAGCTGAACTTGCCTGATCTAAAAGGGTCCCTTATATGGGTGAGCAGCACTAATCAAGTTATTTATGATCTCTTTGTACCAGAAATTTGAAAAAGTTCAACAAATCATCTGAGAGTCTTGTTCAAATGAAGACTCTGACCTCAAAATTCTTGTTCAAAATCCAAACCTCTTCATTACTTATAGGCTACCTCAGTGACGATAAGGCGACTCCTTAGACTCCCTGAGTAACGATAAGGTGATTTGTGACCCAGAGACCATACACTGGGAAGATTTTCTAAACTTGTTTCTGCATTAGTAAAATGAAGCTAAAAATATGTTTATGTAATAAGACCTTCTGAGAACTAGGTAAGTTTATATAGAGATATAATACACAGACAGATTCATACCCAATCTTAGCTATTATCAGCTACAGTTTGGGTAAAGATCTTATAAATCTTTTGATTTAGTTTACAAATCTGCAAGCTAGTTACAAACATCAATAAATGATTTATGATTTTAAGAGCTCAAAACATTTCAATTGCTCTTCACTGAGATGAATTTTTTTCCCTCCATTTGAATGCCCTGGTCAGAACCATGTCCTGGTCAGAACCATGGATTAGTGCCACCTATCTAAAGACTCCCTGGAGTAAAAGGAAGCAGGCAGACTGGGGGAGAGATGACAATTTTGGGCACATTTCTTGCTTTCCCCACTCTCATATTCTCCAGCCTAGGCTGACCCCCACAGCACTCATTATGGATATAGACAGCTTCACGAGGGGTCTTCTGTGAACCCAAATGGTTGAGGAATAGAAAATATGACTCAAAACATAGAAAGGAAGCCCTGGTTTCTCTGATCCATCCTCTCTTCCTCCGTTACTCATAGGAGCCTCTACATCCTTGGGGCACAATCCTGTAACAGTGATGGCAGTTATAGAACTGAACAGATTTCCAACTCTAAAGTGAATGCTCCTTTATGATCGGAGAATGGTGGTGAACTCTTGAAACTCCTGTAGCTTTTATTTTTCTCTTTATTCCTGCATGGCTCACCCACCTCCTCCACTTAATGAGTAAGAAGTGATGTCTTTAGCTTTCTGGAGAGCAGAAGAGTAGCTAGCATAATGCTTCAGCTTCCCACTCAGACCCAGGTGACAGGCACAAAGCTAGGAGGGAGAACAAAACTAGATCAAATGCCCCTCAGCCCCTACTTTAAAACAGTATTAGGACCCAGAGTCCCACAGAACAATGTTGAAAATACCTAGGATAGCATTCAAATTTTGTTGTGGAATGCTGTCCTCCGGGCATGACACAGCCTTCTTGAACTCTCAGCAGCTGAGATTGCCCTCCCCTCCTCAAGGATACACAGGCAGTTAACAGTTGCTGGAGTGGGGGTGGGGTACCACCAGGCCCTTCTCTTAAGAGGATGTATAAGTAAGCAGTTAACAGCTGTGAGGCAGAGATGATTCCTTTGTAATTTAGCTTCTATGGCTGCTCATGCTCCTATAGGTAACCCCAACTAGACCCCAGTGCAATAGTTTCTTTGGCAGTTACTGGTATTCTACTGTTGAGCAAACATTTGCTGACGATGTCTTCCCAGCAAAATTACTTGTCATGTAAAAATCTTCACCACTCACAAAAGACCGATCGATATCAACACTGAGTTATCTCACACTAGGATGAAGCCTCTATGGCAATTATTACAGTGGGCTGAAGGAGGAAGGGAAGGCTGGGGGGACGGAGATGTATTTGACTTGTAAGAGTGAGGATCTGAGATTGAGCCTCACACGTTTTAAGAAACAAAACACCTCCCACCTCCGCAAAATAAATAAATAAATAAATAAATAAATAAATCTATCTATCTATCTATCTATCTATCTATCTATCTATCTATCTATCCATCCAACCAACTAAACAAGCACAATAGGTATGGTGGTGGTGTGTGCTTATATCCCAGCCCTGGGAGGGAGAAATGGATCTCCAGGGTTCCATGGCTAGCCAGCCTAGCCTATTTGCCAAGAAATCCTGTTTCAAAAGAAAAAGTGGACGGCTCCTGAGGAATGATACTATAAGCTCCTTCCATGTGTATCCACATGCACACTTACAAACATAGTCACATAAAGGGGAGAATAGTTTGGAACATGGGAAGATAAATCTTCACAGAGAAACTGAAGACAAACAAAAAGGAGAGATTTTAGTAGAGAAAAATCTAATTTCCAAAAACAAAGTAACCAAAGGACTATGTTGGAAAAGAGAAACAGAGAGGCAGTGAACTTGAAGCAAAAGAGCATGACAAGATAATACTTCTCAGCTCACTATGACTAAATATCAATAAACTTAATCCTAGGTGGAAAATTTAATATTCTAACAAGACCATTGTTAAGTTGAAAAATCTTAATAGAAGTTTTATTAAGCTAGGGACTGAATTTTTATGAAGACATGTACATATGTATGTAAGTAATAATGAAAAAGAGGTAATGAGTTTAAAAGAGCAAGAGGAGGAGGCCTACCGGAGGGTTTGGAGAAAGGAAAGGAGGAAATGATATAATTTCAAAAATTAAAATAAAGAATGAAAGAGCAAACAAATACCCTCTTCCCTACACACACACACACACACACACACACACACACACACACACACACACACGAAGACAGGTTTGGTAAGGTTTTTTAATGTATACCCTTTAGTAAACACATACCCAGCACAACTGAGTAAAGGGCTTACACGATGCTCAGTAGATTGGGTAGAATTTGGTATAAAGCCATGCATCCTGCCATGCTTCTACATTCCTAGAACTTGGACAGTAAAGGTAAGGAGAGTTGCTAGTTTAGGACAAATAGACCCTGTATTCAAAATAAAAGTTGAAGTATACAGTTATTTCTCAGTATCCACGAGGATCTGGGTATCCATTCAGGGTAGTTAAGTCTCTTATATGGAGGCAAACTGATAATCGCAAACACAGAGACACAAGCATGCATGTCTGCATCTTAGTTCCTAGGCCAATAACTACAAATTTAGAGAAAATTAACCCAAAATATGAGCAAGTAAGCATGTTAAAATGTTGATGAACAGTTCATAATTAAAACTTAATCCCAACAGACAAAAACAAATGAAAGGAAAGGAGTTATAAATAGGTAGGAAATAATATGGTATGTGTTTACATTAAGCATGAATTCTCCAAACACTCAAAAGACTGTCGAACTAGATGATTAAAAGCAATCAAGACTAAAGTAAATGCTATTTGCAGACTATAAGAAGCTCATTTTAAATGTTTAAAAATAGGAGAGAAGGGGGCTGGAGAGATGGTGTACCAGTTAAAAGCATTTGCTGCTCTTGCAGAGGACCAGAGTTCAATCCTTGGCACCCACAAGGTGGCTTACCACCATCATAATGCCTGTTCCCGAGATCCAATGCCCTCTTTTTGACTTCTGTGAACACTAGACACGCATGTGCTACACATACATACATACATATAAACAAAATGCTCATATATTTAAAAAATTCAATCTTAAAAAATAAGATACTATGTTCAAACTAACTAAAAGTAAACTGAAATAGCCATATCATTATTATTATCATATCATGTCATATCATATACAGCATATATATCTACTAATTAAGTAGACTAAAAATAGCAAGGAAATTGACCGGGCTAAAAAGAGACTGTTGGTTAGTTGTCACTTTGGCACAAACTGCAGTCACTTGGGAAAGGGAAACCTCATTTGGGGACGTGTCTTCATCTTACTGGCCTGTGGGGACATTTTCTTGATTGCTGATTGAGGTAGGAGGGTTCAGCCCACTGTGGTTGATGCCACCACCAGGGAGATAGTTCTGGCTTATAAAAATCTAGCAGAAGCAAGCTATGAAAAGCAAGCCAGCATGCAGTCATCCTCTATGGGCTCTGTTCCTGCCCTGGCTCCCTGTGGTGTTGGCCTACAGCCTCGGAACCTTTGTTCAGCCTTTCCTCCCTGTGTTCATTGCGGTCACTGTTTTATCTAAGCAGCAGAGTGCTCTCACCTCCGCGGCGGTGGGGTGGGGGTGGTGTCATCGCTCCAACCCCTCATGTAATTCCCAAAGAGAATAAAATGGTGCTCACATCTCATTTTCAGTATAAAGCAACAGAATCAATAGGGAGACTTCAGAAGTAGGTATGTACAAATATCGTCAGCTGGTTTATGTAAAGGAAACTTAACGGAAACAGCATGGTATTTCGACCTATCCTGACTGTGCACCACAACTGCCTGGCTCCTGCTTTATTTTTAAAAAGGATGTCTGTGTGCGTGAGTGTGTGTTTTCTGTTTTCATGCACACCAGAGGGGGGAACCAAACCCATAACAAAACCCATACACATCTTAAAGATGGTTGGTTACCATGTCGTTGCTGGGAGTCAAACTCAGAACCTCTGGAAGAGCAGCCAGTGTTCTTAACCACTGAACCATCTTTTAGACCCTTTTCTTTTTTAATGGTATTTTTTTTTTTTTTTAAAGCTAGCCAGGGAGAACTGCACTTGACCAGACAAGAGCTTGTAGAGCATCTCATCTTCACACACAAAACTAGTAAGTCCAAGTTTACAGCCCAAGTCAATGTAAATCCTACAGTGGGCCAATTTCCCTTGTCCTAAATAAAACAAGAATAAAGCATAAAGACACATGTCCTCATTCCCAAAGCTTACTGAACTGTGCAAAGCAGCCAATCCTATGGGTCTGCAGTCACTGCTCATTTTGTCTTTCTTGAGGAAGCCCCAACTAAAATCTTTCTTGTTATTATTCTACTTTGTTTGAGACAGAGTCCCAAATAGTCCAGGCCTGGCCTCAAACTTGCCACATTGCCAAGGATAGCCTTGAATTCTGATCACACAAATGCTAGGATTACAGGTGTATACCACTACATCTAATTCCCAATAAAGATTCTTACACTCAGTTAATCTGACCACTCCTGTTTTCTGCCTGCCAAAGCTATCACTTTCTTCTATGTCCTATTGGGAAATGCCCTCTTTGTGCTAGTACTTGGTATCTACATACAAAACAAAACAAAAAAACCCCAGCTTCAATCCACACCTTGCACAGAAATGACCTCAATTTAGACCATATATACAAGTGTCAAACTATACAATTTAGCACAAAACAAAGGGGAAAACTCTGACCTTGGGCTTGGTGAAACACTCTTACAGACATAACATCAAGAGCATGATCAAAACAGTAAGATAGACTTAAAATGTCCCCTAGAAGATGCTGCTAAAGTACAGAAGAAAAGTTTTGAAATGAGAGAGAATACAAGTAAATTCAATCATAAGACAACAAAAACAGAACAAAAAAACCACACAACGAAAAAATTTAAAATAGCTAAATTCTAAATAAGTCCTTGAAACTATTTTAAAGTTATTTTAAAAATTCTAATTAAAATATAATTATATCACTCCCTTCTTCCCCTATTCTGGAAACGCAAATGAAAACCATAATTCAATCTTTGCCACCCACCTATTAGAGCAGCTAAACATGTCATAATAAGAGGATCCAGAGCTAGAGTTCTCACATTGATCAGAGCCACTCTGGAGAACTGTCTGATAGCTTCTTATTGAGTTAGTGATGCATCTGACAGTGACACTCCTATATATTCCTATAAATATAAAATCTATGTTCATCAAAATCTGTCAACAATTATTCTTGGAGCTTTATTCATAACGACCCAAACTATAAACAACATACATGCCCACCTGGTGAATGAATGGACAAACGCTGACACTAACACAGTAGGCTGTCAGCTACCAAGACAGAGAATGGAGCTACTGACACACCCACAACATCCAAGAACCTCAGAGGAGTCAGAGGTTAAAAGCAGCCTGTCTCAAAAGGCTGGGTACTATGAGTCCATTATGAGACACCTTGGAAAAATAAGGAACACTTACATGCAGAAAAGCTTCTGCTAAGGTCTTTACAGCTAATTACCAAGATGGAGAACACATGAGTGTCGCTAAGGATTCCGCATGGGTGTGAGGACTGACAACAGATGGGCAACACTCCTGAAATTTCCTGATTCCAACTGTGGTGGCAGTTAACAGGGATTGATATATGCATTTTGAATTGTTAACTCATGCCAACTAGGCCTATTAAATATAAACTCTATCCAATACTCAAGAGACGTGAATGAAAATGTGATGCAGGATGCTTTGTCTTTACATAAATCACTCAGTTCAGTTTCACCATCTTTTTTGTACTTAAATTCCCAAAGCTATCTCACAGCAAAGTCCGATGTTTTGGGGTTTAAATCAGTTTTACAAGCTAAGGCAAGAAAGGTAGTCAATTACCAATGCTCACATTTAAATTTAGCCAAGCAAATCATCATCAACTCAAGGTATACAGTAGAGAGAAAGAAGAAAAGTAACTAAAAAAACCACAAAAAAAACCACAATAAAACAAGGCACAGTGGTGCATACGTGTTACATACAGGATACTTGATCACACTGTGAACCCCAAGATGGTGTTATTTGCTGAAAAAACTGTTTCTAGTTGTGTGCCTCAGCCTTAGCACACACCTTTAATTCCAATCAATGAAGGTAAAGTTAGTTTGTAGAAGGATGCGGCCATGTTTGAAAGTGATGTCTAATTGAGTGGCAGGAAAAAATGACAAATCAGAGGAAGATCTGACATAATAGGACATTCCCCAACTCTCATGAGGACAGGAAAGAGAATTTCTATTAAAGAGAGCAGAGAGAGAAAAAGAGGATGCAGTTTTACCAGGACAGTTGAACAGAAACAGGTTACAGAAAGAGAGCAAGCTATACACAGGGGTAGATAGAACAAGCCAGAGAATAAGGAGGAGCCAGAAGATGAAAACAGGTGGTAAAGTTAGTATGAGGCCAAGCAGAGCAAATCAGTTAGAACCCGAAAGAGAAACCAGATTGACAGTCAGCATGGAGAAGCGTAGACTTATGAGCTGAAAGCCAGCACAGGCTTCACAGCAGATCCTGTCTAGAATCCGGGGGCGGGGGGGTAGCGTGGGGGTGGGATGGGGGGTGGGTGGAGAAATAGAGAAACAGAGAAAAAGGTAGCTCAAATTACAGATTACTATTAAAAACGGAATCTGTCTGAATGTTCTTTTGAGTCTCAGGATTTAAATATCTATCTCAGCAATCAAACTCATCAGACCTCAGGACTTTCTCCTGTGCTTTCAAATAATGAAGAAACAACTCACAGCTTTAAGTGTAAGGTCACACTGGAAAACAAGTGTCCGGAGCTGTGTTAAAATTTCTCGCTTCGTATTTTCTAGATCATTCCGTCTTTCTTCAACATTTGTTACACAGACTTTGTAGTGCTCATTTGCTTCTTCTACCTTCAAAACACCACAGAAGAAACAACACTAATCACTAAATGCATACTTAAAAGCTTACAGTAATTAGAGCAGTATTTCAAAAAATGGGAAGTCTTTATGAAGAAAAATCTAAAATATTTTAATTTTCAATATAATACTATGAAATGAATTAAGTAAAATAATTTAAAGATAAATAGCATTTTATTTAGCAATTTAAGAACACTAGATTTTAATTGCTGGGGTAATTTATAATTACTATATTATTTGCACAAGAAATAGTCTCCATTTTTAACAGAATTTGTCAAATTATATTTCATAAATGATATAAAACCTCGCCTTATTATGGTTCAACAGGAGTGTAACACAGAAACTTGCTTAAACAGTAGACCTTATAAATAATCAAGTCAAAAATAACAAAGTACTATCCTAAGATACTCTGTTAACACTCCTTCGCATGCCCACACAGTGGCTCTCAAGTGTGGATTTAACCAGGGCACTGCCGTCGTGCCTAGGGACTTGTCTGCTCTCACTGTATAAGAAACTCACTGGGGAGGACCGAATATGCCTTCCTGGTGAGCCTGACTCCTGGAGAGTCAAATCTTTAGCAGAGTATTACTAATTCAAGTTTCAAATATCAAAATATTACTTTTTGAAGCGCCTCTTCTTCCAATCTCCGCCTTTTTTCTAGTAGTTTGTTGAGATTTTTTCCCAGTCCAACACTTGAACTCAGCTGCTCTTCTTCTGCTCGAAACATGGATGATTTTGCCTTTTCGTATTCATCTTGCCGTTGCATGCATAACAGTTTTGCCTTTTTAAGAGCCGTCTCTGTTTCAAGCTACCCAGAAAAGAATATTAAACAGATTATTAGATGACATTTTAGGGAACCCAGAGTAAGACAGGTGGTTTATATACCGCGGGTGACGCTGGATGTTCATTAACAGGCAAGTGAGACTCCAGTTCAACACTAACCAATTTATTCTGCTGCTGCTTCCAAAGTTCTTTTATTTCTTTCCTTTGTTTCTCCATTTCATTCTTCCTCCCAAGTAGAGGCTTTTAAGAATATTAAAAAAAAAAAAGTAAGTTGTTTTATATAACCCATATTAGTATCTAAAAAACAAACAAATATATGCTGTATGTAATAATTTTTACCTGCACGAATTTGTTGGCTTGGAGAGCTGCGATTGTCTGTTGTAAAAGGTGACTGCTGTGTATATCATTAAGGAGAGCGTTGGTAAAGAGAGACTGCAAAGGCATAAACTCCTAGAATTTAAAGGTGAAAGGTAAGTTTTATAACAGCACAGTATAAGAGGAGGCTCAATCCCTAAAACTGGCATTAGAGAAAAATCTGTTGCTAGAGTTCTAGATACATCCCTGTTCTCCAAAATACAACTTTAGATTTTCTTCTCTAGTAAAATGACTTGTGTCTATATGACACATATATTGAAATTATGAACAGTTAGCAAAATTAGCATTAAATTAGGTATTTGTATAAATCTTAAATGCTCTAGTTTCATTCCTAAGGAATAACCATTTAAATTATTTTTTCCAATACAAAGGTCGACAATTATGTCCTTTTTTCTGTGAACTGACTGGATGTTTAACAAAGTAGTCTCTTATTTCTGAGCCCAAGGAGTTCACAGACTACTCACCTGTATTCCAATGCTAGATCTAGTTGCCTCTGCCAATTTTACAATATTTCTAGTGGACTCCAATTCTGAAAAGGTTAAAAAAGACAAAAATTAGCATTTTTCTCTAGATATACACTAAAGTTATCTGTGTTTCTTCAACTAGGAGGTCACACATAGTGTGCATCATGCTATTAAAGGAAATAACTTTTAATCCGACTGCTCATCAGAATCAACTGGGGAACTTTCCATACGTGCATGACATGGCTCTCAGCTGTCAGAACGAGACCTAAGCCAAGTCTGAGCACACGCATTGATGAATCCTACTTCCCTCCAAATGAGCCTCACGTTCACAAACAAATGATGTGTGCCCTTGAGGAAAATGGGCATAACAATCGTGCCCTGCTTACTTTCCAAGTGTCAGGGCTTAGGAAAGATAATCAATAGGAAAGCACCTTCTCGGCTGGGAACACCGCTCACTCACACTGGCTGCTCAACTGGGAACACTGCTCACACTGGCTACTCAGCTGTTTCTGCCATGCGTTCTCTCTCTCTGCTTATGCATCCACTGCTGCTCTTCTCTCCATTCACCTCACTCCCTGATTGTACATTTCTACCCATCACAGTAGGGCTTCTTCAAGGCAGACATAGTGCTGCCTGCTGTTATGTGCCTACATCCAGCAGTCAACAACAAATGTTTAGTATGTATGTCTAGTATATGAAAGCCTCGCTCAAGAAAAAACTACTTCTATTTATTAGTGTGAAATAACCACTAATTATAACTCATAATACCTATATTCTGTAGAAAATGAATCACAAACAATTTAGCTCTAACGTTTCAAAATTAATCAGATGCTTTAACAGAGAACTCACCCAAGTTGAGCTTTTTTTCAACCCAGGACACTATGTTCTTGGTATATTTTGACCAAGTTTTAGCATAAGACAAAGCCAGTTCTATAGAGTCAGAGTTCTTTAACAGCAAGTTGTCTAGTTCTATAGGAGAAAAGTTTCCTGAAAATAAAAGCATCAGTATATGTTAAGTATGAACACACAGTAATTCTTTAAAAAAGTACTTGGAGGGGTTGGGGATTTAGCTCAGTGGTAGAGCGCTTGCCTAGCAAGCGCAAGGCCCTGGGTTCGTCCCCAGCTTCGAAAAAAAGAAGAAAGGGAAAAAAAAAAAGTACTTGGATCCTTAGGAATTAATCAATAAAACTGGTTAAAAATTCAAAGGATAAGTATATAAACTGCCAGTGTTTATCTTTACGATGTACTTATTTTTACTTTATGTGCATGTATGTTTTGCATGTAGATGTGTGTCATTCATGCCTGGTGCCCACGGAGCTAGAAGCAAGAGTCAGGCCACAAGAAACTAGAGTTTGGATGGCTGTGAATTGCCTTATAGGTGCCCAGCACCCAATCCAGGTCCTCTACGAGAGGAGTGAGTGCTCTCAGACATAGCCACTGTGTCTCCAGCCCATGGTTTTTAATCTTAGTCCGTATTTCTATTATTTGTTGAGCTACGATGTGAATGTAATTATGATCGGTTTGCATTATCACATCATCTACTCAAATTTTATGTTTTACATGTAAAATTTTCTATATTTATAGTAAGAACGAATATACTAGATCACAAAGCACAAAGAGATTAAGCGTATCAAAATACTTAACAAAAGAAAACACAAAGCGTTCAATAAAATCTTAAACACTTACCTTTTTCATGAGGTAAGTCCACTGAGTCCATAGAAATGTTTTCAAAGGACTGAACACATAGAAGAAAACAAATTCAAGATTAGAGCAGAAAACAACAGATCGCTGCTTCCAAAAATTCTGTTCTGATTTTATTACTCTGACGTAATTCCTGCTAAAAAATTTCAAGTATTTACAACTCACAGGCCTAAGAAGTCTACTTAAATACCATAACAGTGCAAGAATTATAGTTCCCAAGATTCAACAATAAACAAATGCTTTAATCTGATTAGGTAAAAATCAATGAACCCATATTAAACTTCAAATCCACAAATCTAAAAAAGACTCAGAAGTTAAAGAAGTAGTTACAAACTCAAGAGACTACAAGCTTAAGAGAATGCCCAACCATCTTTTACCATTTTATCACAGGTACGTGTGTCAAGTACAAAATTTCCTGTGATAATAGAAATGTCATGCATATTGCATTTTATGTATGTATGTATGTATGTATGTATGTATGTATGTATGTATGTATGTATCAGATACCAGCTACATGTAGCTACTTCAACATTTGGAATATGGCCATTAACCACATTAAGTAATGGTTACATCTATTAAATAGTGTTTAAAAATATCATCTTAATTGTTAAATTCTGTTTGATTGGTTTTTTTAGGTTTTTGTTTTGTTTCCTGGTTTCTTGGAAGACACACTCTGGCTATGAAGCTCAGGTTGGCTTGGAACTCACTATGTAGACCAGGCTAGTCTCAGAGATCTGTCTGCCTTTATTTCCCAAGTGCTGGGACTAAAGCATGTAGCTAAATACTTAAATAAATCTAATCTACATGGTTGGGCAATACAGGGTTTACAGATTCAATGCAAAAACACCTTTCAACTCTATTAGGTGTATTGGGCTAATAGGATTTACCAAACCTTAGTTTGCCCTTCTCTAAAAAAGGGAATAGAATGCTGTTTTCTATGCCTATGTCTGGCCTCCACCTGGACAGGTACCCAAACCCAAATATCCACCTCCCGTTATCCACAGCAAAAACAATCTTCACTAAAGTTTTGGACCACGCAACATAGATTCATGAAGAGTCAGGATGTTTTCTTAATACAGTATCACTTAGAGAGTATAACCAGGGGTTGGTGATTTAGCTCAGTGGTAGAGTGCTTGCCTAGGAAGCGCAAGGCCCTGGGTTCGGTCCCCAGCTCCAGGAAAAAAAAGAAAAAAAAAAAAAGAGAGAGAGAGAGTATAACCAAATTATTGCTCCAGAAACTGATCATTTTATCATATATAAAATTAACTAATCTGCTTTGTTTGGCCTCAAAAGATGAGGTAATCTATAATCAGAATAATACTAAGATCAACATGAGGAATCGGTTGTGATAGTAAGTTAAAAATAAATTGACCTACCTTACTCTCTCGAGAAATAGGCAGTCGTAGTATCGAATCATTGCCTACATCTCCCATAAGGAAGTTTGTGAGGCTATCCAGAGAGGTTAAAAAAAAAAGCACAGAAATAAAAAGGCAAATTATTACATTTCTTCTTCTCTTACTGTCAATCTTTCATCTAAATTAAATTGTTTTAGGAATTTCATTACACAAAGCACAGACACAGCCCCTAAAACCTCTACAAATACTTGCAAATACAGTCGATAAAGCAACACAAAGGCAGCTCTGGCCAAGATGTGACGGCCCTGGATACTGCCTAATAGTTTATTTTTCATTCATCCTACAGATTTATGGACTATATATTCTCACTAAGACATTCAAGGAGCACTGACTTAATGACAGTCTTCACTTACATGTTTCCAAAGGTAAATGCCAAAGTTTCAATGGAGGAAAAGACTTCTCGAAATAGATCGTTTTTGTTTTCGTCATTAACTTCTGTAAAGTTCACAGCTATAAGTAAAGATCAGTTGCAGTAAGTAGAGGAAAACACATTTAACACTACATTTATACAAAATCACTAACTCTTTTAATCACTATTGTTTCAAAGCATGAAGAGGTTCAGAAACTTAAAATCTAATATACAAAATGAACAAACATTTAATTTCTTTATTAAGGAAATCATGTAAAAACATCAGTTTGCAAAGAAGTGGCTGGGATTGCAAGTCCGTTATATATGTGTCACATAATCCAAGACATCCAGGTGAGTCAGTGTTCAATCAATCTTGGAGTCACAAAATCTATGCTGTCTGTACCTGACCTCTACGGAGTGTTCAGGGTTTTTCCCTCACTTACTATTCTCTGGCTTTTAAAAGAGAGAACTAATGATACTGGTCCACTGAAGTCCCTATGAAGTGTAAGTTTAATATAAACTTCAACAACTGGAGTCATAGATACATTTTGCATATCATAAACTATATAGCATAGCATCACATAAAAAAACCAGTGCTTTAGAAAAGTTAAAGTCCTAGTTACACAAAGCTTTACCCCCTATCAGCATGTTCTTGGGCTCTGAAGTACATGTTAACTGACATAATGCTTTTGTTTATAGTAGGGATATTCTGACATTTCGCTATTGTATATTATTAAATACAATCTGAAAAGGTTATTTTAGTTTCTTGAATTGGCCTTTTTCTTTAAGTAAGTCTTGTGACTCTGTAAGAAGCAGCTGGTCCCTTGCAGCACCAATCTCTTTACGAAGCAAGATGGGGAAGCTAGAAAGTCACCCTCAGTTTCTATCTTGGCTGGAGTTTGAAAAACGGCTCTATCAGCAAAGACTCAGAGCTCACAGGTCTGCCCTTACTTAGACGTTGACTGGGTATGTAAATACAGTGAAAAGCAGGAACCAGAGGTCACAACCAGAATTGTATATGGATATGCCTCTGTAGACTGTGGGTTAGTGACACTTAGATCCCTAGCTTTCATCCAAATCTTCTAAATGTCCCTTATAACAAAACAAAAAACTTAAGAACCAGTTACTGCAAACAATTTTAAGAATATTTTTACACCTTTGCCTTGATCGAACTGAAGAAACAGATTATACTTCTGCCTGAAATAACTAAAAACAAAGAAAGAAAAAAACCTATACAAAACTGAAGAACACATGATTTTTTAAGACATTAGCTTATTAGGCAGTAATCTTTTGTTGTTGTTGTTGCTGTTGTTTTGAGACAGGGTTTTTCTGTGTAGCTGTGGCTATCCCAGAACTCTCCTGGCAGACCAGGGTGGCCTCTAACTCAGAGGTCTACCCACCTCTACCTCCTGAGTTCTGGGATGAAAAGCATGTGTCTAGCTAAAAGGCAGTAATTTCTGACTATCAAGAAACTAACCATAGCTTACAGTTGCCTGAGTTTACTGCCTAATATTACACAAGTAGATTCCCAGGCAAGGACAGGTCCAGAGGCATCTTTAAAATATCCTAATACTGTAGTAGGAGGGCATAACAATTTTATAATTTGTGTACATACATTTATAAATGTACAGAGCTGGAAAATTCACAATGCAAAAACTGACAATAACCACAGTGAAAAGTGAATATATTATCAGTGACAGATATTTTACTATTACTCTCAATAAGTGACAGAAAACATAAAACAAGGCAAGATAGCGAATCCCGAATGACATCATCAACTAATCCGACAAGACAGATATTTGTACAACTTTACCCAGAAGCAAAATGCAGAAGACGCAAGATCTTATTATAGGATATGAACTACCTCTCAATAAGCATAAACTATTCAAATTATTCAAAGTATATCCTCTGATTACATGGAATTAGATTAAAATTAACAGAAAAAATTCTGAAAAAGTTCTTGAATACTTGGAAATTAAATAGCATACTGTTATATAACTTATGGGTCAAACACAAAGTGAAATTAGAAGTACTTTGAACAGAATGGAAATAAACACATAAACCATCAGAATCTGTAAAGGGGAGGAAGACACAGGCAGAGGTAGGAATCCTGACAGGGCAAGCATTATCCTGACTGGCGACAGTGTCACAGAATGTGCATGTAGGAACATTTAAAAAGTAGCACTGAGATCAGAGGAGCTCGCTCTCTATCAATCTGACCTCAGTAAGACCATGTTTAATTGTCCACTGCAGAGTACTTCGTAACACCACTCCTATTTTTGTAACTATTTTTCCTTTCTTATAGGTATATCTTTTCTTGACATTAAACACAATTAGGAGACAAATATTTACTACCATGACTGTAAGTAGTAACAGGCCATCCTTTTGAACCATCTTCATTCCTACTAGACCAGGGTTTCAGTCACCTAACGAGAGTTCACGTAGGTGCCCTTCCTTCCCCGTCAGGGCAGCTCTTACTCCTACTGTGGTTCATCTTTTTGTTCCAACAATATATCCTGTTCTTTGAAACCCTGAGCCCTGGTCCCCCTTCCCTCTTTCACTAGATCTCATCCAATTAACATTTTTCCCAAGAAAATGTTCAATATCCTTGCTATGTGAAAGAAAAATTTTGTTTTACCATGTTTCTTCTTAATCTAATCTAATTTCCATTTCTCTCTACCAAATCTCTATAATAGGTAATGCCTGCTTTACTTTCACTGTGATTTACCTAGAATTCACCAAGATTGGGCTTTTTAACCCAGTTCAATGTTAACTTTTTCTATAGAGAGCCAGGTAGTGAATGAGTACAATCTCTAGGAAATGTCTGGGTTAACACTCTGAAGAAGCTACAGACCATAGAACAGGGTAAGATGCCTGGGTTCCCATCAAACTCCATTTGGCCCCCCAGCTCGCCTGGCTGACTCCTGAGACAGAAGACAGGTTCTACAAACAGCCTGCGCAGGCTTTGTGTCTACAGAAAACATTAACACCTCTAGTCAGTTTCCTCATTTACTCAGTGGGAGCAATTACAAGCTCCACAGCTGTGGGAATTATAGGGCGCTGGGACACTATCATCAGACAGCACTCTCGCACCAGCTTTCCGTCAGGGAAACTGAGGCTTCCCTACCCAGGTCTTCAATCTCCTTGACTCATCTCCACTTTCTACCAGTTAATATGAGTACAACCCTGGTCAAACCTCTCACTTCAGCTTCCACATTTACTGAGGGGAAGCTGATCCCACAGGTTTATTCTTCACCGGAGCTGGGATGATTAAGGGAGGTCATCCCTGCGAAGAGTCTAACAATGTCTGCCAAACAGCAGTCAATCCTAAATGATATCAGCTATACTTACTAATTACAGAATTAACCACTTTCTTCCATCATAAAATACTCTACTTTTGTAAAAGCTATTTGTTGAAATATATGGAAGAAGTAAGGCTTTGGAGTTCCAGAAATGGTTCAAGTCTGACCTTGACCACTTCTCATGTCAACGCAAATCTAAATTTACTTTTTTTACATGCAAAGTCGCATATCAAGGATGGAATGAGTCTCTAGGATACAGTGGCTGGAATTCAGTAGATATGTGCAACGCCTCAGTTCTGTACTATGGTGTAGACATTTTCACCTTGTACAGAGCTCATTTAAGTTGCTCCTCTATTCCTTACTAACCCCACAGAACCTCATCCCCTCCATCCTACCAAGGAACTGCTTGTCCATGTGCTGTCTGCTGCAGACCAACCCTTACAAGAGCCTCTTTCACATGTTCCTTCTACGTTCCACTTGCTGTTTCCTATCCATTGCTCAGCCCAGAAATTTGCTTCTAAAATGTTTTCTTTTTCTTTTTTTTTTTTCCCACTCCTACTACTGCTGGCTTTCTCTAACGCAATGGTTCTCAACTTTCCTAACCGTATGACTCTTTAATAAAGTTTCTCATGTTGTGGTGACTCAAAACCATAAAACCATTTTCATTGCTACTTCATAACTGTAATTTTGCTAGTGTTATGAATCACAGTGTTAATACCTGATATGAAGAATATCCGATATGCAACCCCAAAAGGGGCTGTGGCCCACAGGTTGAGAACCACTGATTGAAAAAAACATATTGTGTTTCTCTAAATTTTAGACTTAAACTTAAAAATGAAAACATTAAAAATGAAAACTTTAGGAAAAAAGATCTAGAGAATGGTGAAACTTCAGGGTATGGAAGGCCATCCTAATAACTCAGATTCAAAACACAAAAAAAGACTGATACTTTAAGATACTTTCAAGTGTAAAAATAAATAAAAAGAGAATAAAGTTATAAACTATATCAAAAAGCTAATGTTAGAAATACAAAATATAATACTATAAGTTAATTATATTAAAATTATCAAATTATATTAAAAATATCAAATGCCAAGAGAAAAATCAGGTAATGAGCCAACTCAAATAAAAGGATACAAATGAATCTGAAACATACTCAATTGCACTAAAAATGGAGAATGCAGATCAAACTACCCCAAGACAATGGTTTTTGCTATGAGCCAGGGTGACAAATCTTGATAGCTAGCACTGCTGACAGAGGTGGGTAAACCAATTCCTTTTACACTATCGGAGGGCAGGGCCTGAGAGAGGATATCTGACAACATCAAAAAGCACAACTTCTCTCAACACCCAAGTCACTAGGAATTTGCCTGGCTATGCAGAAGAAGCATCAGCAGGAAAAGTAATTTAAACTTCTACTGGTTTAAACTTGAACTGGCTAAAGCACATCGACATTATGTATCACCAAACAGC
The DNA here is from genome assembly GCF_021556685.1 of Rattus norvegicus. Classification (NCBI taxonomy): domain Eukaryota; kingdom Metazoa; phylum Chordata; class Mammalia; order Rodentia; family Muridae; genus Rattus; species Rattus norvegicus. The sequence continues at coordinate 212,296,756 of NC_141535.1, read as the reverse complement.
TTTGAAAAATACCAAATAAAAGCCAAAGAACTGAGAAATGCTTTATGTGCGAATAAATGAGCAAGAAGGAGAATACTATCATTTGTATAGGAAAGAGTTTGTTAAAAAGGAGACTGCACCTGCATTCCCTTGTATGTGTGTGATGTATCTCTAGAAAGATGCAAAGGAAATCAGAGGCAGTCACTGTTTATCACAGGACCGGAACGAATGGCTGCATGTTGAAAAGCCAGGTTTGCAGAACAGAAAGAAAGATGAGGTTTTAACATCTTTCGTTGTGTGATTAAGGCTTGTTTTTCTTTTTCTATTTGCCAATTTATGAATACTGTGAAATATAGATATATAGATATTAAAAAAACCACACTTTTTCATTTATACAAATAAAACTGACTTAAACAGTTGAAAATACTAAGTATGTCATAAATAACACAACTGAGGATGTCTTTATCTGCTTCAAAAATAGGCTGTATCTCTCTTACCATATTGCAAATATTTTGTCAGCTCAACTTCCTGTTTGGAAATGGAAAGAGACACAGGAACTACAAATCACTGCCAGATGAACAGGAGAAAGCTACGGACTTTAAAGTTATCACAAGGTAAATTCCATGTTTCCTTTTTTTTTTTTTTTAAGGCAACAGATTCTGTTTCATGTATAAAATCTAGGTGTAGTGTAGTGACATAAGAGATTTTACAGTTCTGAAGTTATTCTGTATCATGTTTTTTGTCTTAATTTTGTTTTGAACAGTTTGGCAATTTTGAGAATTGCCTTTGGCAGTTAATGATCCAAAGAGAGCTAGCTGCTCTAGTCCCTGCTGTTTAAAATGGAATGAGGGGCTAGGGCTGTGAGGACAGTCTCGGTGGCTCCTCCATTCCTGCGGCTGATCCTATACAAGTTTTCTTTAAGTTTCTCCCCAAAATGAAGAAAACAGGAACTCCCTTTCCCAAAGATGGAAGGATCGACACATTTAGACGGTTTGGCTCCTACATTCACAAGTGGTTTCTACCTACAGCTTGCCTTCTTAGGTTCTGAAAATTAAACTGCTATTAAATCTAGCCTCTAATTTAGCCTCAACTGTGCAGGTCACTATTTCTGGAGGGTCTCAAGAACAAAAGCAGACAGTTTTCCACCAACAAATCAATCCTATCTTCCTCTTTCCAATTGCATCCAACACCAAAGTAACACTGTGACAATACTTCTGAGTATACAACAGCCATAGTGCTAATTAATAGTTAAAAGATTGCTTTACCTCAAGGTTAAAAAGATCTTGGAGGCAGCTCGCGCCCACTCTTGAGGTCTGCCTCTGGAATGTGGACACCAGCCACATGCTGGTGTGCTCCTTCCCCAGGACATCCTGACTGCACACAATAGTCACGGACAACAATCGCACTAAGTTGCTATTTCCAAGCATGGAAATTTTACTATCTATAGACACAAATTTCCCTATCTAAGTAAAGTTAAACGGTACTTGTAAACAATCTACTTAAAAACAAATCTGGTTACTAAGCACATTTTTAAGAGTCACAGAACAAGCTACCTGTTTCCCACTTAAAACTGTCTATAGCACCTTTTCCCTCTCAGTGCTTCAAATAGAAAAAAGGAAACCACGAAAACAGGAAAAGTCTTAAGTCAGAGAAGAGATGTTGTAGGGGGCGTGAGGGGTAGGGTGGGGTAGGATATAAGCTCCACTTTTATTGCCAGGTTCCCGTCCAGAGTGCTCACACAGGGATTCACCTACAGTACAGCCTTCCCTTTGACAGCTCAGTTAATGCCCATGCCTGACCTGTCCACCTTCTGGACAGGTAACCTTTCCTTCTGGTAAGTCTGTCCTTCATCACAGCAGGGAGCTTACTGTGCCACTTTGGTGCTTGTGACATCTCTGTCACTTGTGTGCCTCTGACTTTCCACACATCACTGCTACCACTTTTTATGGTGCCATTACTGAAGTGACATTGTCTTGTCAGTGACATTTTACTCTGATAAGTACCTTTTCCCCCTTTTTTTCTTAAAATCCTGCACCTCTCTAACTCCATGATTTCTCTTCCTGTTTGGCAAACACTCCTCCAGTTTGTCTTTCTTCTTTGACCCTGATTTCTTGTCAGCCTCTATTCTGTGATGGGGCCACCCTTCCCTGACCACGGGTCTCTATCTTCAAGCATCTCCGTAGTCCTGGCCCACAGCAGTTACCATTTCCCACCTTCTACTCAGGCTCACACCTTCCATTTTAATCTGGTGCATTATTTCTCATGGTTCAAATCTAGTAATCCCTTCACTTACTAGGTCTTTCTTACATATTGTATCCCAGAATAATCTGTAACAATTTCAAGTGGCTGTCACTCCAGAGGCCAATGTCCTAATTCCCTATACGGTTTAGTACATATATAATATATGCATACTAAAATATATCTCCACACATACCTGATAAAATTAAAATTGAATTTCATTTTCACATACTAAACTGAGCCTTGTTTTTTTCCCATTTGGAGTCACTACAAATGACCATTTTCCAATACCACTGTCTTCACATAGCGAAGAATACTTAGACAGTAATAAACAACCTTAAAGGGGGATGAACTCAAGCACAAAACTAAAATTTTAAACACTGGCTGTTTGATTTTTACCACGTCCAACAGTTTTGTAAAAATAGATTTATTTATTTATTTATTTATTTATCTTATGCATAGGAGTACACTGCAGCTGTCTTCAGAAACATCAGAAGGCATCAGATCCCATCACAGTTGGTTGTGAGCCACCATGCAGTTTCTGGGAATCAAACTCAGGACCTCTGGCAATGCTCCTAACTACTGGGCCATCCCTAACAGTTTTTATTTTTAAGAGAAGAAATCTTTATGTGTGATTTGGTGGGAATATTTATCAAAATATACAAAATTCTTTTTCAAATAAATCCTACAAACTCTGAGGAGGTGACTGCAGTCAGCGTCACTGGGCCCTTCTCACCCTCAGCGCCCCCCCCCCCATACAGCGCCTGACCCCCCTGATAACCCTCCCTTACCTTTCACTTTCGAAGCGAGCGTTTCTGCAGCGTTCTGAAGGTCTACAGAATTGAGGTTCTGATGCTTACTCATTACAGACTTTAAAACATGAAGAAGTTCATCCAGACGGATATGAATGACTTCTTTAAAACAGTCTTTAAAAGAAAAACAAGAAAAATTAAAAATGGATTTCCAGTGCAAAATTCTAGAAATCTAAGCTACAAAGGCATGAAGATGCTTTGAGTAGAAAGCACTGGTCCCATGCTCTGTCCTGCACATGTTCAGTTCTGTTTTTACTACAATTACAACCATTTCTTTCTTTCTTTCTTTCTTTCTTTTTTTTTTTTTAGCACTTTCAGAAAACTGTCACTTAATTCACTGAGGATTTCAGGACCCACATGGTGGTGGCAAGTCTGTAATTCACGTACATGGGAGGTGGAGCCAGAAATTAAGTGGGGTTCAAAATCAGCCTCAGCTAAGCAGCAAACCTCCCGCCAGCGCCAGCTACAAGGACGAAGTCAGGTGGTAGCGAGGAACACCTTTAATCCCAGCATTGGGTGGCAGAGGCAGGCAGATCTCTAGTTCAAGGCCAGCCTGGTCCAGGACAACCACAGAGAAAAACCCTGTCTTGAAAAATCCAAAAAACAAACAACAAAAAACCAAAAACCAAAAACAAGCAAAATAAAACAAAAATTAAAACCTACAACCAGACTAGTGGGGTGGATTAGTGGGTAAAGGTGTTTGCTCTGAGAACCTAGCAACTTAACTCAATCTCTGGAATCTCTGTAAAGATAAAAGGGAAGAACTGACCCCCCAAAGTTGTCCTCCAGATAATTTCCATGAAATTAATGCATAATCTCAAATCATCATCATCACCATCCCCATCATCATCATCATCACTATCAGCAGCAGCAGCACAGGATTTCAAGGCTATCACAATGTGGCCAATTTAACATGACTTTTTCATTCCTCCCAGTCTAAACATGCTCTTCAGACTTCCCAAGGCAACTAAACAGGGCCAGTCCCATCTCATGTCTCTTAATATACATGGTAACAAACTCAAAATTCCTAAAAAAGTTAAGTTTCCACATTAGAATTGATTCTCTGCATTTCTTATTTGTTATTAGAAACCAATAACCCACATGTATATGTATAAGGAACATTATTGGATCTACATTTTAAAATTTTGGTTAAATTTACTTATAAGACACCCAAATCTTTCAGTGAATTTTTTTGCTTTTTACAAAATGTCAATTAGTTGTTAAGGATGAACAATTGGCTGAATAGTGAAGAACCCAGACTTCTACCTGCTCCAGCAAGTTACAGCAGCTGATTCTCAGCAGTGTCCACTTCTGGTTAGAATGCGGATCAGACTGCCTCTAACCTCTATAACTTTGTGACCACGTAACATCATTTGAGTCAAAATGTTTTTTATTGTAAAAAAAGAGGGTGCTAGCTGGGTGTGGTGGCACAGGCCTTTAACCCCAGCACTCAGGAGGCGGGGGTGGGGGGGAGGGTAGAGAGGGTAGATCACTGAGTCTGAGGTCAGCCTGGTCTACAGAGTTCTAATTTCATGTTCCACAATCTTATTAGATAGTTGTTTGTTTTTTAAACCACTATACAGATGATAATACAGAAACATACCAAATTTATTAGGTTTATTACACTGTGGAGACAAAATCTGAACCCAGAATACAATCCCAGAATTCATGCTCTATATCATGTTTAGTGACATAGCTTTAAAATAACAAAAATTGTAGACAGTTGTTTCATAATTATATCAATACTTTTTTTTACAAACAATGAAAGATAGTAACCATAAAGAAAAACTATCTTCAGGATAAAGAAACAAAAATATTCTCCCATCTCATTAACTATTCCCTTACTCACAGCCCTATCAAGAAAGAAATGTGAGGATGAGAGAACTCTCTGTTAAAGGGGATCCCAGGACAGCACCACTAGGAGAGGACAGAGACTTAGGATAGCAGCTCTTAAGCTGTTGGTCATGGCCCCTTTGGGAGCCTAATGATCCCGTCACAGGGCTCACCTAAGACCATCAGAAAACACAGATATTGGGGTTGGGGGTTTAGCTCAGTGGTAGAGCGCTTGCCTAACAAGCGCAAGGCCCTGGGTTCAGTCCCCAGCTCCAAAAAAAAAAAAAAAAAAAAAAAAAAAGAAAAGAAAAGAAAACACATATTTACATTACAAACCACAATAGTAGCAACATTACAGTTATGAAGTAGTAAATAATTTTGTGGTTGGGGGTCACCACAGTATGAGGACCTGTACTAAAGGACAGCAGTGTTAGGAAGGTTGATAGCTACTGCTTTAGGAGGAGAGGCCTAGCAGACACTGAGCGAGTGCCATGGAAGACAAGCGTGAGACTGCAGACCTTTTCCTCTGCTCTGCAGTTTGTGAGGTGATGGATGCAGTGAGCAACTTCTCCTTACCATGCACTCCTCCTGTTATCCTGTGCTGCAGCAGCACAGAGCACAAGCCCCGGCCGGCCGGGGCTGACGATGGCCAGTGTGAGTAAAAGCTTACTATACATAGCTGCAGGACAGACCCTGCTGAGGGTTTTGTTTTGCTTTCTTTTGTTTAAATACTGTAGAACATTCAGCAACTAGCAGCATAGATGGTTTACCAACTTCAACTTCCTTTATTACTACACAAGAAGCCCTTACAGATAGATACTGAAGTTGTTCCCAATCAACAAACTGAAAGGTAGTAACTAAGTTACTTAAGATACAGTTCATAAGACCTCAAATTGTACTCTAACTACTTCCAGTTCCCTATGATTTAATATACACTTCTGAAAGAGTCTACATAGCAACAAAAATCTACAGGGAAGACTAATCACAAAGATTCATAATAGGACATTAGCATTGCCTAATGATTAACTTCACCAGAAACTTCACAATTAGCAGGCATCCAACTGTCTGTTCAGGAATTGTTCAAAGAAAGTCTTATTACACCAAATGTTCTTTCCCTTACAGTACAGCTCCCTCCAATGATTTCCATGGAGAAATGCTCTCCTATCCCACCACACAAATGGCAACTTTTCAAAACTTCCAGCAGTTAAAATGGTTCCTTTAAGCTACACCAACTATCTCCCCTTCAAAAAAACCAAACTAAGTAAAATCAAACAGAACAACAGTGGCACAATTAGGGGAAGCAAGAAGCTAAGACGTCTACATGTGGTAGAAACCTGAGAAGACTCAGACTAGGAAAACCAGCCCAGGTTGCCACTTCTTTGAAATGGCATGCTGGACTTTTGGAACCTGTGTTCATCCTCAGTGTAAGAGAATTGATAAGAACATTTCCTTTTCCTTCCTCATAAGGTTGCTGTAAATATCAAGTAATAAACATGAAACTGCCTTTGTCTTAGAAACAAGAGCCTTACAAGTAAATTTATAAGCCATTCATACAAAATGTCTTTGAAGAGATACACTTCACAGAGATTTAGTAACAAATACTTATAGCCTGGTCCCACAATACCTTGGTTAATAAAAAAATAGTAAAGATTGAATTTCATTCTATTGTAAAATCAATATTAGTAAATAACTTGGAAATCAAATAAGAGTACATTGCATTAAAATATTTCTGCATCTGTCAACTTACGTGTACTATCTTAGTACTACAACTAAATACAAAGCAACTTTAAACTAGGCCACACTATAAATGTAATGCCTGTCTTTGATTTTACTACAGATGGAAATATAAGAAGTTTAGTTTTCTACAACAGCAATATAATATGCTAATGTTTGGGTGTTTCCCCATCAGTGTGACACACTGCATTTTACTGTATTGTTTCACCCATCAGTGCTGTTCACTTTCTGCTACATTCAACTTATCAAGTGAGAACAGATTAGCCAGCTCTACTTCTTGTTTCTCAGCCATTCACACAATACCTCAGTGTTTAAACTGCAAACACTTTGTGGAAATGCTTGAGTGAATACATGAAAAAATCACCGTGTTTTCCTTGATTAAAAAAAAAGAAAAACTGACCAATTTAAAAAATGGTTTTGTTAACTCAGCTTGACCAAAACAACAAAGGAAAAAGCAACAGAACTTAGAAGCAGCAAACCTCTACTTTTGCTAGGATGACTTCTGAATTCACAGGACAACTGTGAAGCCTGAGATACAACTTTTTTTTTTTTTAAACTAGCTACCTGGAACTCTAAAACTAGTAACAGCTGATTTAAAGCACTTATGGAGTTTTATATGTAAGAACTCATTTGATAAACGAAAACCCAGTGATGGGCGTGCTAACACCTCCTTGGTTCAGGATTACAGATAACCAGCAAGAAGCGGAATGAGGGCTGCTGCGTATGCTAGCTTGGCAGTCTGCAGCTGTTTTATGAGATAGACTCTTGTTACATAATAACCTTGAATTTGCCATCCTCCTGCCTCAGCCCCCCAAGTCCTAGACCCATAACTAGGTTCTGAATCTCTATGATAAACTGCCATGTGGTTAAAGAAGTTACAGATTAATGACAGATAGTCTGCAATATGTGATTTACATAATAAACTTGTATCTTTTATCTTTGGCTATTAAAAAAAAACAAAAACCAGAAAGGTAAAGGTAGGGGAGAGGGGAGAAAAGTGAAAGGGGAGTCTGGATACTTGTCATCTCTAGTACGCAGAGGCCCAGAAAGGAGACACTGAGCACCACAGTAAGACTTTCAAACAAAACAGCACAACACAACAAAACAAGAACTAGAACAAAGTAATGGTAAGCTCTGATTAAAATCCATTTAAAATTGTGTTATATAAATAAGAGGAAAGTTACAAGAATAATCATAACTCACAACCTGTTTTTCCATCAGATATATTTTATAATGTCATTCTATACTTTCAAACATGACGTAGCAAAAAACCTAGAAATTTTGTGCTGTGTTCCTTCTATATCACTAAAAGGTTTTAAATCCTCAGATTCCAGAGGTATGTTATAAAGGCGTTACTTTAAAATTCCTTCAGGAAATGCTGGAGATGGCTTGGCAGTTAGTAGTATTTGCTACTCTGCAGAGGACTTGGGCCTGGTTCCCAGCGCCTCCATCAAAACTGTTATTCCAGATCTAGGAGCATCCTATACCCCTTTCTGGCCTCTGTGAGCACTTGATATATGCAGTATACACACTGGCAAAACAACTTACACAAACAAAGTAAGTCTTTTATTTAATCTGTTATTTGGAAAGCAGAATAGATTATTCCTGCTGGGGGCAACCAAAAACCTTACATTACATATATTCTAATCCACGATTAAACATATAAATTAAAGTGAGTATCTTTAGCCCCTTAATGTAAGATACACAATTTATCCCTATAATTATTCATAATGTTCCTTAATGATACTAGATAGAAATCTCAAACTTAAAGTTTCACACCTACTACTTGTGTAAAACTACAGGGGACCTCACCTTGGCAATGAGCACTGGAGAAGACTCACCAAACTATCACTTACCCGAGGCAGAGTATGGATTCAGGCCTCAGATCTCTCTCTTTAAGGAGTTCATTTATTTGTAAATCAAGAGCCAGCTACAACACCTGCACCAGTGTGTGTGTGTGTGTAGGGGGAGGAAAGAGAATACATAAAATAAGACTATTTTCTATCTGTTAGAAATACAGAGGTCTTTGATAATCACTAGTTCTTCAACTACTAAAATTAGTTTCATAGTTCTACTTAGGAAACTTCAATGCAGAATATGTCATAAAACTCACAAAACATCAGTCTTGGGGAAAGAGGATACTCTGAAGCCTCTTCTTGCATGCTCCTTTTTGTGGGTGCACACATGCACATGTATGCTGTGTGTGGAGGCCTTAAGTTGAACTTAGCTATCTTCTTTGAACTCTTTCCACTTTGAGGGTATCTTACTGAACACAGCTTACCAGGGTTGTCCAGTCTGCCAACTTGTCCCTGATGCCTGGTCTTCACAGAAGGAATTACTCGTTGCCTCCCAGAGTCTGCCTGGCTTCTACATAGGTTCTGAGCATCCAACTCTAACTTTCATATTTGTAAGGCAAACACATTTTTGTTTATTTTTGGTTTTATTTCTTTTGAGACAGGATTTCTCTGTAGCCCTGGCTGGCCTTGAATTCAGAGATCTGCTTACCTCTGCCTCTTGAATGCTGGAACTAAAGAAGTGTGCCACTACCACTGGACTACATGAACCTTTTATTTCTCCTCTGTATGTTATAAGTACCTCTCTCTTTTCTCACTGAGGACCAGTGAGAATCTTCTTAGTCTCTGCATTATCTACTTACATATTAAAGCTCATAAATTTTTTAAGATAAATGGTAATACAACTTGTTCTAAAATATTTTAAATCTGTAAAAGGATAACTCTCTAAGACTTGAAAGCATATAAATTCCCCCCAAAAAGCAATAGAAATTCTAATACTATTCTTATTTATATTAACTAAAACTTAAATGAAAACATTAAATTATACTATACTCTACTATAGGCTGAGGTAAATACTTTATTACCTAAAAATATTATTTTAAATAGCCTTTAAAATTCAACCAGTAATGGACTATACATCAAAAAGAACAAAAATAACAACTTAAAAGTAACCCAGTTAAAAACAGGGCTTTATTATGAAGCCATACTTCTTTGAATAAAGGGCAGGTTTGTCATTTTGTTGAGATGTATTATGTGTTTTTAGTGTCTTTCTAGATTTACTGCCATTCAACCATCCATGGCTAGACTTCCAGGTGGAGCGATTAAAACAAACAGGACTATGAGTAACTTCTTTAATAGTCACACAATCTCAAAAAAACAAAAATACAATGAAAATTTTACTGAAATTTTGAACCTTCCATTTCAATGCAATTATTCTGGGAATTTCAATTTGAAAATTATAATTAGGTTAGAAAAAATTAGTATAAACATAAGATGTGGTATTAGGAAATGCTCAAACATATTTATTTAAATCTGATAAATGTCTACGAAGGCCGAGAGACCTCATAGAAACACCAGAGATCTTCTCTCTATGTCTAGAGATGTCACTGTGAACTGGCATTTATGACTAAATAGGAGGAGGTCTTTGAACCACTAATTGTCACTGCCATCAAACGTGGACATGAAAGTAACACTAATAGTTGAAATACTTAGTCTCTCTAACCATGTCAGAGGTGTGCATTTTGGATTAAATTTTGGCAAGAATATGAAAAGCAAATTTTAGACTAAAGTGTCAGCAAGGTAAATTACAAATGTTACAAATGTTACAAAATGTCTGCTTCTCACAGATCTGTACCAGGAGTGTTTAGATGTCAGTGTTCTCAAGTAAACCAATGTAAAATATACTCAACTCTGCTCAAAATACAAAACTAGTTTTTCTTTTGTGCCCTTGTTCTCTCACACTTAAGGCTTTTATTACATATTGTACTGTCATCTGATTACAAATACTCTTACATTGTAAGCATTTAACATTGGGGGAAAGTCATAAACTAAGTAGTGAAGAATGGCTTGTTCTTGTCACGGGACACACATTGATCCATAATTAGGCGCTTAAGTTTTACAAACTACCAGTAAGAACTGAGAAAAGGTGACAAACCTGAAAGAATAGCTTCTTTCAAATATAGTAACACATGGGAGAACTTCCTGATATCATTCACCAGCTCCTTGATGTATTCCGGATCAAAAATGGAGTTGGAACTTACGGACTTGAGCCCCATTTCAGAAGTTGTAATAGCGGCAGAGAGTTGGCCTGATGCCCAAACACGTTTTTTCTTTGCCTTTTTCTGTTTGTGAGCAATCATCCTCTCATTTAACAGTCAGAAAAACTGAAATCCTTAAGGGGACAAGAAACAAAAGAGAGGGGAAAATAGCATATCAGCCAAGAAATATCATACTCGGTTTCACAAACAGCCCCCAGCCCACTTCAGCATTCTAATTTTAGATAAGGAAACCTTGAGCTACTAATGACAGCAGCTGCCACCAAGTGTCTGCAGTTCTACAACTTTATGACAAGCAAACCCTGGGATGTGCAAGCTCCTACTGCTCTTTTCATTTCATGCTGAAATGCCTCCATCTTCCCAACTGAAAGCTAAAGCTCAAACCTTAATGCTAAAATTTGTGCTCATAACTACTTTAATTCTTTCGACAAAAACCTTTTTACTGTAAAGACAGTTCCATCACTTAGTAGACAGTCATATTTTTCCTTCGCAGAATTGTCTTCAAAACTATAGATGAACTACATTGAGAGAAGTATCTTCAAAACCTTCCTCTACCACTTACTTAAGTGTTAATCCATCTCTTCACTGTGATATGCTCATTCAAGGGACACACACTGACCACACCTACAGCAGAGATTACTGTCAGAGTTAGATGAGGCAATGATACACAAGTGTCCATTCAGCACATCAGTCCAAATTAAGAGTAATTTCCTGAGAATGCACATACATGCACACATGTCTAGCTTATCCAAACCTGTCCAGAATATTTCTTTGTTGAAAGAATCTCTTAAGAATGTCTAGTAATCTCACATACCTTGACTGGACAAATAAATAATTTGATTATAAGAGCAATACTTTGTAATTTCAGGATGATATAGTAAAAGGACAATACTTGGCATAAGAAAAACTTGTATTTTTATCTCAGCTCTATTATTCTCCAATGTGTAATCTATATAACTAATTTACAGGCTTACATGAAGATTAAAAGAGATCACAAAATAAAAAGGGTTTTCTGTTAAGACATCTAATTCTGATCTACTGGAATTCAATTGTTTTGTCTTTTTACCTTTAATTGTTCTAAAACTGAAAGTCCTTATTTTGGTTGTATCTCTTGAAATCAGAAAAGAAACAACAGAGGAGGACCAAGCAGTGGTGACATATGCCTTTAATCCTATCACTCCTCAAACAGAAGCAGAATATCTCTGTGAGTTTAAGGCCAGCCTGGATCACATGTTAAATCCCAGGATAGCCTTGACTATGTAGAAAGACTTTGTCTTATTAAAAAACAAACAATATTAGGGCAGTGGTGGCGCACGCCTTTAATCCCAGCACTTTGGAGGCAGAGGCAGGTGGATCTCTAAGTTTGAGGCCAGCCTGGTTTACAGAGTGAATTCCATAACAGCCAGAGTTACACAGAGAAACCCTGACTAGATAAACCAAAAGAAGGGAGTGGGGGTGGTGGAGAATTAGCACGAACATCATTAAACATTTCCCAAATAGGCTATGAGTATTTGGGTACTTTCACAATGACAGAACCAAGGACCTCCATGAAATCTATAACAGAAAGCTTCTTGTAATAATAACTTTGTTGTATGTAAGAGACACTTTATTCATACCACACATGGCATAAAGATTTTTGGTTCCCAACTACAATTCTCTACTATATCATTCTTACTTTACTGCTACCATACTAATGAACTACCACCACTTTCTGTTCAGCTACTACATTAATTTCTTAAGGATTTAGTTACTACCATTTATGTGTCATGAACTCTAAAACATATGCTCCTAGTGTTCCTTTTTCACTCAATACTTTCCCAAAGGACAGAGGTAAATGGAAGGTTCATGAAGTTCAAAATGGTGGTGGCATCCCAGCTGCCTCTACAAAGAAATCTGGACTCACATTTCATCACACACACCCTTTTCATTTTCAGACTTTTCCTCTTTCTTTTTTTCCTTTTCTTTCTTTTCTCTTACTGCAACCTACAGCACAAAGTAATTATACACCATGACTAATATACACATTGAGTATGTCATTTTTGTGTATAGTGCAGGTACAGATGCATTTGGGTTTCATAAAACACATAACCTAAGGACCTGTGATATACTTACATATTTTCTTATTCTAGCTCATTTTGTTTTATATTAGTATTATTTACTTTCAGTTATGTGTGTGTCTATGTGTATGTATATACCTATGAGTGCAGATGCCCCAGGAGGCCAGAGAAGCTGCCTGGATCCCCATGGAGCAGGAGTAATAGGCAGTGCTAAGCTACCTGGCACGAATATTAGAAACCAAACTTAGTTCTACAAGAGCAGCGCGTGTTCTTAGCCCTGAGCTATCTCTCTAGCACCTAGTTCATCTCTTAAAATGCTAGTGGCAGCTCACTGAACTGGCTTTGCATATGGTTCTACCCCTTGAAAAGGATGGCTTTGCTGACGGTCCTGGCTACTACATGAGGGTTCACATGTTTGAACACTCCTTCCTCCTTGATTTACTTACTCTGTCAGCTCAAAATCACCCTCTTAAAGAAATCTTTCTGGTGGGGTGCATACCTTTAATCCTAACACTCAGGAGGCAAAGGCAGGTGGTTCTCTGAGTTCTAGCCCGGCTGGGTCTACAGAGCAAGTTCTAAGTCAGCCAGGGGTATGCAGAGAAACCGGTCTAGAAAAGAAAAGAAAAGAAAAGAAAAGAAAAGAAAAGAAAAGAAAAAAGAAAGGAAAAAAAGAAAAGAAAAGAAAAGAAAAGGAGAGAGGAGGGGAGGGGAGAGGGGAGGAGAGGGAGAGGGGAGGGGAGGAGAGGAAGCAGACAGAAAGAGAGAGAGAGGGAGGAAGGGAGGGAGGGAGGGAGGGGGAGAGAGATCTAGAGATCTTCCTGTGCCACTGGCATCCCTTTATCACCACCACCATCAAACCAGAGCAGAATCTCCAATAGTCCTCCTGTAGTATCTAAAATTTTCACTTTGTATTTACTATAGTTCAAATATAGAGTCTTAAACTATGAATCCCTGTCCAGATCTTGACAACAAGACCATGACCACTTGCTGACCTTAGTTTTTGCTTATATCACAGTAAGCATGTAAAGGACAGCCTACTTGAAACTACCTGCGGAGCTGGAGAGATGGCTCAGCGGTTAAGAGCACTGACTGCTCTTTCCAGAGGTCCTGAGTTCAAATCCCAGCAACCACATGGTGGCTCACAACCATCTGTAATGGGATCTGGTGTCCTCTTCTGGTGCATCTCAAAACAGCTATACTCTACTCATATAAGTAAAAATTAATAAAAAAATATTTAAAAAAAATAAAAAAAAAGAAACTATCTGCAAAATGAATGACTTAGCAAGGTTAATAATGAATGGACTTGTAAGTTTACTCCGACAACTTTTATAAAAACATAAAAATAACTCTAGGATGCAATATTTTGTAGAAAAATTGCTTAAATATCTATCTCTACAATATTCTCAAAAATAAGCATATGAAATAATGAAAATCAAAATTATATTTCTTTTATCTTGTTTTGTTTTTTGAAGACAGGGTTACTCTGTATAACCCTGGCTGTCCTAGAACTCAACTCTGTAGACGAGGCTGGCCTCAAACTCTGCCTGCCTCTGCCTCGGCACTGGGATTAAGGGCGTGTGCAGCAGAGCCTGGAGTTGTATTCTATGATCACTTAGGCTATGTAGACATGGAGGCATCTTACCTTTTTTTTTTTTTTTTTTTTTTTTGGTTCTTTTTTTTCGGAGCTGGGGACCGAACCCAGGGCCTTGCGCTTCCTAGGCAAGCGCTCTACCACTGAGCTAAATCCCCAACCCCGCTTCTTACCATTTAATAGTTTAAGAGATTCATTTAGGCAATGTCTTTTGTTGATTTCAAATTATTTAAGAATATACTTTTTATATTTAAACTAACTTACAACCTCAAATTATCCCTTATAATCTCCAAAAAGAACAGGACAACTTTTGGTCATTAATATTAAAGTATCCCCTTCAACTAACAAAAATAAATAAAATACTCAAGTACCTTGTTTGGGCAGATCTTTTATGTATCACCGAGGTTATTAATTAGCCTATCAAACCCTATCACTTTTGCAGTTTACATAATAAAGCCTTTCTGTTGTTTACGGCACCTTTAAATTTAGTAAACTAGACACAGTTATAGTCACTGATAAAGATGATCTCAAAAATTAAAAGATTAAGTTTAAAATCAACTCACGAGTAAAAAAACTGAATAATTTGCGTCAAATAAGCAATTCGAAGTTGTAAACCCTGTTTCAAAAATATTTCTGATTTTTAGACAAGACTTAGAAATCCTTTTAACATACCAATGAACACAGAGGGAAAAGGTATGAAATAGGCATTATGCTAAATGTACTTATTTTTAGAACATTTTTACAATTTTTCTCACATTTAAAACTTTTAAAGGAGCAACATTATAATTGAAAAGATGTTTAAAATTAAAATCACACTTTCTAATTGAACTATGACAATGAGAAAGTCTGGACAATATGCACTTTGCAAGGTCCTGTACATTACTTTCCCATGCGCCAAAATAAGTATTCTCTGCTTAGTGGTGATATAAAGTATAGTTAATAACAGATTGAAACTGGTAATTTAATTAAATTAGATAGTGATGCATGGAAAGCACTTAGCATAGTGCCTGGCTTGAAGACTCAGTAATTGTGAGCTATTATTACTAGGCACTTTATTGTGGGAAATTGTTTTTAAGCATATTTAAATAATAAACAAGCTGTGGCTTCCTAAGTCTGTGGGTTGTAAACAAGAAATATAGGACTGGAAACAGTTCCAGAAGCTTAACTGATTTCATGGAAACCTAGAATCTGCTTCCAAGTGAAGTTTGAACTGTGTAAACAGACTGTTGAGTGAAATATTTGTGAAACTAATTCTCATCTTTTCCAACTCTAAGCCATAAATATTAAAAATTGTATTATCTATGTCTTAAGGAATTTAATAGAAAGTAGAAAATGAATATACAAAGACAACTCTAAGCTCTAACTCATATGTGCTTTACAAATGAGGGCTCAAAGCTCAGTGGAAAAGTGCTTGCTGCCTGGCAAGGGGCCCTCGGTCTAACAAACAGTAGGGGAAAAAAAAATGTTCAGACAGATTTCCTAAACTCCCAAATGGTGATTTTTTTTTACAAGACTTCAGCAGTTTGTGTCAATCAAAGGTCCCCTCTCACATTCCATAATGTATAAGACAGAAGCAGAGAGCTAACTGGAACGCAAAACTGCCCAAAATATCTGCACTTTAGTTCTTACTACTTATATTTCAAAATTGCATAATTTCGAAATCTGTTATTTCAGCATAATTTCTGAGTTTGTGAGAATCTATTAAAAGACACTGGAAAAAAAAACACACAGGAATCAAGTGTAAAGGTCTTTAATTACACTTTTAAAAAACACTCTACAAAAACAGAACGGGAACATGGCAGGAACAGCTTTACCCTTAACAATTTCTAAAGTAAGATATACAACACACATTTCATTCCTGTGCAGTCTGAACCCAGCATGATAACTAAAAAAATGAAAAAAATAAAAATAAAAAGGAGGGAGAGAAAAAGCTGCCCTGCCTCCCATCCCACGCCTCCAGAATGTCTAGCATTCCTGGCAAGGAGGGCTCTCCTCTGAGCAGCCAAAACCACCCAATGCCAAAGTGCACGTTCCCTATGCCTGACTTCATACATTCAGAGGAAAGGAGAAACAAAAAAGGACAACCAACATTGATAGTGTCAGACAAAGGATACAACTGGCAAGAGATAGTCACAGAAGCCTTAACAGGTAACAATCCAGTCTCCAAAAAGGTGTTTGGTGAGTTATCTCTCAAAGGTGAAAAACTGATAAGGAGAGACTATCATCAGCCACTAGAATTCTACCTTCAAAATTCTCATTCTTGAGCACATGTATCCAATCCATAAATGTTTAAAAATTAAACATCAAACCTCCAAACATATTCAAAACAGAATGAGAACACACCATGACACTGAGAAGTGCTCAAACAAAAATATCTTCTAAACACAAAACATAGAAGACAACAATACGCAGGCTGGAGCTCCTAAAATACCTTAGGGCTGAGCACCCTACCTGGAGTGAGAGTTGCAGGCGGGGTTGGCGGGAGCACACTGCTCAAGAACAAGAGCGCGGATTCTGAGGCAAGGGCGCCTAGGTTTAAGCCTTCATACTGTCAATTACTACTTTGGGCAGATTTTTAACCTCAGCTTTCCTGTGTGAGAAATGAGTTCAAGGGTCATGGACCTGTCCTGAGAATTAAAGGAGTTACAAAGTGTGAAGTTTCAATACACGGTAGGTAAGTATGAGCTAACTACTTGGAAATACCATCTGCTCACCCCTGCAGGTCGGTACTCACAGTCCGTCCGGTCCCAAGCTCAGCAAGGACTATGAGCACCGATATCTAGTCACATATTCGGACCCAGATTCGAAAGCAACTCAGGGGAACCCCAACTCAACAGCCTCGGTGGGAACGAGCACCACCACCCTCACTCACCGTGGGGCTCCATCCTGTATCCCCCGTGCCGACTCCAGATGAACACCCACAGCCCGGGACGGGCGGCTGGTGCCGCCTAGGGCTCAAACTTGTTGCCTCCATCCCCCATGCCGGGCCAAGCCAGCACTGCTGTGAGGCAGCTGCAGCAAAGGTGCTCCGCCCTGGCCCACCCCTGTCCCGCCCCAGCCCGCCCCCTGGAGCTCATCGTATTGGCTCAAACTTGCAGGGGCGGGACAGCAGCACAGAGAAGGCAGAGTTGTTCAGGGTGTGGTAGTCTGTAGGCAGCTGCTGGGTTGACAGGGTCTCCACACAGAAGACAGTGTTAGGAAAAGTCACTACTTAGGAAAAGTCACCTGAGAACTGGATTTGGCAAACAGGAGTTCTTGAATGAAGAATCTGTATTTCCTGGACCACTTTCACCTTCTGTCGCCAAACCCCAGGAGTTATAAGAGCAGAAGACGAAGGCTCCACTCAGGTAACATGCAACAAGGCCGAGCCCAACACCTTTCCAAAAGAATGAACTACACCAAAACAAGACAACCATTCAGCCCCGTATAAATGGCAGAATTTTCCACGAAGACCCGTGTTTGGTCAACTGCCTTTCTCAAACTCAACTCAGGAAGAAAGGATATGAAGGGACGATTAAAAAAGCAGTAGGGCCCTCAAAATACAAGGGCTCTTGAATTCAACACACAGAAAGCTTAGATAGAGAAAACATGGGAAGTATGCCTGTGGGAACAGTACAGAGACAGAAAAAATGGGAGGAAAAGGATCCAGGGTAGTGTGAGGGGAGGTGGGAAGGAAACGTGGGTGTAGATTTACTGCAGCAAACACCAAGGGAGAAACAAAGAAAGAAGAAAGAAGAGAATGGGACCCAAGGAGACCAGAAAATAAGACATAAATAGGGCCAACAAGTGAGGCATTGAGTCAGGAGACGATTCTGAAAACTAGACACTTAAATCCTCTAATTATCACAAAAACAGCCCCTTTAGTGTAACCTGAAAGGATAAATATGGAATTGCTTGGTTACTTTAGCTCTAGAGTAGACTTTTTTTAAGATTCACACAAATGTACCCCTTCTCTACCCTCCAACACAAAATACCAAATTTGTGCTCCAAAAATTCAGGAACCTCAAAAACCAAACTACCTTTCAATTGCATTGGGAAAAAAAATGTAATAAAGAATAAAGGGTCCAAGAGTAGGATTACAGTTAAAAGCACATATCTGGGGGAAATGGTAACAAGTGGCTCCATCTGCTCCACGTGGTTCTTAGCTGCTCTGTAAGTCTATTTAAAAATATGTATCAATTCTCTCTTTACGTATCTGCCATTACACTTAATAAGGAAAACTGTGAGTTGAAGTTGGAGGCACATTTCTATAAACCTACAATTTAGGAGATGGAGACAGATGGATCAAGATTCCAAAGCCAGTGTCTGCTACCCAGTGAGTTCCAGGCCACTTAGGCTAAACGAGAGCCTATCTCACTGAGCTCTCACCCACCACTGATCACCCCCACCCAACCAACAAAAACGATTGTGTTCTGATGAAAATGGATCTGATTATGTCAGTGAACAGTAAGAACAAGTAATTGGTAGAGAGAAAGGGGCATGAAGAGCTGGGAGAGAGACAAAGAGAAGTATAAGGAGAAAGACCACTATGGAGAGGAAGGTGAGGAAAGACACAGATCATGAAAAAATGAGAAGGACTTAGAGATAAAAGGCTACAGCAGAAGGACTACTTACTGCTAGGGGGAGTAGAGGAATACCTCAATGTAAACAGAGTTCTGGAGAAAGTGAAGCCAATTGGCCTCTGAACAAAGGTAAGTTGAGAACAGAGGCTCCTTGCTTACTTAGCTCCACATTTTTTTCTACAGATTTAATTGTTTAAAATGTACTCAATAATGCTTTAAATATAACTATATCAAAATTGAAAGCAATAATATTGAAGGCATGTAAAAAACATTCCTTAGGGCTGGAGAGATGGCTCAGCGGTTAAGAGCACTGACTGCTCTTCCTAGAGGTCCTGAGTTCAATTCCCAGCAACCACATGGTGGCTCACAAACATCTGTAATGGGGTCTGGTGCCCTCTTCCGGTGTGTCTGAAGACAGCTGCAGTGTACTCATATACATAAAATAAATAAATCTTTAAAAAAGAGAGAGAGAGATTCCCTTTAACACCACAGCAAGAGAAGAATACACCATGAACAACCCATGAAACCACTGGCTACTCGAAACTGCAGGACACAAACAGGAGAAGAAAGGATTCTGAAGGTCAGGAAGGAACGTGTCAAGAGAAGAAAGTGTTTGGCTCCATCTGCTCCGAGTGGCTCCTAACAGATCTGACTCTAACCCTCCTACCCATATCCAAACAGCCAACTCCTGTCCACAGAATCTGAACAGAACAGATCAATGAATAGGAGATGCTTAAAGTCTAAGGAGGGCTGTTTATGGGAAGTTTTGGTCTTACAATCTCAATCCTTCGATTGTCTAAAAACATAGTAGCTACCATTCTTCATACAAAGGATGGTATTTGCAAATATTCACAAAAATAAGTTCATTTTTAAATTAAAAGAACTCAAATATCTCCTGATTTATATTTTAAAGTAAGTTTATATGGCACAAATAAATTTAACTATGAAAAGCACAATACTGAAGTAAATAATCTTTGTACCTAAAATTACTGGTTTATAATAAAATTATAAAGCCTTCCCCTCAAAAGTAAAAGTCATTTTGGATCTATTGTAGAAATCCAACATCTCAAATTGTTCAACAAGCTGCAGAAAAACATTTCTGGAAACTACCTACAACTAAAAAGAAAGAACCAGCCGAAAGTGGGGGTGGGGGTGGGTGGCAGCCACACACATCTTTAATCCCAGCACATGAGAGGCAGGAAGCAGAGGCAGGCAGATCTCTGTGAGTTCAAAGCCAACGTGGTCTACAGAGCGAGCTCTAGGACAGCCAGGAGTGCACAGAGAAACCATGTCATGAAAAACAAAACAAAACAATTAGCCGTGTTTCTACTATGTTCTGTTGTGATTGCTTCTTCCATTTCCCTTTTAAATGGTAACCTGTACTCACTTTATGTTACCCATGAATCATTCATCCTACACAGCATGAATTTACAAACTTTATACATTCTCCTTAAAATGTCTATGGTACCAGACTGAATAATTATATTCTTATCTGTAGTATTGCTAATTTTTTTAAGCAGATGTTTACATATCCTTGAAGCAGGCTGTGTGGGTTAGGCAGCCTGTATTTTTCACAGCAGAACATGGTCCTAAAAGCATTTGACATCTGGAGTCATTTCTGGTTGTCACAATTGAGGAAGGGGTTCTACTGACATCTAGTGGGTAAAGGCCATGGGCATGCTAAATGCCTTCATGCACAAGATAGTCCACTCTTTAAGAATTAGTCAGCCTCAAAAGGTCAAGATACCTTACTCTAGATTTAACTACTTTATACTTTATAAGCTGTAAGACAGAAAATACATCAAATTTTATTTCAGTACACCCTCAGCAAAACCTGGATTGTGACAACAATTTTTTTCAACAAAAAAGTATATGAGAACATTTTTTTTTAAATGTCTAGATTTAAGCCTTAAAAGAAGATAGTGCTGCATGCAGGTATACCCATGAGTTCGAGGCCATCCTGATTTGCCAAGGGAGACACTATTTCAATAGAAAAGAAATCATTAAAAGAATAAAGTGCAGGAATAAATAACAACAGATTTGTTCATTCATTGTATTTTTAAAAAAACCTAGAGAAGTGTGTATATGTGGGGGGTATAGATAGATACTGTTTTCAAATGTTAGATTACACAAAGCAAGGAACAGTAGTATTTGAAACATGGAATCTCAAACCAATGAAATAAACTACAATCTCTGAACTTTCAATGAAGTAAACTCTATGATCTCCCAACTTTTATTTTATTTATCTATTTACCTACTTACTTATTTATTTTTTGATTTTTCGAGACAAGGTTTCTCTGTGTACTTCAGCTGTTCTAGAACTTGCTTTATTGACCAGGCTGGCTTCAAACTTAAAGAGATCTGCCTGCTCCTGGTCCCAAGCACTAGAATTCAAGGTGTGTGCCTACCCACCCATCTTCTCATAACTCCACAGTATCCCAGCTTTCGCCAAATGGCACTTTCTAGACCAAAGTAAAAGAAGAGAGAAGCCAGGCAGGATATGGAGCTCTTGCTGAACTGAGGAGAAAAAGAGATCCTACCTAGTTCCAGGGGGTAGCACAGATCTTTGAAGGATTGCCAGGGGTGAAAAAAAAAATGGGCTTGCAGAGGGAACCCCTCAATTGTTTCTGAATACTAAGATGTGCACTCAGGGAAAAACTCAAAAGGGTTCAAAGAATTTAAAGGGAGCTGGGGATCTGGGTTTCCTCAATGCCTGGAGAAGGACACACTGAACACTCAAGGGAAGATCCTGGAAGGCCATGCCTTGGAGCTCATTACTCAGTCCTAACGAAACATCAAAACAAGCATATTTTTAAAAATCTTTTCCTTTAATGAAACAACAAAACAAGCATATTTTAAAAAATCTTTTCCTTAAAACGTATTATGTTGTAGCATTTACAGTAAATGAAGAAGTAAAATAAATGGTAATGCTGTAAAGAAGGGAAATGAAATTTTACACTGAGTCATTATGTGTGAAATAACAGTTGACTTGAGGTGTAAGTTAAAAAAGTATTAAAGTCTCTGGAGGTGTAACTAATAAGCTAATAGCTATCATAAACAGAAGTTTAAAAATTAATCCAAAAGAAAGTAAGATAAGAAAAAGAAACCATTAGCGAGTGGGACAAATAAAAAGCAGCAATCGGTAGCAACATTAAGTGTACTCTATATACCCCAGAAAAAGCCAGATGTAGGCCAGAATCATAGCTTCCTACCAAAATAGTAATCTACCATGCATGAGACCAGAGAGGATGCAAACTAAAGTACCTGGGAGAGGTGAGTTATATTCTCAAATTAAGGAAAATAGCAAGATCTAATGCCAACAAAACAGATTTGAAATACAGAGACATATAATTGAAAGAAAAAAACCAAAAGATACAACATCTAAATATTAACCACAAGAAAACACAAGTAGGTCTATGACACCAGACAAGAAAGTCTACCAAACATAAAATGTTGTATTTAATGATTAAATGATTATAAAAGGCAATTTCATCATAAAGCTGTAACAATCCTAAAAGAATATGTACCTACGATAACAACTAAGATACATGAGACAAATCCTGACAGCATTGCTAGTTAAAGATTTCAGTACTCTTCTCTCAGTAGCAAAAAAGTAAAACAAAAACTATTAGGGCTATCAAGATCTGAAAATAAAACAAAACAATGTTAACAAATTTGACAAGACAGACTTTTACAGAAAACTCTACTGCTAAATAGCAGAATACACATTCTTTTCAAATGTACTAGAACAATCACTGAGATAGCCATGTCTGAGATAATACAACTAGTGCCAGTGAGTAACTGAAATAACGCAATATCAGCTTTCTGACCTAGATAAGATTAACTGTGAAATCTATAGCATAAAGGTATATGTGAAATCTCAAGATATTTGTTAGTTACAAAACATGAAAGGCCAAATTTCCACATGCTATGAAGACTACAAGGTAAAAACTATGGCTAGAGAAATATACAGTTTGGGATGCTTTATTTTCAAGAGACTAAAATCAGTCACACCAGCTTCTACTTTAAGAACTTAGAAAAAAAAAGAGTAAATTAAAATCAAAGTAAGTCAAAAGAAATAATAAGAACAAAAATTAGCCTGGTGGTGGTGGCATATGCCTTTAATCCCAGCACTTGGGAAGCAGAGGCAGGTGGATCTCTGAGTTCAAGGCCAGCCTGGTCTACAGAGAGAGTTCTGAGCTACACAGAGAAGTCCTGCCTAGAAAAAAAGTAAATAACAACAACAACAACAACAACAACAACAATAGCAAAGTAAGTGAAGAAAATAATGTAGAAAATATAAACAAAAGCTAGTTATTTGAAAAGATTAATTAAGCTGATAATTATCTGGCTAAACCAAGAAATAAAGACAAAAGTAATTAACATAAGCTGCTAATATCAGTGAAAGAAGAAACATCATGACAAACCCAACAGATATTAAAGTGATACAAAGGAATTTTACAGTCACTTTAAATTGAACAACTCCAAAAAAACCTAGATGAGAAACAAAATCGAAGTAGGCTTATAAATGTTAAAAAATTGAATTCATAATTTAAAACTTCCTGGAACAAAAATTGTAAATTTAATAGGTTTTAATGATAAAAAAGTCCACTGAACCAGAAAAAAATATATATGTATGTGTATATAATATAATATAATATAATATAATATAATATGATATATATTATTACACACACCCAAAATAGAAGTAAAAATCTTCTTAAATCTTTTTGAGGCAGTATTTCCAATATTAAAACCAAACAATGATACTACAATAAAATTACAGATCAAATATCTTGAATGTAGTATTTACACATAAAATAGAATAATATCAGTCAAAACGAACTTGTTCCAGGAATTTAAATTTAACACTCATTAGAACTTGTGACCATTTCAAAAGATTCAGAAAAAGTAACAAAATTCCTTGCCCATTCATGATCATGATAAGGTTATCAAAGTTAAAATAGAAGAGAATTTCTTCAACTCGATAAAAGGCATTTTATTAAAAACCTACAACCACCCTCATAGTTAATGCTTAAAATACCATTGTTAATGTTGTTAATGAAAATTTATAGTAAAAACTTGCATTCAGATTAAAAGAGAAGTAAACTACTTTACTCAGGGATGACAAGTTTGTATACTAAAAAAACCCTGAAGAATTTATAAGCTACTACACTTAATAGAACAAGATCAGAAGTTAATAAATACACTCAATCAACTTTATAAAGCAACAGTTGAATAATGAAAATTTAAAGACCAATTGCATTCATAATATCATCCAAAAAAAAAAAAAAAAAAAAACCAAGACATTTCAGGGGTAAGCTTAACAAAATGCGCCTTAAACAGGAAACCCATAAACTACTACTGCAGGCTGGAGAGAGCTCAGCAGTGAAGAAAATGTGTGTATTGTTCTTGTAGACACCCAAGTTTGGTTCCCAGCACCTACAGCCAGTGACTTAACAACTGCTTCCAACTCCACCTCCAGGAGACCTGATGTTCTCTAGCCTCTGCAAGTACCAAACATGTGCACATAAACAACACACATACGAATAACTTAAAATAAATATTAAAACAGAAACACCACTGCAAAGAAATCAAATAACTGGTAATAATAATAATAATAATAATAATAATAATAATAATAATAATATAGCACTTTCCTGAATAAGACTCAAATTGTTTTAAAAAAAAAAGCCTTCATACTGTAGTCTAGCACTAGTCCAGTTTTAAAGATCAACTTGCAATGGCTTAAAATCACCTGGGAAGAGTCTCAAGTAATCTACATCGAGTTTATCAGGGTTTGTCTATGGACGTTTCTATAAAAGCCTGTCTTGACAGTTAATTGTTCTGGGAAGATCCTGCTCACTGCAGGCACCACCATTCCCTGGGCAGGCAGGGAATCCTGAACCCTCTAGGACAGGAGAAAGCTGGAGTAAAGTGGCAGGCAGAAGCAAGCAAGGATCTGTTCAGTTTTCTGCTCTTGACTATGGATGTCATGTGACTAGTAGCTACCTTGCTTTCCTCTCAATGATAGAATGTAATTTGGAATTGTAAGTAAAGTAAACCCTTTCCTAAGTTGCTTTTGGTCAAGGTTTTATTAGAAAATCAGAAATGAAACTAGAGAATACAGCAATCACTTTGTAGCCGACTCCAGTCTTGAACTCATGGCAATTCTTCTACCTCAAATCATATGGTTTCAAAGAATTGCCGTGAACCTTTTTTTCTCCTTTAAAAAAATATTTTTTTAAATTTTTTTGCAGAAATTTCCAAGCTTAGATCTCCCTCTGTCCCCCTCTTTGAGCTAGGTCTCACTAACTATCTCTAGGTGTCCTAGAACTCACTATGTAGACTAGGTTGGCTTCAAATTCACAGGGCTCCACCTGCCTCTGCCTCACAAGTGCTGGGATTACACTCGGCCTGAGCTTAAATTTTGTATTAAAATGTAAGTATATGAAACAACCAAAATAACTTGGTTTTTTTTTAAAATTGGACTTAGGACTGCTTTACTTCAAGATTTACTATTCAACTACAAGAATCAAGATAGTGTGGTTTCTGGCCAAGTGATTCATATACCAGCAGGACAGACTCCAAAAGTAAAACCAAATATATAGATTACCTGAGCTTTCACAGAAAGAAAGCTAGTCTTTCAAGAAGTACTTGATACCCATACACAAGGAAAAGACTATCAACCCTTAGTTCCCAGTATAGCAATTTACTAGAAAGGTAAACACAGAAAAAAGCATAATATGAACATAGAATCTAAAACACCACTTCTTCAAATTTAGGGGAAAAGAAGCAGATGCCTATATTTTTAAGGTTATTCTTAGGATTACAACCACATTTATGTATTATATATAATTTCTTTTCACAGAAACAGTGTTAAGCAGTTGAGTCAGTATGGCTGCCAAGCTTAAAGTATTCACTATCTGTGCCCAAAAATTCCAAAATATTCTTTGAAACTATAGGCAAAACCCAGGAAATCATTTCCCTGACAGACCCAGAAAAGAACCAGAAAAGAACACACTGGCAAACTGGGGGACAATTAACTTTTACTCTTGTAAGAGCTCGCTAAAATAGAAAACGCAAGATAAAACTGAGGGAAAATGTAACAAAGTTTTATCAAGATTATGTCAAGAACTCTTATAAAATAAGTAAACTCATAATAAGTAATGAAGGAATACTTTATAGAAGGAGATAGGGAAATACAGACTTGGAATAGTGTTTGATAACTGAAAAACGCACATTTAAACTAAATCAAGAAATTTAAATTTCTGCTAAATCAAAATGTTACATGTTGTTGAGGGTGTACACCAACAGAAACTGCAGTACAGCACTGCTACACAAGGCACACAAGTCACAGGAAAACAATCTGGCAGCTTCTTAGGTAAATTTTCTCACTTACACACCTAAAAGAAATGAAAACACGGGCTGGAGAGATGGCCAGTAGTTAAGAGCACTGACTGCTCTTCCAGAGGTCCTGAGTTCAAATCCCAGCAACCACATGGTGGCTCACAACCATCTGTAATGGGACCTGATGCCCTCTTCTGGTGTGTTTCAAGACAGCTACAAATATGTAAAATAAATAATTCTTTAAAAAAAAAATGGTCCCATGCAATAGAAGAAGACACTTGGTGTTGATCTCTGGCCTCCACATATACACATGTATGTGCATCTAGGCAACATATTACACACACACACACACACACACACACACACACACACACACACACTCTTACATTTAAAATGTCTTTTAACAAATTCTTTTTTCTCTAAGGCCAGAGAATAAATGGCACGTCTTGCATCTGATTTTTAAAATACTGTGAAAAGCCAGATGTGGTAGAACAAGTATATCTCTGTGACTTCAAGATCAGCTGATCTACAAACTATGTTTCAGGCTAGCCATGGCTAAAATGGAGACTGTCCAAAGCTAGCTACACTGTAAGCAAAAGCATGACAGGTGAATTAAAGCAAACCTATATAATGCTGTGTCTGAAAGTCCCTGGAACTCTGCTTACCCTTTCCCTAGTATGTTTACAAGGGCTGGAGAGATGGTTCAGCAGTTTAGAGCACTTACTGCACTTGAAGAGGACCTGAGTTTGGTTCACAACCATTTGTAACTCCGGTTCCAAGCTATATGTTACCTTGTTTAACCTTCACAGGCTCCTGTACACATGTGATACACAGACGCACACCCAAACATATGTATAAAGTAAATATTCTGAAAGCATGTTAAGTATCCATTATCCCTCAAAAAGGGTGACTGGTATTTAAAAACTTTTTCAAGAACACACACTGACACATGTCTTAAGAGAAAGATTATTACCTAAGGAGGTCGCATCATCCAATGTTGACTTGTAAAGAGGTGGTTCATTTCCTTCTCACAGCAGTAATAAACATTAACAATAAAGTCCTAACCCTCCACAGAAATCTTTATTATAACAGAATGACCGGCTAACTAGCCTTGTTTCTTTATCCACAAATATAGGTGGCTCGTGACCACACTGGAGGTGAGTGGGAAATTTAAAAACGAACCAACAAAATACTCAAGCAAAGGAAACAGCTCTGGATGCTCTAAAGCAGAACTGGATCAGTGGCATCCTGGTATGTGGAGGAGATAACTTGCAATTCTGCCCAGGAGGGTCCTTCCACTCTGTATTTACTGAAAACTCATTCTCTGGGTCTTCAAACTCATACAGAATACTTCTTTTCATTCTCTCCACTAAAAATAACCATCCCTCTACTTTCCCACAGGACATTCAACACACTTCTTTCTTTCAGTGTGCCCATAACATGGTGCCTTGGGCTATATTCCATATTGTCTATTGTTACTCAATAAATGAAAAGGTTCTACCGGGCTCTATCTAGCATGATGGAATGTCGTTGGATTTTCTCAGGGAATGCTGGATATTTTATCAGTGTCACAAAAATAAAAAACCTTCCACAAAGTTTTCTGTGCAAAAGCAGCCTTTACAGAGGAGATATGAGGCTGGTAATTTGGGTATATGCTCTATTTCAAGAGAAATGGAAATAAACAGCATATATATATATATATATATATATATACACACACACACACACACACACACACACACAAACACACACACAAACACACACAGTGTTTTCTTCTCAGCCAAATTTCCACTTTCTACTATTTTAGGGATTGAAACATTTTCTATCTGGGCCTGCTTACTTGAGTTCACTCTTAAGCTTCTCCAATCGTGAGAGCAGAGCTACAAGCTCTGTAGGGTATTAAGGCTTAAGTGTCAGGACACTTAACTTGTACAGTACTTGAAGTATTTCTAAGTAGGCATTTCTGGCAAACTGCCTCAAGAAATCACGAAAGAAAATGACCTAAATCTCGTGTTGGGCCTTATTTATTCCTTTTAACTATTCCTTCATATCTAAATCTGAAATCTTTTTCATAGAGAGGTAACCCTTTGCCCAAATTCAGTAAGATGGTAACATGAATTCCCAAATGAAAAAAAGAAGCAGGTAAACAAATCCTGCTCCACTGTGGTCTTTGAACTTTTGAAAAATACTTAACATTTCCCTTCCCCTTAAGACACACTGTCAGAACATGTTAAAGACCCAAAAGAACACTGTGTGAAACCCAATCCTTGATCCCCACAGACGGATAGTGGGTTTTGTTTTTGTTTTTAAAGAGAGATAAACTCTTGTCAAAAAGGCTCCAAGACCAGGAGCCTTGCACGACTCGGTTTTGTGGAAACAAGTTCCTCCAGGGCACCGGGTTTCCATCAAAGACTAAGTCCTGGGACATTCTCAGCAATAAAACTTTCAGGGGCAGGCTCCCCTGGTGGTAACTGTAATCTCTCAGTTTATCAATTCCTAGTCTGCAAGGCGCACGGTTTACCCTAGGGCCACAGCTGGAATAAGGGTGACCAGAGCCCAAGGAATGCAAGGAGGAAAGTGACAGAAACGCCTGGGAAGGGGGCAGGGCATCAGAGGGAAGCGGGGTAGGGGGTTGTCTGACAAACAGCGGGCTCCAGGACAGAAATGCCAGAAGGAAAAGTGAGGACAGGGCCGGAAGAGTTCCTCACGGTCCCTCAGCCTCCTGCATCTGTCACAGTGGAGTTTGTGAGAACGCCACCAAACTTCCTAACCCAGTCCCCGCAGGAAACACAGACGTGAAGAAAAGCAATGGGGAAGCTCTCGCAGTCCTAGTGCCTCAGGCAGGCACCAGAGGTGGCTGGGAAAGGGCCCGGGGCTGCTGAACGCCCGCTGACGAGACCTTGGATAAGGACGGTCAGTTCGGCGAGCCGCTGCCCGACCGCCGACGCCGATCCCCGCACGGGCACGCCGATCCCCGCACGGGCACACCGATCCGCGCACGAGCACCGGGGTCCGCAACGTCCCTTCCCGCTCTTCAGAGCCCTTCGTCCCCTCCTGACTCTCACTGGTGGAGGGAATTTCAAGCCCAGAGCACCCGGCCCTGCCCGCAGCCGCCTCCGCCCTGCGACTCCCGGACCCCCCGACCCCAAAGCTCCTGCCAGCCCCGAGGCACGGCGGGAGACCGCGCCGCCTCCCCTCTCTCACCGTGGGGCTCCATCCCGCGACCCGGACGCCTATCACTCACGGCCACCGCCCCCTCAGCGGGCTGGAGCTCGCTGTCCCCATCCCCCACGGCTGGCCTGAGGACTTGGGTCGAGGAGCCGCCGCCGCCGTCGCCACCCCTGCAGCTACCGCCACGACCGCGCCAGCCGCGGACGCGACGCCCCGCCCCCGCCTCGCACCCCACGCCTCACGCCTCACGCCCTCCTCGGCCCGCCCCTGAAGCCCTCCCATTGGTCCGCGCCCTAGGGGGCGGGGGTCACCGCTGAGGGGGCGGGGCCATAACAGGTGCGGGTGGGGCAAGACGTGCTCAATTCCTCGGAGAGGGGCCTTGACCTGACCGAGGTCCCAAAGTCCCAGTGTACTGGTTGGCAATCGGACCCACCAAGGGAAAAGTCACTCTTTCTTAACTCCAAATGAGAACCACTCCTCTGTCCTGGTTTAACTTGGCCAATTTTTTCAGGAGTGCACTATGAATACTTTCCTGTCAGAATTTTAGTCTTGAACTCGTTTAGTTGACTTTCTTGCTCCTCCATCCTTTCTCGTTTCAAAACCAAATTTATGACTCATTTTGAAACTTCCCTACCCTTCTTTCTTCAGCTGTCATTTTCTGAAAACTAAATTACTTAATTACATCAGCTATTATGCACAGTATCTGGCTACATAGATGTGTTAGATAAATGTTAACTACACATCCCTCTAATCATACAACACATTTCTTATCATCAAATGCTCTAGAAAATAGGACTATTAACGTGGTTGATGGGGATACGCAACAAAAAAAGAATGTTGCTAGATGTTGTGTTATATATCAAATATGGGGAGGGAAATGTATAGAGTGTTGCGCGTCTAACTTACACTTAAATATCAAGAAATGTTTTCCCTCTTGTTGATGCAGAGACATAATTCTCCCTGGATATTAATCGACAAATAGGTAAACTTACAAAATGCATCTTACCTACTTTTCCTGTTGCTGTGATAAAATACCCTGATCAAAGCAATGTAAGGAAAGGTTTTCTTTAGCTCACACTTCAGAAAAATCAAAGCAACAGGTGCTTGAAGCAGTTTGTCATTTACATTCACAGCCAAAAGAAGAGAACAAAGAATGGATATGAATCCTCAACTCACTTTCTCCACTCTTCTACAGTTCATGATCCCTTGCCCAGGGAATAGTACCACCCACAGTGGGCAGGCTACCCCACTTTGGTCAGCATAATTAAGATAACATCCCACAGGTACACTCAGAGGTTCATCATTCAGGTGATTCTAATTCCCATCTGTGGGATCACAGTCTCCAAGAATGGAGTCATGTGAGGCAAATTGAATGCTCTTGAGAAAATTCCCAAGAAACCAAGAATCTTGTGACCTCAGTTTCTATAAAAACACAGAATTGAAGCCAGTGGTGGTGGCAGCCTTCTTTAATCCTAGCACTCAGGAGGCAGAAGAGGGCGGATCTCTGTGAGTTCAAGGCCAGTCTGGTCTGCACAGAGAATTCTAGAACAACCAGGGATACATAGAGAAACACCATCTTCAAAAACCAAAACCAAACAAACAAAATATACCACAGAACTGTTCTTGGATTCTACTTTCATACTTCTAAATGGACCGAATAGGAGTAAGCTCACTTCAGTTTATTCACTATAACTGACTCGTTGTTTGTTTGTATGCCTCTGTGGAAAAAAAAAACATGTTTGCCACATGTGTCATGTCTGCCACATGCCGCTTGCCCGTGTATGATTTGCTCTGTGTTTCCTCTTAGCCCTCAGAGCATAAACTGATGTGCCGCATAAAGTAGGCTATTGCCCGAAACTTTAGCTCATTTATCCACTCAATTCTCCCAAGTCCCACTGCCTCCAGAGTAGTGACCCTGACCTGTCGATAATTAACTAGCACAAAAGGTATTTAGAAAAACTCCTCAACTTCATGTTTCTCTTTAATCTTCTTTCTAAACACATAGTAGATACATTTGCCTGTCTCTTTCTCTTTCTTGGTTTTTTTGAGACAGAGTTTCTCTGTGTAGTCCTAGCTGTCCTGCAACTCTGTAAAACAGGCTGGCCTTGAACTCACAGAGCTCCACCTGCCTATGCCTCCGGAGTACTGGGATTAAAGGCACGTGCCACCACCATCTGTCCATAAAGTCTAATAAGTAACTGACAAAAATGAAGATAAGAAATCTGATGTCTTATAGGGATGACTGTGTTTTCAAAAGCATCTTAAACATTAAAGGTCAATATCATACCTCCATTAGATTCTCAAAAATGTCCCAGAATATGCCCTGAATCATACTGTAAAATATTATAAATATTTGCTGGTTAAAGTGACTCATGATCATGCTTTGAAGGCCAGGAATAAACAAACAAAATTAGAGGAATAACTGGGTATCATGTTTTTAAAAAGACAGTTAACCACCATATTACTATTTACAATTTCAGTATATATGGATAACTCTGCTCATTGATTTGTTCTTTGTTTCTTTTATGATAAAGGATAGCTACTCCACTCGGAAATCATCCTTTTCTCCACCTTAAAATCAAGTTACTTACTGCTATGATGTCTTTTTCCTGTAGTCCCAGCAGTAGAGAGGTTGGAGGTGTGGAGGCAGTAGGATTGGAAATTCAGGTCAGCCTGGCACTGAGGAAGAAAGAGATAAGGAACGTTGGACTGTTCATTTGGGGTTTTGGTCACATATTTTTAGAAGCGCTTGTATTGAGTAGATGCAGTTTGGGTCCCCACTAAGTAGCCTCCGGAGAAGTGTTGAAAGAATGATCAGAGGATCCAGAAATAAAAATTCTTCTAGGACTATCTAGATTCTATCATTTCCTCAAATATTTATTGAATACTTCTAATATGTCAGGCATTGTTCTAAGTATGACAGGTATATTAGGGGACTTTAACTCCACTTTCAGTTTCCCCTCAACCATGATTAAACACTTGGAAAAGAGGAAGAAGCAGGAAGGGGTGATCTCACCAGCAGGTCCCCTATTCTGCTGCTGCCTTGCTACTTGAGAATTTAGAAAGAACGAAGAAAACCTGACAGGCCACAGGGCACACAAAGGCTTCAGATTCCAAAGTGGACAAAACTCACCAAACAGGTTATTAATCTTGATTCGATGATGGTTGTAACTGAGAAGCAAGGAATCAATCAGCTCACGTGCTGGAAATGAATGTGAAAGACATTGCGAATGTTCACAGATGCTGCGCCATCATGGGGAGACATGGGGAGAGGAAACAGACTAAGAACAATAAAATTAAATAAAACTTAAGAGAGGATTCACATACACTCACTTTAGGTTGAGTTATTAGCATTGGGATTAGATTACAACATTATTTTTCTGTTATATGCATTCCTGTAAAACTTAGAAAACAATTTTAAAAATTTAAATTGTGTGTGTGTGTGTGTGTGTGTGTGTGTCCGCGTGCCTTTGTGTGTATGAATGTAGTACTCATGGAGTCCAGTAGGGGGCATCAGTTTCCCCTGGAAGCCTGAGTTATAAATTGTGTGTGTGTGTGTGTGTGTGTGTGTGTGTGTGTGTGTGTGTGTCCGCGTGCCTTTGTGTGTATGAATGTAGTACTCATGGAGTCCAGTAGGGGGCATCAGTTTCCCCTGGAAGCCTGAGTTATAAGTTATTAGCTGCTAGACGGGGTGCTTGGAACCTAACTTAGGTCTTCGGATATTAAGAAGTGCTCTTAACCTCTGAACCATCTCTCCAGCTCCTTTTATAGAACTTTCAGTGACATAAACCTCTATGTTCTTGCTTAAACCTAAGTCCATGTATAATGGTGTACTATTCCTAATCCCAGGGCTTGGAAGACAGAGGCAGATAGTCAGAACTTAAGGCCAATCTTTACATAAGCTAGATCAGTGGGCAAAAAAGTTATATATATGTATATATATATACACACATATATATATATGTATATATATGTATATATATATATATATACACATACATATACATACATACATATATGGTCAGTGGCCTTAAAATGCAATAATTAACAACAACAACAACAACCAAACAAAACAAAAACAAAACCACACCACACAAAAAGCAGAGTGGTGGTGGTACACGCCTTTAATCCCAGCACTCAGAATGTAGAGGTAGACAGAATCCTGAGCTAGCCTGGTCTAAGAGTGAGTCCAGAACAGCCAAGGCTACACAGAGAAACCCTGTCTCCCAAAACAAAAATAAAAGCAAAAGATACAAACCAAAAGGAGCAGTTATGTAACCTTTGTAAGCAATCATCACTTAACCAAACATCCTTGCTCTGTGCTAGACACAAAATAAATTTTGCTTCTCATTTCGTAAATTATGGTCGTCACAATCTAATACAATTTTTTGTCAAATTTTAGGAATGAAAAACTGAGGCAAATAGTAGAAGCCTAATTTTTTAAATTTCTTCTGTGTTGTTGGGACTCAGACTTAGGACCTTGTACATTCCAGGAGATAACTCTACAATTGAGTATACATCTTAATTCCTGCATAAGGAAAGGATTTCTGGAGCTGGAGAGGAAATGGCTCAGCTGTTAAGAGCACAGTTGCTCTTCCAACGGACCCTGGTTCAATTCCCAGCACCCACATGGCAGCTCACAATTGTCTGTAACTCCAGTTCCAAGGCATCAACACCTCACACCGATAAACATGCAGGTAAGACACCAATGAGCATGAAAAAAAAATTAAAAAAAAAAAAAAACTTGAAGAGGATTTCTGCCTGACTTGAGGAAAATTGATACTTTTTTTTTTTTTTTTTTTGGTTCTTTTTTTCGGAGCTGGGGACCGAACCCAGGGCCTTGTGCTTCCTAGGTAAGCGCTCTACCACTGAGCTAAATCCCCAGCCCCCAAAATTGATACTTTTATAGAGATAAACGAGATACCTTCTCCTGGGAAGTCACTCCTATCCTACCTTTGGCATCCCGTCCTTCCTGCCCTTCTGCAGATCCACACTAGGCTCCTCTCCTGTAGTTATGTGGGCTGCACCCCTGTCCTTAGCCTGTCCTCCACGTCAGTGACATGCTACATTGGCACTCAGTGCTTCTGTCTCTGATTCAGTGAGTGGCGCTCAGTCATGCCACTCACTCCTTTACTGATGATACAAAGTTGCACATATATACATAATGTCTACTAGGCGAGGATGTGTGATTGGGAACTTCTGTTCCACGATAGAAGCAACTCTGTCTGTTTTGTTATTGCTGTGTCCCTAGATCCTGGAATAACACTTGCAATTAACCAATCAGTGAGATGTTTTGTGGAAAATAGTGTTTTCCTTTGGGAAGGATCAATTTTAATCATTTAAGAGAGTCATATTGCTGTGATAGGTGATTTTTTACGCTGGCTACAATCATCAGTGTAATAAATAACACATGCCAAGTTTATCTGAAAGAGCCGTAAATAACTCCAGAATCTGAAATGATTTCCTTCTTCCTTAAAGCAGAAAGGTGAAACTGTACTGCTATTGTCTCCCTTTCACCTACTCCACGAAATGTTAGCTAGCTCAGAAGGCAAACAGAGCTACCCCTACCCTGCGAATCTATTCGCAAATCCTCTGGAAGATGGTCAAATGGCACCTGTTTTTCCACAACAGAATGTCACAGTTTTCTGACTCAGAGGCTGTGAGACTACATCTATTCCATCTCCTGTTATTATAAGAAAGCCCCCGTTCTGCAGAGATCACAGGTTAGTAACTAGACTAAGTTGACTCCAACCAAGAATGGGACTCCTTCAATACTGACTGACTGGGTAGAGCTTTAAAATCTCTGTAAGTCTATTATACTACAGCAGAGCACCCATCTGAATAGTTTAATGTGTAGGCTATATTAACATGCTTAAAGATAAAATTTGTTCTATAAATTGATTCCTATTAATTTGGAGGTCTGACTTAGTACTTATAATTGTATATAGGTTCATTATGTTGTATAAACAGAGTCTGCTTAATTTTGGTGTATGATTTTTTTATTTGTTAGAAAAGATTTTTTAAATAACAAAGCTTATTTTTTTCTTTTTAGTGAAAAAAGACTTTTTTCTTATATGTTTTATCCACATTATAGTTTCCCACTCCCTCTACTCCCACCAGCTCCTCCCCACCTCCAGTCCCATATAGATCAGCCCCCTTTCCATCACTCATTAGAAAACAAACAGGTTTCTATGGAATGATAAAATAAATAAGATAAAACAAAAACTAACACATCAGAACTAAACTAAACAAACTGGAAGCCATAATAGATACACAAAGGCCATATAGGGTAACAAGAGAGAAGAAGAAGGAGAAGAGAAGGAGGTGGAGGAAAAGGAGGTGGGGAGGAGGTGGAAGAGAGGGAGAAAGAGAGGGAGGAAGAGGGGGAACAGGAAGAAGAAGGAGGAGGAGAAAGAGGAGGAGGAGGAGGAGGAGGAGGAGGAGGAGGAGGAGGAGAAGAAGAAGAAGAAGAAGAAGAAGAAGAAGAAGAAGAAGAAGAAGAAGAAGAAATATGTAATAAAAATAAAAAACAAGATTTTTTTAAAAGAGCACTTGGGAGGCAAAGGAAGGCAAATCTCTGAGTTTGAGGCCACCCTGGTCTATATAGCGAGTTCAAGGACAACCAGGGCTACATAGAGAAGCCCTATCTCAAAACAGAAACAAAACTCCCCTTAAATACAACAACAACCAAATGAAGAAGAAAGAGGAAGAGGAGGGGGAGGAGGAAGAGGAAGAGGAGGAAGAGGAAGAGGAGGAGGAGGAGGCCTGAACCCTGCCGCAGCATTATGAGACAAGGAACTGAGTTCATTTTCTGTTGGAATCTACTGCTGGGCAGGAAACCTACCCTTAAGAGTAGTTTGTTTCCCCCAGTGAGACCCTCTAGAAGAAACTAATAATAAAGATTATTTTTTAAAGTAGTACCAAAAAAAAAAAAAAGTCCTAAGAAATGGGTGGCTTAGCATAGAAACAATGAGAAGCTGGATTTGCTGTTAAATCAGAAAGTTCCCCTACAGCATTCTGGAACACACACACAGCACCTACCATCTAAGGGCAGGCTGGCTAGCTGCAGGAAAGAGTAAAGCCCAGTGGAAACATTGCCAATCTCTTTATCTACTCACTGAGCAAATACTGCTGAGCCTTCTGAGAAACAATGCTACCACAAGTGATTTCAATGAGTGTTTATCTTCCGAACTTTATATTTATATAGGGGTGACTGCCTGTGGTGTGCTTGCCAGAGGATTGGGAAGTAACTGACTGTAAACGCTGAAAACTGTTTGATTTACAAATCTGCTTTTGAGTTAATTCAAGAGAACATTACATTTGATCACATAAAAGAATTATTGGCATGATTCTTACTCTACCGTCAAGGTACCTGGGTTTAGATTATTTTGTTCTGAACTTATCTCCATAGTTGACAATGTGGGACTTAAGTGAGAAGAAAATGTAGGAGATCATGGTGCCACATACCTGTGAGGCCAGGACTCCAGAGGTTGAGGCAAGAGAATCTAGAAGTCAAAGCTAGCCTAGGCCACATGGCCTTGTCCATTTTGGGATATAGTAAGATTCTACTTTGGGGGCTGGTCTGGGGTCGGGGTAGGGGGAGAACTATTATGAGTTAATAAATTAAAAAAAATTCTACTTCAAAGATACTAAAAATCTGAGGTTTTTATTTCAAGGTTGTGGCTTTAAAAAAAGCAATCAATAAAAAGAAGCAAACAATACTGATTGGTTTTCGGGGGCAGATTGGCATCCTTAACTTCATGGTCCCGGTGCTGTATTTAGTGGGAAATGTTTGACACTGTGCTGAATTTTGTCCAGGACTGCATAGTCCCCGAGTCTATGAGGTCAGAGACATACATCCTGCCAGCCAAACGCCTGATGAAACAGCTGTTGGGTAACTTCGCTGAAACCGTCTGCCAAGCATATGCAGGGTGGGGAGCAGATGGAATAGCCAGGCATCTAGACAGCACGCTGCTTCACTCAGGAAGTGCCCTGAAGCAGACAGCAAGGTAACAAGTGCCTTAGGATTGAAAGATCTCTCCTGGGAGATCATCTGGGTTCCTTCTGGGTAGTGACTAAAAGGCAAGAAAAGTAACTAAAAGTAATCTACCAAGAAATTAGACCTAAGAAAATGAGTGGACTGGTAGATGCTTAAAGACTTAAAAAAAAAAAAAAGTATAAGACTAGTCTTGAACACCCAAACTCGGTGTAATCAGCTGTTGATGCCAACAGTGATGTTTTATTCATGAATTGGAGTTTGAGGTGCCAAGGGGTTTGGGAAACTGGGGGTAACCATTTATTTATGAAGAAAGTACTATGAGCTGAGCTGTACTCCTTCAAAATTCATATCCCATCTCATTCTCTAGTACCCCAGGATGCTATGATAGTATAGCTGGAGGTAGGGCTTTTAAAAGAGTATTTACTTGAAAGTGGGGTCTTTGTGCATCCTAATTCAGCAGCTGCCACAAGAGCTCATTGGGCTCGTATGACATTAGGACTCAAGACACCCGGAGAGCAGACCCAGAGAAACTCATGGAGAAGGCAGCCATCTGGGAACCTCAGAAGAAACCAACCATACCAGCACCTGAACCTTAGACTTCCAGCCTCCAGAGTCATGAGAAGACATGTTTCTGTGTTTAAAGGACTCAGGCTGGGATACATTATCATGTCAGTACAAAGTCAGTTCTAGTCAGTAGGGCTTTAACAATACTAGCATCTGTGGTGTCTGTCTACCTGAAGAGACCCTTCCCTACCCTGTAGAGACATTAAGTCCAGTTGCACTGGATGTTACCATGATCTAACCCTAGAAATGGGGCATGTCCTCTGTCTAATATGAGCCACAGTGAGAGGGCCAGGGTGTGGCCCTCCTACTCTGGGGTGTGGGCCAGGACACAGCACCATGTGCATAGCAATGCTGTTATTTACATCAGAAGGCATGAAGTTTACCATGCACTCCGTAGGTCTTGGCATTTTGCAGGGCGAGGGAGTTGAGTTTCCGCTCAAACCTGAAGAGGTGCCCTAGACTCTTAATTTGTATGCAACTGAGGAAGATGTGACAACTTCTTCCTGACACTGAAATGGGCATGTGGCTGGTTAATAGAAATATTCTAATAGCCAAAATAGAAACTCTATTACAGTATTTGGGTCCTAATAAAACTCAGTAAGTATTAGATATTTTTAATCTTTTTTTTTTTTGGCTCTAGGGAACAAAGTCCTTTTATATACATTATCTCAGTTAATCTTCAAAGAAATCCATGAAATATCACTAATTGTTATCATCCTTATTCAATTCAGTATAAAAGAATGAACTACTCACTCAGCGTTGTACAAGTTAATAGCATAGATTATTGTCCTAGACTTGGTTACCTGTCTTTTTCTGTGGGGCTTTCCCAATGTACCCTAGATTGTTAGTTCTATTTCACTCTATAAACTTGAAACGACCCATTTCAATCACCCAATGACATTTTTGGTATTCACCAAATACTGTAACAAGCAAGCTTTAATATGTTCATCCTAAAAGATACAGGAATGAATATTTTGTACATTTAAATAGGCGTAGGAGAACACTCTAGAGTCTCTTCATTAGTTACATCCCCATCACCTCCTGATCCCAGCCCTGGGTTCAGAATTCCTTGAGGGTGAACGGTTAAAATGGACTTTCTCTTCCATAAATGCCGTTTCCATTTAACCAGTACCTGAGAATATACTTAACAGTACCGATCTTCATATCGCTCGTGATTTATTTTACCTTAAATGTGTATCTGTAGGGGTAGGAGACAAGAACAAAATGCATCAAAAGCATTTGGATTCACGGGAGATTCACAAGCATACCTTTGGAGCACAGTCCTCTAACTGAGTGGACGATACTGCTCAAGACTGGGAATTTTCAGAGACTCAGTTTACATCCCTCTGAAACCCATCCTTTCGGGATTCAGAAGGCATTTAAAGAGTCTTACAATGTCTCCAACTGTAGCTATGACATATGTGACATAGCCTTGTGATACATGCCTAAAAAAGATGAGTAAATAAACCACGAGTGATGGTAGATCACTAATGACATCGCATGCCAGATTGTTCTACTGTGAATTACATCTTATGCCTGATGACGACTGAGGGAGCCCCAGATGTAATAACCTATTCTGCACCCCTTTTCTTCTTAGAGAAGGGGGAACGTGATAGAAGCATGTATCAGAGACATTAGATTCTAGAACATTCTCTGATTTCCCTGCTTAGAGAACATGGCTGCCATGTAGCCCATATGAAAGGGCTTTTGATATACTACAATAGACAAGAACTCTAAGAGGTTCTAGGGATGATAAAAACAGGAACCTAGGGAACAATAACCTGAAACAATGGGTCTGGGTTCCGATGAACTCAGCCAAATATCCAGGGTAACAGCTTAATTCTTTACTCATCACAGTCTCAGCCAGCCTGGGCTATAAAGTTGTTACTACTCTACTTTTCTCATGGGGGATCTGGGGCCAGTCTGGACCAAGTCACCTAGTAACTGGCAGAGCCAGGACCTGAAGTCTTGTCAGTCTTGACTCAAAGACTCCACCCATCATACACACTGCTTCCAACACAAAAGGAACCAACATTCTCTGTCCTTGGGCATTCACCAAGGGTTCCACCAAAATTAACCAATTTTTCATTGGGTAAGTCATTTTGAACCCTCGACACCAAGAAATGGCAAACTTTTGACCCTGGGTTTATAACAAGACATTTTCTTACTGTTTTTCTTTTATTTGGGGTTCTAAACCAGAAGCCTGGGTGACTAGGATTGAGAACAGCCATTTAGAATCAAAGTGTCAGTTAGTGATAAGCAACGTTCATCTACATTTCAGAGATAAAAGTAAATTAATATATCATCAGAGGGGGGTTTTACTATTATATATTTATTCTCTGTCTCTCTCTGTCTCTGTCTCTCTCCATCTCTCTCTGTCTCTCTCCATCTCTCTCTGTTTCTCTGTCTTTGTCTCTCTGTCTCTGTCTCTCTTTCTCTCTCTGCCTCTGTCTCTCTGTCTCTGTCTCTGTCTCTCTGCGTGCGCGCGCGCACACACACACACACACACACACACACACACACACACACACTTGCCCTGTCTATCTGACCAGCTGTTGAATCCTTTGCTCTCTTGGAATTATTATTCCAGTTTTCATTTCCTGGTCTCATTTTTACCTCTGGCAAGCGCTCTTGCTCCAGATTGGGTGGGCTGTGCACTGGAGAAGAATCTCTCACTCTTTCAGTTCCTGGAATACTCATAGCTGCGAAGAGTTGGCTTCAAGCCCCTCCACCCTACCATTGCCAGATTCAACCAGATCTCCATGTGTTCCAAGGGGAGTCCATCCACAGGATTGTCAGGGTTTTATGACATAATCTATTAAGTAAGTTCTACCAAAGAAGAAGGGTAGTTACCAGTAGCA
The DNA here is from genome assembly GCF_021556685.1 of Rattus norvegicus. Taxonomy (NCBI): domain Eukaryota; kingdom Metazoa; phylum Chordata; class Mammalia; order Rodentia; family Muridae; genus Rattus; species Rattus norvegicus. The sequence goes on along the minus strand of NC_141535.1, from coordinate 212,255,936 downwards.
ATAAGGACTTGCATTTAAATAGAAGGGCTTGGGTAGGGATATTGTAGCAGAGACACTGATATGAGTGAAATATAGAAATCAGGGACACGGACACAGGCAGTGTTATTGAGCAGAAGCCATGAAATGGAATGAAAAATAAAGAAAGTTGTCTGTCAAGTCAGGCACAGTAGCAGCATAGACCAACAGCAACTGCATCATCATAAAAATGGCACAGCAGGAGTCAGGGCAGCTGATGCTATATCCAGAGGCCCAGGCTGTACTGCATCCAAAAACCACTTCTACTTGTCAAAAGATGTGATGCCTGGGTTAGGACAGGCTATGAATGCCGTGTCAAGTATTTCCTGACTTCCATAGGGTCTCATGAGTCCTTCATCCCCACCCATGTATGTCCACGGTCCTGCTAACCAAGGCAAGAATGTCTCTGTTCTTGAAACACCAGATCACGAATTCTACCTTCTGCCAAATATCTTCAGGGTTCACTTTTGCAACCCTCTCAATGATCCTAAGTATACAAGTGGTTAAGGCAGTAACTCTTGGCCACTCCTTTTACAATTCCCCACCACACACACACACACACATTTTGCTGCCCACTGTAGAAGCCCCGCCATGCTCCTATGTCAATGTACAATGGCACCAACCACATTTAGTATAGATTCATTTCTATACTTGAGCACGATGAAGTAACGTATACTTACAGATGTGTGTTTGGCTTTACTGTGCTACATGAACAATATGCACACACTTCTACATCAACACGATTAAGGCAAGAGTGAAAGAAGAATTCAGTAACTTAAAAATACAATTCTGTGTTCTGTGCACCTTGCTATTATTTCCTGAAACCAAGAACAACAGTATTCCAAAGGCATTGAAAACCATGTAGACCATACGCACATGCCCTATATGATTATGAAGTGCCATCGAAGGAGGCAGAGCCCT